>NC_136913.1:16820673-17241523 GCF_949752795.1 Hyperoodon ampullatus | reverse complement strand
TACTTTTAGAAGACTTGGTTTCTTCAGTGTCTAATGGGACTAGTGACACCTTCCCAAAGAGCTATTGGAATGAATACCTGAGAAATTGCACATGTGAGGCTTACTTCACACCCCCTTTCAGTGCTGCTTGGAGACTAGTTAATCTTGGAAACGAATGAGAGTTTACAATTTTTTTTTTTTTTTGCGGTACGCGGGCCTCTCACTGTTGTGACCTCTCCTGTTGTGGAGCACAGGCTCCGGACACGCAGGCTCAGCGGTCATGGCTCACGGGCCCAGCCGCTCCGCGGCATGTGGGATCTTCCCAGACCGGGGCACGAACCCGTGTCCCCTGCATCGGCAGGCGGACTCTCAACCACTGCGCCACCAGGGAAGCCCGAGAGTTTACATTTTAATGACCAATGATGGTCTAGTGGATAACCCTTCCCAACAATCTTCACCAGAGCAGACTACATGGGAACAATCTCTTCTCTTCCCTTCCCTTCTCTTCTTTGTGACTGGCCGAGCACAGAGGCTGGAGGTGGGGCTTTCCCAGAACCCCTAGACCACATCACACCAGTACTGCCTGCCCTGCCTCCTAGTGGAGGGCCCTTCCATCCCACTTTGGTAGAGTAATGAGCCACATGGTAGATGCAAAACTTTGGACTAACATTTCTGGTTTAGAAATGGTTTCACTGTTTTGAATTCGGCTGAATACCACACTTGCCAACAATAGCAAAGTAAGAATACAATTCAGCACCTCATTAATCCCAACATTATCACATGTGTGGTTTTCATTTCACATTTAATATTTATCTTTCTCAAGAGAAAGCCAGGACCAAGTTAGGCAGGTTATAGTCATCCAACCTGAAGGTCAGGAAGACACTGGTGGAAGGGGAGAGGCAAAGGTTTCTGGGGGAAGCAAAGACTATGGCTGACTTTAGTTCATGTCCTGATGGGTAGCACTCATGATCATTTTTATGGACTTCAACAGTGAAGTGGATTTTTGGAGTGACTAAACTAAAATTATGGGAAGCATGAATAAATTTAGTCTCTGAGCCTTTGAATCTACCCACCTATTTATTCCCAGCAACCACAGCTGCAAATCACAGAACCTTGTTAGTAGCATGTTAGCTCTGAAATGGATCTGAGAGACAACCTTCTTGTTTTACATATGAGGAAACTGAAGTTCAGAGAAGTTACGTGACTTGTTCAATATCACGTGAGCTATTAAGGGCAGAGCCAGGCTATAGCTGAGGCCTCTTATGTTGCTTAGTTCCACATGGCACACCGTCTCCCTCCCTCTGTCTGCATTTGTGAAATGTTTATCATTACAGTACCTATTGTGGTTTAAACAAACTAGAAAGCAATTGGAAAATCAGTGGTTTAATTCTTCCAGAGAATTTAAGTTAAATTCCAGTATACGAAACTACAGGAAGACTTTCACCTGTGGAATTTGTTCCAGTTGGGCTGATGAGAGCCCTAGCTCTGGAATGAAAGAACTGGGGATGAAAAAGCTGTTTCTAATCTAGTCACAGGAAATTTGTTAAGTGCAAAAAAGTACTCTGAAATTCTCTTAAGCAGGATAAAGGTAGAAGTATAATGCCCAGCTGACTTGCCACCCTCCTTTAAGTTTTTTGATTCTACAGATATTTAGCAACTGAGCAGGGCAGGTCAGCAGGAGCACCTGACACATTAAGGCCTTCAAGAACATTGTGGGTCAAATGCTGGGGAGGGTGTGAGCAGATTAAGATCCCACAAGCTGCGAGGCACGGCCCCCCCCAAAAAAGGGAGAGGGGTTTGGACTTCTGTTCCCACTTATAAGGTGGGGTAATAGTTAAGGATTCAGAGCAGGGGGAACAACAGATCCAAGCAATGCTTTAGGAGGAGGGATGATCTTGGAGCAATGGGTGGTAAGGAAAGACGAAAAAGAGATTGCAGGCCAGAGGCCAGGTGGGGAATGTATAAAATCATCAAGGAGAAAAGTGGGGAAGACCTGACTAGAGTTGCAGAACCAGGAATTATCTCAATTTGGGATCCTTCCAGAAGCAGACTCCGAGACAAGGATTCAATTGCAAATAGTTTCTTTGAGAGGTGATCCTAGGAAACCCTGGTTGGGGAGAGGGGGAGTGAGACAGGGAAGGAAAGGAAGACAGTGACAGGTCTGTTAGCAAGCCAGTTAGTGGAATGGGCAACTGAAGGTCAATCCCACTGGGGAGCTCTGGGATACAGAGGAGAGCCTGCCTCGGGGTTGTCCCCACAAGGGACCAGGAAGGTGGAGGATTCATTCACCCATTCCCCATCCACCATTGGTTTCGAACTGCTTCCAGAAGCACTAACTCTCCAACACTCGGGCTTGCCCTGCTTATGGGCCGAATGTGCTCCCACAAAAAATGCTTTCAGGATCCCGGAGTGGAGAGGTGAAATGTCAAGGGAACACCAACAGTCTGCTATACAGACACCTGTTTCTCCTTGGAGATACTCAAGCAGTCCTGGATATTGTAGACAGGACTTAGCACTCTGTACATAGTTGGGTGGGAAGACCTCAAACTTGACCTTTTCTAAGTTCTGTGATTCCTTTGTCTTCAAAAACAGGCCACCCTGCCTATGAGCGCCCACTACATTCTTGCCTGTATCTAATCCCAGTTTTTTTTTTTTTTTTTTTTTTTTTTGCGGTACGCGGGCCTCTCACTGTTGTGGTCTCTCCCGTTGCGGAGCACAGGCTCCGGACGTGCAGGCTCAGCGGCCATGGCTCACGGGCCCAGCAGCTCCGCGGCATGTGGGATCTTCCCGGACCGGGGCACGAACCCGTGTCCCCTGCATCGGCAGGCGGACTCGCTACCACTGCGCCACCAGGGAAGCCCTAATCCCAGTTTTTAATCCATGCCCCTTTAAAAATTCTACTCCAGAATACAAATTTCCTTGAAGAACATGTGATTAGTGTTTTGTTGGGTTTTTTTGGTGGTACCGCAAAGCATGTGGGATCCTAGTTCCCCGACCAGGGATCGAACCCATGCCTTCTGCGTTGGAAGCACATAGTCTTAACCACTGGACCACCAGGGAGGTCCTGTAACTAGAGTTTTCCATATCTTTTATGGAATTGTATTTTTAAAACACTTCTCTAATGAGATTACAAAAGACTGGAAATTATAGTAATGAAGGTATTAGTCAGGCACGTGATACCCAAGGTAGGAAAGAAGAATACATTAACTCAACCTGCCTTAACTTGCTTCAGTGAAGCTGGCAAGCTCTCTGTCGCCGTCATTTACCAGAATTAATTCAAAGTCTGGCTAGGGTTCAATCCTGAATAGAAATTGACCAGGACTTCAAATTGGAAACCATTCAACATTAAAACCAGTATGACATATTTTCTTTTTAGAACCACACAACTCAAAATTTAAGAAATTTGAGGAATTTCTGGAAAATTCCACAGTAAGTCAATGACATTTACTTCAAGAAGATGGAAGTGACTTTCTTAGGGAAACAAAAGTTGCTTGCATTTATGGACCTTAAAACTGACCTTTTTGTCTCCTTCTGTTAGTTTAGTAAGGGGGTAGGGAGTGGGAAAGTGCTAACAGCTCCCAGGATGGATTTTTGAGTGCTGAGGTCCACCCAGTGAACTCCGGAGCCAAGTAACCAACCCTTGAAAATACGTTTACATCATGAGTAGAAACGCCAAACACCAGATGGCCTTCATGAGAGGGAATAAACGTAAAGTCCAGGATGAAAGAAAGCGCGGCGTCTCTGGGAGAGGCAGCTTTTCCTTCATTGTTATTTGCCCCTTTCCTTTGACCGCAGACCCATGCAGCCTCTCAGGGTTTGGTTTGGAAGATTGGAGGCAGCTTCTGTTACTTTTACACCCAGCTGGAGTGGCCTGGGTGCTGACCCAAAGCTGGATGAAGCCGTTTTCATGAAACTAGTAAATATTTATTGAGCACCTACTAAGTGCAAGGAACTAAGTCAAATGTTACATGGTTTATAAATGTCTGTCCTGGAGGACCTTAGACTTTGGAAGGGGAGATAAGGCTCACAGATAAAGAACTCTAAAAAGTCAAGAGGAATAAATGCTCCTCCTCTGTTCCAACTTCCCTTTGTATTGTAACCATTAAAACAATCATAACAATATTAATAATAATAGGAACCCATTTATAGAACACTTTCAGTAGTCTAGACCCTGTGAGGTAAGAGTTATTGCTCTCTTATTTGTACAGATGTGGAAACTAAGGCACCTGCCCAAGTTCACACAGCCAGTTAGTGTTGGAAGTGAGATTCCAATCCAAGCAGTCTGGTTGCAGAGCCCACACTCTTAACAACTATACTTCCTACCACAATACTTTTTTTAATATTAAGTTGTTCATGTACACAGCTGTTTCCCAGTTACTCTGGAAAGTTCTATGAGGTAGGAGACTTGTGTTTTCATTCTTGTGTTCGAGCACTTCCCACAGAGCCTGGTCCCAGAAGCTTCTCAGTAAATACTGAACGAATGAATGGATGAACTTGAAGCACGGGTGAGGCTCTGTGGCTGTTCAGAGAAGGAAAAAATGACATTTATTCATAGGCATGAGGGAAGGCTGCATGGAAGAAGTGGCCTTCCATCTCTGTTGTGATGGGTGGATAGGATCCATGGAGGTGGAGGAACGTTTTTCAATCCTGTACTGCAGATGCAGACCTTTGGTCACTTGGGAGGTTGCTGGCTGGTTGGAGGACCTATAGCCTGTGATGTAGCAGGCCTGCTCCCCAGAAGGAATGGACATTCCACTGCCAAGTGCCTAGAGCCATGGGCCCATCTGCCTCCAGAGGCTGGGGGACTGCTGGAGACAGAGCGAGGGGACAGATACCCCACAAATGGAGGACTGAGCGTGTGGGAGGCCAGGGAGTGAGAGGCCGCACCACCTGGCTGTGCTGGGCTGGGTCCCACCCGGGAGCCCCAGGACTCTGGACAGAGGCATTTCTAGTTCATGGAATGTGTACACAGGGACTGCTGCTGCCGGGAAGGACCCATCAAAGTGAATCACAGGTGCAACGGGCCAGGGGGTGCCATGCTCAGTGGAGCCCACCTGGTGGTGCTGGTGGTGGGGTGCATAGCAGCCAAAAAGGATATTGGCAGATTGAGAAAAGCCCAGACAGAGTCCAGGCCTGAGCAGGAATCACTTGGCTCTGAGAGATGTCACATCTGTTGGGACTGGGTGAGCTCTTGAGCGACCTTACTTGGATTGGTAACTTTGGTAAATCAGACCTCAAGGGCGCTTAATATCTTTGTGATGAAGGGAACCATTCACAGGGGGCCTGTGGAGAATCCAGTCATGGTCCAAGGCTAACTCCAGGGGCTGATCCCTGGATTGTGTAAGCTGCATTGACAAAGAACCCAAACAGAATTGCTTAGGGACTCATAATGCTGTAAGGTTGATGGGAGACTCTTGGGGCTCCTCTTGGTTGTTTACCCTCCCAATCCCCAATTTGGATTATGTGAACTACTGTGGAGAGGTGACTCTCAGTGTTAAGTGGCTGGCTGTGTGTAGGAAGCAGCAGGGAATGGAATCGGACAATCCCAGGCACAAAATATAGGCTCCGTAGTTTTAACCTCCTGTTTAATGACATCTCAGCTTGGCAGTATCAGTAAAGCCTGGGGAGAGTGGTTAGAGAGAACTGGAGGTACTTACTCAGAACCTGAAATTCTTCACCCTCACTACTTACTCAGAACCTGAAATTCTTCACCCTCACTATTTACTCAGAACCTGAAATTCTTCACCCTCACGGTCCCACTCTCTGATGGCATCCTCCCTCTCCCAGCGTCCACAGCAACTGTTTCAAAGTTTCACAGCACACTTGAAGTCCTCTACTTTCAGCATGTGACATTCTCACACAACACAGAGAATATGGTCTCGTCTTGCAGCCACCTGGGCAAGGTCACCCATTCCTTCCTACTTCTTTGGTTACTCGATTCTCCTGCATCTTCAACCCCCATATCTCCTCTGCCTTTTATTCATCTAGGATATAAACACTTTCAAATCAAACTCTCTCTTTACTTTCCCTCCCATCTCGCCACAGCCAATTTTTCTTTGCTTCCTTTTCGATCCAGCTTCTTTATTATAATCTTCACTTCTTGCTCCCATTCATTATTCAAACCACTTCAATTTGTCTTCAGCCCGTAGCCAGTCCCAGCAACCACTCACACTAAGGCAGTTAAGGACCTCATTGCCAAATCCGGTTCACACCATGGTGCTGGCCATTGCCTCCTTTTCAGAACTCACCTCCTTTGACTTACGTGATGCCATGTTCTCCTCCCGTCCCTCCTGACCTTTGACTGCTCTTCCTTCATCTTCTTCATGGGCTTCCCATAGTTGCCACCTCTCTCCTTAAATATTGCTGTTTTCCAAGCTCCTGTCCTCAGTCTTTCGGTCACCTCTCCTCCCCTCACTTCTCCTCCCTCTTCACACCTCTTCTTTCACTGCCTCACTTCTCATTCCCACTTTTCTCTTTTTATTCCTCTCTCCACCCAGTTCTTTCTCCATAGATAAGTCCATTCCCAAGATTTCAACTACACCCATGTGTAGATGGCCCTCGCCTCTGCCATTTATACTCTGCCTGGAATACTCTCCTGAACTCCAGACCCATGGGGTCAACCCATCTGGACAGTTCCACTTGGATACACCCACACTCAGCATGTCTGAAACTGAGCTCACCTTCCACAAAATTCTCTCTCCTCCGTGATCTCCCATCTTGAGGAGCAGTGCTAGTGTCCAGCCTGTTACCCAAGTCAGAAAGCCCAGAAACCTGGCGGTCTTTCTTCACTACTTCCTCACCTTTCCCCCTTCATACATGGAGCTGCCAGTATTTAGAGGGTCTTCCTGTCCCCTCTGTCATTTCAATCCCCCACTTTCTATAGCTCTTTTTTCTCACCTGGATCCCAGCACTGGTCCAACCCATCCTCTGTCAAGTACTGCTGACAAGCCTGCTGTCAAGTACACCTTTGGAAATGAACATCTGTTAGATCATTCCCCTGATTTCTATCCTTATGTGGTTCCAAATGATCCAGACCTCTGAGGGCTCTGGTCTCTGCCCAACCCAACGTGCCATACTTGCCTGGCTCCCTCCTCGCTCCCCTGCCATTGTTTCTACCTGAAACGCTCTCCTTCTTTTTCCTTACTTCCCCTTCTTCGAACTTGATCCCTTCTCCTCTGGAAAGTCTTCTCCAGCCTTTCTCTCCCTACCCATCTCCAGGCTGGACTAGCTGCCCCCTATTCTGCCCACCGCCCCCTGCCCATTTCTAGTGTAATCCTCAGCACACTGCTGAGGTTCTTTGTCTTCCATTATTGGTCTATGTGTAACCTGACCTTGTTAACCTGTGTACTCTAGCATCGAGTACAATACTTAACACATGCTCAGTAATGTTGTTAGATCCATGCAAGAAAAATCCTGGACACCATGCTTGAGAGGGCCACAGATATCACAAACACCGCCCCCCCAGAAAAGAAGTATTGAATACTGGGGCACCTCTGTCATGAGGAATTCATTGCTCAGCCTGGCACAGCACAACCTGTAACTTAAAACATTTACTCTCATGACTAACACTGTTCAGGCTCCAGGGAAATGCTTCTGCCCATCTCTCATCCTGTGGCCTTCAAACAAAAGGCAGCTGTGTCCAACTGCTGTAAGAGGTCATGGTTACACAGCAACTGGCCTAAAAAAACATCTATAGCTTTGGAGTACACGGAGGATTTCAGTTGTGGAAATGCCTAGATAAGAGAAAACACAAGTTAATTAATTAACGTTCCTTGTCAAATATAATGGATGTAATGGATCCTTGCATAATGAAATATTGCTTCCAGCAGTCCCAGGCATCCAATTGTTTCCTTCCCTTCTTGTCGCAAAAATATTCGTGACTTAGCATGGTGTTCACTGTGGTTGCACACGGTGGCTGGCAAACAGTTCACAATATTGAACAATTCATTAGTCTTAATTTTGTGTTTGTGTGTATGCATAGATAGATGAAAAATGTGTGAAGCATGAATGACACTGATTTTATTTTGGTAAGACTGCACTAAACTTTCTTTTTTAAAATTTTTATTGAAATATAGTTTTACAAAGTTGTGTTAGTTTCAGGTGTACAGCAAAGTGATTCAGCTACATATATTGTTTTTAGAATATATATATTCTTTCCCATTATAGGTTATTACAAGATATTGAGTATAGCTTCCTGTGCTATACAGTTACCTATTTTATATATAGTAATGTGCATATTTTAATCCCAAACTCCTAATTTATCCCTCTCCCCCTTTCCCCTTTGGTAACCATAAGTTTGTTTCCTATCTCTGTGAGTCTATTTCTGTTTTGCAAATAGGTTCATTTGTATCATTTTTTCAGATTCCACATATAAGCAATATCACTTGATATTTGTCTTTCTCTGACTGACTTACTAGGTCCATCCATGTTGCTGCAAATGGCATTATTTCATTCTTTTTTATATGGCTGAGTAATATTGCATTGTGTATATGTACCACATCTTTATCCATTCATCTGTCGATGGACACTTAGGTTGCTTCCATGTCTCAGCTATTGTAAATAGTGCTGCAGTGAACATTGGGGTGCATGCATCTTTTCAAATTATAGTTTTCTCCAGATATATGCCCAAGAGTGGGATAACTGGATCATATGGTAACTCCATTTTTAGTTTTTTAAGGAAGCATGAATGATACTGATTTTATTTTGGTAAGGCTACACTGCACTTTCTTGATGAAGCATTCTGTGCTTTAGGAAAACCATCATTTTATTATTAATCTCAAATCACTTAGTTGCAATGACTTTTAACTAATTCCATTCATGCAATGGTTTGTTACTAGTTCATTGCAGTGTGCGTGTGGTAAGTGTGCAGTATGTTGATATTCTTAAATTCAAAGGTTTTAAGAGAATGGAGAGACAATAAAATTGAATAAGCTTCCTAACATTCCTTTAAAATATCTTCAACATGAATCTTTTGAATCTGAAGGAAAACAACAAAGAAATAATTTCAATAATGAACTGCAGCCTGTTACACGTTCTGGTAGTGGCAAAAATCACAAAGAGCTTGAAACATCCTTTGATTTCAGGTAAGAATCAGTTCAAAGTAAAATAATTTGTAATTCCACAATTAAAAACCGGTTGATTATTTCAACAAAAAATGCAACTAGCTTATTATTCCTACTTACATAATGTTAGGGGCAAACGGACTCAAAAGTTGTATCACTAAAATATGAAAGTGCCAAACATGCATTTTTATCAAAATGGCAATTATGTTCTGTTAAAACTCATGGTTCCAAAAAAAAAATTCACAATCATCAATCACAAAAAATTTGAAATAACATCAAGAGTCAATTCCATAAAGCTTTTGAAATAGAAAAAACATTTCAAAAATATGTAATCAAAATGTCAAAAAAGCAAGTAAAAAACATTTAGAAAACAATCAGAATTTTAAACGTTGTCTACTGTGTAACTTAAAAATAATCAAGCTTCTTCAGAAAGGAAAATTTTATGAGAACTTCAAAGAAAGAATAATACTGATATAAGCATATAATGCAATCTAGACTTAAAGTCCTTCTTATTATAAAACTTATTTAGTAAAATGAGAAAATAATTTTCAGGAAAACATGAAACAAGAAGATACAAATTTTAATAATTATCCAAGGTGCTCCAGCTAGTCACATAAAAGAATTTTAATGACATGCTTAAGTTATGAAATTCAAGACTAAATATAGTTTAATGAGTTTTGTTGATACCCTAAAACCAAAAGGAGTAATATATTAAACTCTACTGTTGGTGCTTGGGAAAAAATATTTAAATGACAAATATTTACAGGAAAATCTTATTGCTTGATAAAAAGAATGGAACTTCAGTCAAAATTTTAGGAAACTTTCTGTATATTTTAGTTTGGAAATAAGCCACTGCATTCCATTATTTTGGATGATGCAATAAAAATGTAAATTAGATAGAATAAAGATTGTTTCCTGGGCCCATGTGCCAAATCTGGCCCGCTGCCTGATTTTGTATGGCCTGTGAACAAAAGAAGAAAAATATTTTGTGACATGTGAAAATTATATAAAATTCAAATCCCAGGGCCTTCCCTGGTGGTGCAGTGGTTAAGAATCCGCCGCCAATGCAGGGGACACGGGTTCGAGCCCTCTCCCGGGAAGATCCCACATGCCTCAGAGCAGCTGAGCCCGTGCGCCACAACTACTGAGCCCACGTGCCACAACTACTGAAGCCTGCGCACCTAGAGCCAGTGCTCCACAACAAGAGAAGCCACCTCAATGAGAAGCCCGTGCACCGCAATGAAGAGTAGCCCCCGCTCGCCGCAACTGAAGAAAGCCCGTGTGCAGCAACAAATACCTAACTCAGCCAAAAATAAATAAATTAATTAATTTTAAAAAATTTCAAATCCCACTGTCCATAAGTACAGTTTAATTGGAACCCAGCCCCGCCCATTCATTTACAAATTTGTGACCGCTTTCATGATACAACAGCAGAGTTGAATAGTTACTACAGGCACCCTGTGTCCTGCAAAGCCTAAAATAGTGACAGAAAAAGTTTAACAACTGCCAAAGTAAAACACTGAAAATCCTTTCTCCATAAATTTTATAATATGCTGCCATACAAAAATAATAATTAGAAATAAATGTCTGAAAATCTGGAAATTGAAAGTAATGAAAATGAGAATATTTTGATCTCCTGGGGCAGTCTGTAGGGCTAGAAGCTGCAAAAGCAGTTTGGAGAGGATAGCTAGCCTTGTACCATCACGTTAACTGAAATTATTAAATGGAGTTAATTAAATATTCTGAGATGTCAATAACTTTCTTCAGCTCTCCAAGCAGGAAAAGTTTTGATATTAAAGCTGGCAGATTAATTTGATGAAAGGGAAAAGTTATTGAGTATATAAAATAAAATAAATCAAAATGTAAAGAGAGGTGGATGATATTATTAGAGATAGAGAATTAGGACATCCCTTTGAAACTAAGTAAATATCAATTCCAAGAAGAGGTACCATTCACTTGCCTTAAAAATTATTTTAAAATGGTTGTGTTGTTTAATGACAAATATGAGGGAAAACTTCATAATATTAAAACCTGAAATTTGACCAAATGATGTTTATAAATCTCTTTGAAGTAGAACAAAAAGTTTTTAAATGGAAGACAACCAATTTTATATAAAATTCCAGTAAGTGATTTTCAGGACTTAGTCCTGAAATGTCATGAAAATAAAAAAGATGTTGAATCGGGCTTCCCTGCTGGCGCAGTGGTTGAGAGTCCGCCCGCCGATGCAGGGAACGTGAGTTCGTGCCCCGGTCCGGGAAGATCCCACGTGCCGCAGAGCGGCTGGGCCCGTGAGCCATGGCCGCTGAGCCTGCGCGTCCGGAGCCTGTGCTCCACAACGGGAGAGGCCACAACAGTGAGAGGCCCGCGTACCGCAAAAAAAAAAAAAAAAAAAAAGTTGAATCAACACAATTCTCTAACAGGAAAATAAGAGCCAGAAAGTCTTCAAATGTCAATGCTATAAGTTCAGCAGAAGCCGAAAGAGATGTCAGCACCATGAACAATATGATATTACGATGAATTATCTGTGAATTGAGACTATAGGCTAAGGAATGACTATCAATGTAATGGTGTCATTGTTAGGAGAATTGATGTTGCTTCTGCTTCCAATCATTGCTCACTCAGAGGCCCTTAGCAGTAACAGCCCATGTCGAACAAAAGACCACACTAAGATTTTCTGAAAATCACCAAATAATTTAGAAATTAAATTTTTTGATGAATGATTTAATAAGCAGCTTTGTACTATATAAACATACAGATTTTAGAGAATAAAAGGATTTGTAAGCATTTCATTCTTATTAATGTTATATACTATATATCAATATACCAAATATTGTCTTTACCTACACGTATTACATTTCATACTAGTTTTCTGTCCTGGCCTCACCTTTCGAATGGCACACGTGAAATTGACTTGCCAGCTCTGACCGTGGCTCCAGTCAAGAACTATTCTGGTTCTCCCCTGCAACTGGCTGCACAGCCTCCGACTGCCTTGAGTCACACCTGTTTTAATTCAGTGCAGGCCTCAGTCAGTCTCAACAGGGCCTGAGTAGTTGAAGGAAGCCCGCTTACTTCCTTTCTGCCTATATCAAAGCTTGCTGTCTGGGAAGCGTCTGAACTCTTGGTCAAAATGCTCTTTCCCAGGGGCCATTTTTATTTCATGTCTCGCAGAAGGAAAAACTATATTCCTCTCTAGAAGAATTTCAGGCATCAAAGGCAAGTGGGGAAGAATTTTGGGAGCTGAAGAATCTAGAATCCTAATGTTTTATGAGTCCACCTGTAAGTCAAACGAGAAACAACTTGGACTTTTAACATATTATTTTTCCAGAGAGGGATAGAAGAAGCTCCTCCACATCCTCTGGTTTCTGCTTTATCATTTGGATGGATCTTGCGAGTGTACAGGCCTAAATGAGGTGAAGTTGCTGACTGATACATCACTTGTTATGTCATGGAGTATAAAGTCATGTGGTTTAATGGAAAAAGACAGCTTGAAAAGACATCTGTGTAAGCCAGCTTTTAGAATCATGTTCAAGAGGTCTTAAATCTTGACATTGATTGATAAAGTGGCCATAACTTCAAACAAATAAGTATGTCTATATCTTCAATAGTCCATACAATAAAAATAATCGCTAGTGTTAACTGGATGCTCCTCTATGCCAGGTGTTGTGTTAAGAATTATATATGCAATCTCATTTAATCCTCAAAACAAATTTAGGAGATAGGTACTATTTTTATCCCCATTTACACATTTTACAGCATGCTGAGTATTCTCTGCTTGAATCCCTCTTCCTAATCCATTTTTGGCCTATCCGGGTCCTACTCTGTGCCCCAGGCCTCCCTTATCCTCTGGATTCTGTTTGGGTTCTGCCAATGGGAGTCACCACCGGAGATTGGAGGGTGGGAGCTGGAAACACCATTTTTTCCCTTTCTCCTTTCCAACCCAAGAGTAGTAAGCTTCCCGCTGTTGCTGGTCTCTGAGCACCCTGACATGTCTTGGTTCCCTTAGCCCTGCACACACTTGCAGAAATAGTCTCTTCACTAAATTGTCTTCATAGATCCCAGCTGAGTGTGCCTTCTATTTCCTGCTGGAACTCTGACAAGTTAATATTTTATCTCTGAACTCCCTGCCAAAGATCCTGTCCTCTTAACTTCTTCACTTACTGCCTTCTTCTAAATGCTATATTTTTGTTTGTTTGTTTGTTTGGAAATGTCTGTTTGGCTTTATTTGAAGGGAGCTGATCTTACCTATAAAGTTACCCGTTTTTCAGGTGGGCATGGATTATCTCGACCCTTCACTGTAGGAATCATCTTCTGTAGCTATATATACATATTCATGGGTATCAATCCTCTCCGTGGTATTACTACTTCTTATTCGCGAGTGTGTAGTTAGAAAGTCTCAAGGGCTGGCATTCAGCTTGACACAAGCACACATTTTAGTAACTGGCAAGCAGTCTTTATCCCTTTAAACCAAAATAAACATTTGAGGGCATTTCTGGAAAATGTGA
This sequence comes from Hyperoodon ampullatus, assembly GCF_949752795.1. Taxonomy (NCBI): domain Eukaryota; kingdom Metazoa; phylum Chordata; class Mammalia; order Artiodactyla; family Ziphiidae; genus Hyperoodon; species Hyperoodon ampullatus. The sequence continues at coordinate 17,227,980 of NC_136913.1, read as the reverse complement.
TTAGGCAAATTTCAGTAAGATGCTGTTCATGGCTTTAGCCAGGTTGTGTGGAGAAGGATTTTCTTTATTGGCAGCTGAAGGGGTTCAGCAGCTCAGTTGCACTCTTTGGAAAACTTGAATATTTACAACATAATTTTATAAATAGATAAATGTTCTTGTGTCTGGGCAAATTAATATGCTTTTAAATTCAGAGCAGAGATTGGAAATAGAGGCTTGAGTTGCAGCTTCACACTGGCTCCCAATTTCTTAGCAGTGAAGTAAGAAAATATATTTAAAAACTTGTCCTGGGATCTATACGTTTAGATGTAACTCAGTATTAAATAATGTGTAAGACAACCACACATATAATAGATTTTAAATAACACATAAATGTAATCCAATTTTCCTTTTCACAACCCTCATGATTCATATTTTCTTAGCCACTGGCATTCTTACATACAGTTTCCAAGTTGATAGGATTGATTTTTTTTTTTTTTAACGGTGGTGTGACTAAGCAGGGATAGCTTCCTGTTCGAGCTACGGTGCTCCAGGCACCAGTTCACCACCTGGGTATGTTCTGCCATGGGCATGCATGTGCTAAGATAATTGTGACTTATCAAAGTCCAATTCTGGATTTTAATTTCCTCAGCAGAAGCCCAGGAAACAAACAAACAGAAAACACATTATAATAGTGCACAAGTCTGAATTCCAATTTTAGAAAAGAACGGGATCTTTATCCAAGCCAATCAAACTTGGTAATTAAACATTTATTTACCTATTATAAAGTGTTATTTTTTGCACTTAACCATTTAGATGAATTATTGCATAAGAAAATAACACTTTAAATGTTGCCTTATAGATTGAATAACATTACAGAGTTGATAAGGTAGAAAATTATTACAAAACACAGCTCCTAATTTTATAGATAGTAAGGCTATGTTCCAAAAGAGATCTCAAAATCCCAAAGAAGATCTAAGACCTCAATATCCTATCTGCTGACTTCCGCCTGAAACTTTAGGGTAGAGTTTCATTCTTTTAGTTTAAATTCTTATTGATTGATTGATTGATTGATTGATTCGTTGGGTCTTCGTTGCTGTGCGCAGGCTTTCTCTAGCTGCGGCGAGAGGGGGCCACTCTTCATTGCAGTGCACGGGCTTCTCATTGCGGTGGCTTCTCTTGTTGCAGAGCACAAGCTTCAGGCGCGAGGGCTTCAGCAGTTTTGGCTCGCGGGCTCTACAGCGCAGGCTCAGTAGTTGTGGTGCACGGGCCCGGCCGCTCTGAGGCACGTGGGATCCTCCTGGACCAGGGCTCGAACCCATGTCCCCTGCATTGGCAGGTGGACTCCCAACCACTGCGCCACCAGGGAAGCCCCTAGGTTAAATTCTTAATGCCTGTTAAAATGCAAATACCACCACTGGAAGGTAGGAGTTTGTATTAGATTTGGCTTCATGTAACCAAAAACCCCACATAGCAGTGGTTAAACACGTAGGAGTTTATTTTCCCCTCATGTATAGTAAATCCTAAAGTAGGCAGTCCAATGTTGGGAAGGAAGTTCCATGATCATCAAGAAACCAGCTCCTTTTGGTCTTTTACTTTATCATCCTAAGTGCATGCATTCCATCTCCAAATTCCACTCAGAGTCCAAGATGGTTGCTGAAGCCGAAACCATCATATATGTATTCCAGTCAGCAGGAAAAAAGAAAGAAAGGCAAAAGGCCCATTGGTGCCAGCTTCTATCCACTTCTAAAGAGGCTTCCTGAACATGCCATCCAACAACTTCTTTTTATATCACATTGTTCAACCCTACCTGAAAGATAGGTTGGGTAATGTAGTCTTGTCACTTGTCTCATTAAGATCTAGTATAAAACTAAGATGCTGGGCTTCCCTGGTGGCGCAGTGGTTGAGAGTCCGCCTGCCGATGCAGGGGACACGGGTTCGTGCCCCGGTCCGGGAAGATCCCACATGCCACGGAGCGGCTAGGCCCGTGAGCCATGGCCGCTGAGCCTGCGCGTCCGGAGCCTGTGCTCCACAATGGGAGAGGCCACAACAGTGAGAGGCCCGCCTACCGCAAAAAAACAAACAAACAAAAAAACTAAGATGCTCTGTACCTGAGGAAGAAAGATAATGAGTGGTCTTGACCACAGAAGGATAACGTTTTCAACCTTTTATCAGTCATTTAAGCATTAGTGGGGGGACTTCCCTGGTGGTCCAGTTGGTAAGACTCTGCACTCCCAATGCAGGGGGCCCGGGTTCGATCCCTGTTCGGACGACTAGATCCTGCATACATGCCACAACTAAGAAATCAGCATGCCTCAACGAAGATCCCGTGTGCTGCAACTAAGACCCAGCACAGCCCAAATAAATAAATATTTATTTATTAAAAACATTAGTGGAGATAAGGGACCTGAATAAATTATTTAAAGAGAGTATAGAAAAGCACTGAGATCTGAGATGAGAAGAAGGGAGGGAGCAAAACTGAATCAGGGAAGGAAAGCTAAAGAAAATATTCAGTGCTTGGCACTTAACTAGTTAATCACGAAGGATTTGTGGAAGGAAGGGGGAAGAAATGGAGGAAGGAGGGAAAACAGAAGGAAGGAAGGAAGGAAGCAAGGGAGAAAAGATTGCTTTTTTGTAAATGCTTTGGAGATATAGACCTGTTTTGTTGATTTTTCTACCCCTAAAAGCCCCCAGCACGGTCTCTTGCCATTTAAGCAGTTTGGAGGTAAAGACACTCCTTTCTTTAAGATATGATATATTTTGTTCTCCCTTGAAAATCTCATATCATTTTGTTATCTCCTTGTATATCACTCTCTCCCACTAAACCATGCCTTCTCAATGGGAGAAACAGGGTCCCCAAGGGACCAAAAATCTTAGATATGACAATGATTTATGGCTCTTCAAAGGGCCACAAATACATAAAGAGATAAACAGTGTACCTGTGGTTTTAAAATTTCGTGAAGGACGGTCTCTTAGGGGGAAAAAGAGGCCTACAAAGGCTTTTTAAGTGGGGAGATAATGAAAAGAAGGTGGAGAAACACTGTGCTAAACTCTGAGTTCCTTGAGGTCGGAAAGAAATCTCATTTATTCTGTGTTCCCAGAACCTAGCATGGTGCCTGGTGCCAGAAGGTAAATGAATGTCTGTTGAATCAATCAATAAATGTCCAGAGGGACAGCTTGATAGAGAAGAGTCCAAAGATACAAAGAAATATTTTATAATATCACAGTTTGGGACCACCTCTGACCTCTGCCCTACCAACTATGCCAGACAGCAAATAAACTCTACCTGCCCACCCCAGAATGTATGAACCTCGATGCAAACATAGTTGATGAAAGAGAGAACAAAGATGAAGGCAGAATTTAAGCAGGAGAAAAAGAGTTAAAAAAAGAAAAAAAAATGTATTGTTTCTAAAAGTACCAGAAGAATAGCAAAGAAAAGGCCAGAGTGGGGAATGTGGACAATTTTCTGTTCCCGTCTATCCCTTCGTTTCTCTCTCCCTCCTATTTTAATATTTTCTCCTTTTACAGAAGTTTTTAAAAGTTAGTTCTGAGTAAACCAGCAGGAAGGCATTGAAACTTCAAAAATAATTCATCTTTTGGAACACTGGAGGAGACCTGAAAGTGTTTCTCACAATGAATACAATATTATTTAAAGCAATGGCTCCCAAGAATTTTGGAGTTTCGATGTGCAGTTGTTTGAACATATGGACTAAATGCAGATTGTATAAATGCCTGCACATGTGCACATGCACGCACACACAGACACACAGACACACACATACATGACACATGTTTTGTTATCCTATAGAAATAACCTAAAAGGAAACTCCTTGTGTGAGGCTTTACAACTTAGATCACCCTGAGGATCCCTGATTTATTCATTTTGGTAGATCAGTTCTAGATCATTCCAGCTGACAGGGACTTAACCACCAATGCCTTCTAAATTTTTTTTTTTTAATAATAGTTTTATTCACATAACATAGAGCTCACCCATTTAAAGTGTACAATTCATTTTTTTATATTTACAGTTGTGTAACCGTCACCACAATAAATTTTAGACCATTTCATCACCCTAAAAAGAAACCGCCATGCTCATTAGCAATCACTTCCCATGTTCCTTCAAACCCCCCCGTGCCCCGCTCCAGCCCTAGGCAACCACTAATGTACTTTCTGTTTCTATATATTTGCCTATCCTGGACATTTCCTATAAATGGAATTATGCAATATACAGTTTGTGGCCTTTTATGACTGACCTCTTTCACCTGGCATCATGTCTTCGATGGTCATCCATGTTGTAACATGTATCAGCACTTGTTTTGTTTGGCAGCAAATTATGCTTAGAGACTGAGATTGTCTTTGCCAATCATTTATTTAACACAAGTTCAGTGCAGGAATTATAATAATTTCACAAACCAGTAGCATACAGGATAATGTCTCTTAATAAGCCAATAAAGAGATACACCAAACCAGTGAGAGATTAATCACACTACTATCCCAGACAAGGAGGAGATGAAAGGAAAGTCCAAATTTAGATGACGTGTACGACTTGGTTCTCAGGAGAGTCGGCTTCGCCAACCAAGCGCTGACATCCAGCTGCGGGCCGCAAAAGTGCGAGTCCCTTATTTTTAGAGCATATTGCCAAGGAATACAAGCACTGGTGTTGGTGGGCAAGATGATCTCCTTCACGGGGAGCTTCACAGTTTTCACCACTGCCAGGAGAGAGTTGCTTTGCCTGGGCAGGAGCTAATGCCCCAAGGTCTTTGGAGAGCTCTTCAGATCAGCGGAGTAGACTCGTCCAGACTGGACACTCTCTAGTTGCCGGTCAAACCTCTTGGTATCTAAAGCTTAAATATCCCCCAGCCACAGTGGCTCTTCTACGTGTTCAGTAGCTCAGTAGCTGAGCTACTGAGGGCTTATAAACAACCACAGATGTTGATGACAACATCCTGACGTGGCCTCCTCCATGTAAACAACTTTACTCTTAGAACTAAACAACTTCATTCTTAGATCAAAACAAGTGGTTGTGAAATCATATCAAACTAATACACAAAAGTACCTCATTCCTTTTCATGGCCAAGTAATATTTTATGGTATGGATATGCCATGTTTTGTTTATCCAGTTGATGGACATTTGGCTGTTTCTAATTTGGGGCCATTATGAATAATGCTGCTATGAACATTCATGTGCAAGTTTTTGTGTAGACATATGTTTTCATTTTTCTTGGGTATACACCAGAGTAGAATTGCTGGATCATATGGTAACTCTATGTGAAAGCTTTTGAGGAACTGTCAGACTGTTTTCCAAAACCACTGCACCATTTTACATTCCCACCAGTAGTGTATGAAGGTTCCCATTCTCCATATGCTTACCAATACTTGTTATTTTCTCTGCTTTTAATTATAGCCATCCTCATGGGTATGAAATTGTATCTCATTGGGGTTTTGACTTGTATTTCCTTGATGACTAATTATGATCAAATTTTCATGTGCTTATTGGCCATTTGTATATCTTCTTTAGAGAGATGTCTGTTCAGATCATTTGCCTGTTTTTAAATTGGGTTGTCTTTTTATTATTGAGTTGTAAGAATTCTTTTTATTATTGAGTTGTAAGAATTCTTTATATTTTCTAGGAACAAGTCCCTTAGCAGTTATATGATTTGCAAATGAGAGGGAGCAGAATTTGCTCCCCCAGATAGGCCTCTTTGGCATTTTATTTTGAGCTGATTCTTTTTGAGAGGCAGCAGACCCAGGAAAAGTCTCTGAAATCTGAGTGGAAGTTGCCCTTTTGTTAGAGATATTTTACATTTATAAGGAAAATCTCCATTTGTAAGGGTGTCTCCATCTCTGTAACAGGAAGAGAAAAATGACTAAATCTTTAGAAACTCTTACCAGTGGAGAAGGCGTGAACTTATATCTGCATAACAACCTTACCCTTGTTTGTTGTTTCCTGGTAACCTCCTATTAACTGGCCCCACTTCTACCCCCAACATCTTCTTTTGTCTTTAGCTGGAGCTGTTACTGAAGGTGGTGGCTTGGGCCATTTCAGTGAGTTACTCAGTTCCCCTGGGTCTCTCCCATGTATACAGCAGGTGTGCATGTTCTTAAACTTCTATTTGTTTTTCTCCTGTTAATCTGTCTTTTTATTAGGGGCAGGGGTCTCAGCCAAGAACCTAGAAGGGTAGAAGGAAAATTATTTTTCCTCCCCTACACAAATATTTTCTTCCAATCTGTGAGTTTTCTTTTTATTTTCTTGATGCTGTTCTTTGAAGCACAACAGTTCTTAATTTTGATAAAGTACAATTTATTTTTTGTTGTTTGTGCTTTTGGTATCATTCTAAGAAATCATTGCTTAATCCAAGGCCAGGGTGATATAGGTCTATGTTTTTTTCTAAGAGTCTTACAGTCTTTATTCTCATTTCGGTCTTTGATCCGTTTTTTGAGTTAACTTTTGTACATTGTGTAAAGTAGGTTTTTATGCTTTACACAATGTAGGTCTCCAACTTAATTCTTTTGCATGTGGGTATCCAGTTATCCCAGAACCATTTGTTGAAAAGACTGTTCTTGCCTTATTGAATTGTTTTGGCACCCTTGTTGAAAATCAATTGACTGTAAATGTGGAAGTTTATTTCTGGACTCTTAATTCTATTCCACTGATCTCTATATATGTCTGTCCTTATGCCAGTACCACACTGTCTTAATTAATGTGGGTTTTTTTAATATATATTTGAATTTTTTATTTTTTATTTATTTATTTGTTTCAGGCATTCTCAGGCTGGCTTTATCAAACATTTCTAAGCATTTAGTTCAAAACTTTTTTTTTTTTTTTTATGCGGTACGCGGGCCTCTCACTGTTGTGGCCTCTCCCATTGCGGAGCACAGGCTCCGGAAGCGCAGGCTCAGCGGCCATGGCTCACGGGCCCAGCCACTCCGCGGCATGTGGGATCTTCCCGGACCGGGGCACGAACCTGCGTCCCCTGCATTAGCAGGCGGACTCTCAACCACTGCGCCACCAGGGAAGCCCGTTCAAAACGTTTTTGCCCTTTTTGTTTTACTTTCTACAAAACTGCTATAAGATGCCAAAGATGAGCAGAAATTGAGAAAACTTTCTATCTCAAAAATAATGACAGAAGTTTAGAAACAAATGTTAAGAGAAAAACGGCTTGAGTGTTAAAACATAATTATCAACCCATATCCCTCTAATGTATGATAGTCCAAGATGTTGATCATGGAAGTAATTGAATAATTCAGTAAGTCTTGTGTAGACCCTATTAATTTCTTTTTTTTTTTTTTTACCAAGGAGACACAGACATACAATGCAAACTATAAATTGTTGCTGAAAGAAATTAAAGATCTAAATAAATAGAAAAACATCCATAATTAATGTGGTTTTGTATTAGGTTTTGAAATCAGTAAGTTTTTTTTTTTTTTTTTTTTTTTTTTTTGCGGTACGCGGGCCCCTCACTACTGTGGCCTCTCCCACTGGCGGAGCACAGGCTCCGGACGCGCAGGCTCAGCGGCCACGGCTCAAGGGCCCAGCCGCTCTGCAGCATGTGGGATCTTCCCGGACCGGGGCACGAACCCGTGTCCCCTGCATCGGCAGTTGGACTCTCAACCACTGTGCCACCAGGGAAGCCCGAAATCAGTAAGTTTAAGTCCAAATTTGTTATTCTTTTTAAAAATTGTTTTGGCTATTCTGGGTCTTTTCCATGTCCATACGAATTTTAGGAACAGCTTGTCAATTTCTGTAAAACACCCAGCCTAGATTTTGCATTTAATCTGTAGGCCAACTTGAAAACTACTGCTATCTTAACAATTTAATTCTCCTGATCCATGAACATGGATATCTGTCCATTTACTCAGGTCTTTAATTTCTTTTAACAATGTTTTATAGTTTTCAGAATATAGGTTTTGAATTTCTTTCTTTAATTTTATTCCTGAGTGTTTTATTCTTTTTGTTGCTACCGTAAATGAAATTTTTAAAAATTTCATTTTCTGATTGTTCATTGTAAGTATATAGAAATACAATTGATTTTTGTATATTGATTTTATATCCTGTAGCCTTTCTGAACTTGTTTATTAGTTCTAGTAGATTTTAGAGAATTATTTGGGATTTTCTACATATAAGGTCACGTTATCTGTGAAAGAAGATAGTTTTACTTCTTCCTTCCTGCTATGGCTGCCTTTTATTTCTTTTTCTTGCTTAATTTCCCTGGCTATAACCTGTAGTACAATGTTGAGTTGAAATATTGAGAGCAGACATCCTTCTCTTCTTCCTGATTTTAGGGAAAACCATTAAGTATGATGCTAGCTGTGGTTTTTGTTGTTGTTGTTGTTTGTTTGTTTTTTGGCAGATGCTCTTTATCAGGTTGAGAATATTCCCTTATATTTCTAGTTTGTTGAATGTTTTTATCATGAAGAGGTATTGAATATCTTCAAATGCTTTTTCTGCATCTATAGAGAGGATCATTTGGTTTTTTCCTTTATTTTATTAATATAGTGTATAACAGTAATTGATTTTTGCATGTTAAACCAACCTGCATTCCTGGAATAAATTACACTTGGTCACAGTGTATAATCCTTTTTATAAGATGCTGTGGATTTTTACATCTGTATTTATGACAGATATTGGTCTGTAGTTTTCTTTCTTTATGATGTCATGGTCTAGTTTTGTTATCAGGGTAATACTGGCCTCATAGAATGAGTTGGGAAGCATATCTTCCTCTTTCATTTTTTTTTTCTTTTTTAAATTTATTTATTTTATTTATTTATTTTTGGCTGTGTCGGGTCTTCCTTGCTGTGCGCGGGCTTTCTCTAGTTGCAGCAAGCGGGGGTTACTCTTCGTTGTGGTGCGCGGGCTTCTCATTGCGGTGGCTTCTCTTGTTGCAGAGCACAGGCTCTAGGCACGTGGGCTTCAGTAGTTGTGGCACATGGGCTCTAGAGCACAGGCTCAGTAGTTGTGGCACACAGGCTTAGTTGCTCCGCGGCATGTGGGATCTTCCTGGACCAGGGCTCGAACCCGTGTCCCCTGCATTGGCAGGCGGATTCTTAACCACGGCGCCACCAGGGAAGCCCCCTCTTTCATTTTTTGCAACAGTTTGTGAAACCCAGTATTAGTTCTATAAATATTTGGTAGAATTCACCTGTGAAGCCATCTGGCCAGGGCCTTTCTTTGTGGGTAGTTTGTATGGTTACTTATCCAGTCTCTTTACTTGTTATAGGTTTCTTCTTGAGTCAGTTTAAGTAGTTTGTGTCTTTCTAGACGTTTGTCATCCAGGGTATCTAATTTGTTGTCATACAGTTGTTGATAGTATTCCTTATAATCCTCTTTATTTCTTTAAGGTTGGTAGTAATGGCCCCTCTTTCATTTCTGATTTTAGTAATTTGAGTCTTCTCTCTTTTTTTCCTGATCAGTGTAGCTAAAGATTTGTTAATTTTGTTGATCTTATCAAAGAACCAACTTTTGTTTCATTGATTCTATTGTTCTTTTATCTTATTAATTTATGCTCTAATCTTTATTATTTCAATGTTTTCTTTTTTTAAATATTTATTTTAATTTAATTTAATTTATCTTTATGGCTGCATTGGGTCTTAGCTGCGGCACTTGGGATCTTTTGTTATGGCCTGCGGGTTTTCTCTTCTCTAGTTGTGGCACATGGGCTCCAGAGCGCATGGGCTCTGTAGTTGCAGCATGCAGGCTCTCTAGTTGTGGTGCGCAAGCTCAGTAGTTGTGGCACACAAGCTCAGCAATTGTGGTGCATGGGCGTAGTTGCCCCGCGGCAAGTGGGATCATAGTTCTCCGACCAGGGATCAAACCTGCGTCCCCTGCATAGGAAGGCGGCTTCTTTACCACTGGACCACCAGGGAAGTCCCAATGTTTTCTTTTATAAATGAAAAGAACTATGGCTTTAAGAGGCAGAGAGAGTTGCCCTAAGAAATTGACACACATACCTTTTATCCTTTCTTTTAAATGTAAGTCTTAAGCTCTGGAAGTATAAAATGAATCAAGTATCAAGACTCAAGATGCACAGTACAGGGTTTTCATATAACCCTGTCCACCATAATTAATCAATCTTGAGTGAATGAATGTGTTAGAGAGTGGCTAGCTGATCACTAAAACTAGATCCTCTTCCTCCTGGGCACCTAGGTGAACCGCATTTCCCAGCCTCCCTGCAGTTAGGTATAGCCATATGGCTGAGCTCTAGCCTGACCAATAAAATGCAAGCAAAAGTGAAGTGCACCATCCAGACCTGGCTCATAACACTACCCATTCACAGTCCTCCCTCCCTTCCCCCCAACCTGCTGGCTGGATGTTGGCCCTCAGGGCAATCTTGAAAGCCATAGACTGCAGATGGTAGAGCCTCTCTTACTGGCTGTGTCTACCCTATTCATCCACACTCAAGAGTAGTGTAACCAAGTTCCATTGTGATTTTTGTTATAAAGAAGAAAGAATTGAAACTTTCCAGAATTCAACCCTGAGATGACTCTAAACCCTGTAGATACAAAGTTTTCCCACTTGAATCTGCTGTAGCCTCTGTGTGCCTGAATCTTTAGAATTTGCATGGTGATTTGGGAGGTATAAAGGGCTGTCATATATTATCTCATTTAATCCTAAATGAATGTAATGTCAATGAGAGTGGAGAATATACATATCTTGGCCCCTTCCTCATTCCCAGCACCTCCCGCAGTATCTGGCACATAATAGGTACTCAATAAATGCTTGCTAAATGAACGGATAGGAAAGCTTGATTAGTTTGAGGGCATGGAGAGAGAGACTTACAAGAACCTAGAAGCAGTTTAAACTGTGGTTCTTATGTCTAGAGCAATATTAATGTACAGTATCAGTGCCTGGCACATAGTAGGCATGCAATAATATATATTATTTATATACCTATAATGTATATATAGTATATACATCATGTATTAGATATCATATATACTATTATTATATACTTTAATAAAGCATAATTTTACTAATTAATTTACTTAAATATATATAATTGGCATTAGAATGACTTGAGAACTTGACCATCTAGCCAGAGTAAACTTGATGAATAGGCAGAATCCAATAAGAGGCATTCAAGTATTTCAGCCCTCTGAGATAGGATAAAATTTCATAATAGAGTGAAGCCGTAGATAGATTAGGTAAATCCAATCAGACAGTGAAGCACTCTGGATTGAAGAGTTTTTTATTGACTCTTATCAGATGAAAAAGGGGAAAGAAGTTACAAAAGTAAATAAGCCTTGACTTGAACTTACTCCGGGGATTCTGAGAGCAAAACTGACCTCATTTATGGGATCTGAACTTGGAGTTTTCTGTTGGGATGGCCACTATGACAAAATGTTGGGGCAGAGGGTGGGACCATAAGGCCGTTTGGTTGTAAGAAAGATCACTATGAATGTCTGTAGTTCCAGATCGCACATTCTGACCAAATCTCAGCCAACTGAGAAGATAACCCCAAAATTCACATGGGGTGTGACCCCAAATTGCTTGCAATGACATCATTGTCTCCTTAAATGGCACCTTTAACCCAAGGTTTCTCCACCTTGGCACCATTCGTATTTTGCACTGGATAACTCTCTGTTGTAGGGGACTGTCCTTTTGCATTGTACCATATGTAGCAGCATCCCTGATCTCTACCTGCTAGATGCCAGCAGAATTTCTCCCCACTCAGATTGTGACAACAAAAATGTCTCTGGACATAGGCAAATATGCCCTGAGAGACAAAATCACCCTCTATTGAGAACCACTGCTTTAACCCTATGAAGATTTACAGTTCAGTGTAGAGCTAGATAAATAAATCAAACCCACAGTATTAATATTTTTGTCTTAGATGCGGAAATTCTCTGTGTATATCTATTTGCAGTGTTTAACATAATTTTGAGTATTTGACTGTCTAACAAATTGGCCTTATGTTTCTAATTTTAAATGTGTACATGACTAATTGATTTAGGCTTGTGACAACTAGTTTACCAAGTTTGTAAACAATATTAGAACATTTGAGAGAACTTATTTAAAAGTTAAATTTATTAAATATATTAGAATCAGTGACATTCTTGAGGAAGTTCTTTGTTAGGAAACAACTGATATATTTAAACAGAAAATACAATATATTAAATGTATAAATTTGGCTTAAGGACTTCCCTGGTGGTGCGGTGGTTAAGAACCTGCCTGCCAATGCTGGGGACACAGGTTTGAACCCTGGCCCGGGAAGATCCCACATGCTGCGGAGCAACTAAGCCGGTGTACCACAACTACTGAGCCTGTGCTCTAGGGCCCGTGAGCCACAACTACTGAAGCCTGCATGCCTAGAGCCCATGCTCCGCAACAAGACAAGCTACTGCAGTGAGAAGCCTGTGCACCGCAACAAAGAGTAGCCCCCGCTCGCCACAGCTAGAGAAAGCCCGGGCGCAGCAACGAAGACCCAACACAGCCAAAAATAAATAAATTTATTTTCAAAAAAAATTGGCTTAAAATTATTTAAAAGAGCTTAATTGTCAAAGTCCCTGTAAAGTTATTGATAAAATGCAGTTATGTTTATAAGGAAAACAACAGGATTTGTAAGTTGATCTTAAAAGCTTAAGAAAGATCTAGGTTTTTAAGTTTTAAAATTTGCTAATTTAATTTAAATCAAATATTATTTCCAAGAACCAAATTAATCTCTGAATAATATTTTCTGTGTGCGAAAGCCATCCTTGAGGACAAAAAAGAACTTCACGTTGACGATAAGAAGTTAGTTGCCTCATAAGGGGTGTGACCGATGGTTTTATACATAGTCCCTGGGGGGCTGTGAGGAACAGTCTTTCATCCTCTTATTTCACAGAATCACTTTCTGGAATGATGAATAAAATGTATGACTAAAAATGAGAAAATCGAGGGGATAATATGGGGGAAAGTATTCCCTCAAAATGAGGGAAAATGTTTTGAGGTATTTATTTATTTATTTATTTATTTAAACAACCATTTTATTTTATTTTATTTTTTTAAATTAATTAATTAATTTTAAAATTTTTGGCTGCATTGGGTCTTCGTTGCTGCACGCGGGCTTTCTCTAGTTGTGGAGAGCGGGGGCTGTTCTTCGTTGAGGTGTGCGGGCTTCTCATTGCAGTGGCTTCTCTTGTAGCGGAGCACGGGCTGTAGGTGCGTGGGCTTCAGTAGTTGTGGCATGCGGGCTCAGTAGTTGTGTCTCGTGGGCTGTAGAGCGTAGGCTCAGTAGTTGTGGTGCACGGGCTTAGTTGCTCCGCGGCATGTGGGATCTTCCCAGACCAGGGATTGAACTGGTGTCCCCTGCATTGGCAGGTGGATTCTTAAACACTGCACCACCAGGCAAGCTCCTTGGGATTTTTAAAATTGAATTTGAGGGGAAAAATATTCAGGGTAAGTTGTCAATACTCTCTTAAACCTGGAGTAAGAACCAGCGCATCTAACCTACAGGCCCCGATTTCCCAGTCCAGCTCCCGGTAAGAGCCTGGTTTTGGAAGGACAGGGGCGTAGAAGGTGGCCCTGGCCAGCTACACGCTCCACCTGACACACGCCTCAAGGACAGTTTGGGGGCTGGAAACACAGAGCAGGCAAACACGTGAGCTGAGAGCTGTCTGAATAAACTGGGCCCTGCACATGCTCTGCTGGTGGCTCTCGCCTCCAGTCTCTGGCCTGGAACCAGCTGCTGGAAGGTGGGCCTCAGGGACACAGGTGCACTGCTGGCTCTGGGGATGCTGCCATGTTGTAGCTCTCTCCCGCCAGGGGCTGCCGGTGCCGGGCTGCACACTCAACACTTTGCCTTTATTATCTGTGAGTCCCCCCAGAGCTGGCTGCTGTCTTTCCCCCAGTGACCGATGGAGAAATTGAGGCTCGGAGGGGTGGCCACTCAGCTAGGGAGGATAAGCTGTCAATCTTCTAGGCAAAAACCAGTGAGTAAAAATAAAGTGTCAGAAGAATCAGAAAATAATCTTATCATAAAATGAGACTGATTTGGTGAAGTCTCAGGTAGCAAATGCCATATTCAATGAGCTTGGGGCTTAGGGTTGTGTTGATTTCTGAATTTGTTTGGTAATATGGTGAACCGTACGTCCAGAAAACACTAAACCTTTTTTTAAAAATCACGATGTCAGTGGGTTCTTTGGTTGTCGAATTTCACTTGCATATAATTGCCTCAAAATGTAGGTACAGCATTTGAAACAAAATTTAAAAAAAATTAAACTGATAATGATGTTCTTGCTCTCTGAATAAACTCTGTTTTTAAATAGAATATACCAAGCATGGTAGTTTTAAAGACCAATCCTAATTTTGTGAAATACATTTTTATTTTTCTAAACTGGAAAAGAACTGTATGTCTGTCAAGGGCACTGAAGACAGGCAATGGAGAAACAGGTTTGATTTAATTTACCAAAAAAAAAAAAGAAAAAAATTCCAAACTTGGTTATGGTTTTTTTTCCCCTTATAATTAAAACATATTTGTATTTTACATCTTTAATAATGAATAACTTTGGGAATAAGTATTTATTTTAGTTGAAAACGGTACAAAGACTAAAATATTAATGAGGGGGTCTAGAAAAAATTTGAGAGGCCGGGATGGAAATAGAATGATTTATCTTGAGAATTATCAGTACAAATATTAGTAACCACTAACATTGATTGAACGTTTACTGTGTGCTGGATAGTCTACTAAATCCTCAACACCTGTGCTTCTCAAATTGTAACATGTATAAGAATCATTTGGGGGAATTCCCTGGTGGTCCAGTGATTAGGACTCAGTGCTTTCACTGCCAGGGGCCCAGGTTTAATCCTTGGTCAGAGAACTAAGATCCGACAAGCTGGAGGCACAGCCAAAAAAACCAATCCTTTGGGGATCTTTAAAATGCAGATTTGCAGATTCTGTTTTAGTAGGTCTGGGGAGAAACCTGAGATTTTGCATTTCTAAGAAGCACCCAAGTGATGCAGATACCACTGTCTGGGTTTGCGAACCAAACTTTGGATAGCAAAGTTTTAGTTGGATCATCTCATTGAATTCTCACAGTAACTCGATGTACTATTAATGTCTCCATTTTGCAAATAGAGAAACTGAGTCCTAGGGAGATTAAGGGATTTGCCCAAGTAGTGGGGCTGGCATTCTGACTCTAAATCTACATTTTAAAATTAGAATCATCTAGCCAGTGGTTCTCAATTCTGGCTGCACATTAGACCCACCTAAAGAGCTTTTAAAAATACTGATGGCTCCACCATTTAAATCAGGTTCTCTAAGGATGGGGCCTAAGCATCAGTATTTATTTCAAGCTCCCCTGGTGATTGTAATGGGCAGTCAAGTCTGAGTACCACTGGTCTGCGTCAACCCCATTCTTTTACAAATAAGGCAATTGAGGCCCCCACCACAAAGAGTCAGTGTTTGTGACCAGGAACCCAGGTCCCCTGATTTAGTCAGTATCTGAATAAGAAGCCACTGTAATACAGGCTGGGGTTGGAGAGGGGGAGATGTTTATCTCTGTTGAAAAAAACCCTTAATTTAAACCTTATTAAACTATCAGCTAAGAAAAGCCTACAGGGCACTTACCATAAGACACAAAAGGGACTTCCCTGGCGGTCCAGTGGTTAAGACTCTGTGCTCCCATTGCAGGGGACACAGGTTCAATCCGTGGTCAGGGAACTAGATCCCACATGCTGCAACTAAAGACCCGGCACAGCCAAATAAATAAGTAAATAGTTTTTAATAAAAGACACTAAAGAGGATCTAAAGTAATTTACATTATTTTGAGGAAAAAGGGTACTTGACTGTTAAAAAAGCAGGATCAGAATGAGCCTCAGAAACCCAAAAGAATGTAAGGGGTGGTGGATATGCTGGGTCTTAGAACAATTCTTTTTTTTAAAATTAATTTATTTTATTTTTTATTTTTGGCTGCGTTGGGTCTTTGTTGCTGCATGCAGGCCTTCTCTAGTAGCGGCAAGAAGGGGCTACTCTTCGTTGTGGTGCGTGGGCTTCTCATTGCAGTGGCTTCTCTTGCTGTGGAGCACGGGCTCTAGGCGCTCGGGCTTCAGTAGTTGTGGCTCGCAGGCTCTAGAGCACACGCTCAGTGGTTGTGGCGCACGGGCTTAGTTGCTCCTCGGCATGTGGGATCTTCCCAGACCAGGGCTCGAACCCGTGTCCCCTGCATTGGCAGGAGGATTCTTAACCACTGCGCCACCAGGGAAACCCACCACAATTCTTCTAGTCTATACTGGGAGAAAATTTTAAAAAAAAAAGAACAACAAACCGTACTTTGATTGGGCACAGTAAGATTGTGTGACTATCTCAAGAAATTTCACACCTATCCCCAGTGTGCATAAGGTCACCAATTTTGAAGATTTCTAGATTCACTAAGAAAAGTTTACACTATTTATGAAATGATTCATCCACTCATTCAACAAATACTTGTGAAGCACCTGCTATGTGCTAGACACTAGATCCTGAACATACGGCAGTAGACAAGACAGATATAGAGGTTACAGTCTGAGAAGGATGCTGCCCGTCCTAATGCTCTTGCCCTTGACTTCAAGGGGAGGAGGCATGTGACTTAGGTTTAGCCAGTCATTATACTCCATCCTCCTCACCATGTGATGGTTAAAGCTGGGCCAGTGAGAGTGTGTCCCTGAGATTATTATATTCAATACACCGAACCAGGAAGCAGGAGTTCTGTTTCTTCTCTGGGATTGCTATCTGGGCTAATAGAAGCTAAGGGTGTCTACAGCCATGTCTCATGCAACTTAGCATGAAAGAAGCCCTGTGAGAAGGGAGGGGATTGGGACCAGCTGCTGAGAGAGAGAGAGACAGAAATCCGATGACATAATTTGAATTCCTGTATCCAGAATCTATTCCACCTCTGTCCTTCCCAGATATGTGAGCTGATAAATTCCCTTTCTTACTTAAGCTTGTTTGAGTCAAATTTCTGTCATTTGCACCCAAAAGAGCTCTGACTCAGACTTACAGATTCACTGAATGAACAAGCAACATGAACCTCTAAGTTTTTCTAATACAGTGGCTCTCAGACTGTGGCCTCTGAACCAGAACCTCGGCCTCAGCTGGGAACTTGGGAGATGCAAATCCTGGAATCGTATCCCAAACTTACTGAATCAGTAAGTGTGGAGGAAGGGCCCAGACATCATTTTTAACAAGCCCTCCAGATGATTTCAATCCACACTAAAGTTTGAGAAACTGTTCTAATACAGCCCTTTCCATAGATGTGAAACTAGAAGCCCAGAAAAGGGAGGTAATTTGCTAAAGTTCACAAAACTAGTCAGAGGTTGCTTTAGACCCTCTTAGTAATCCAGGGGCTGTAGGGTTTAAGAAAGGAGGGCCACTTGGAGTTTTGAGGGAAGTAAACACATGGATTGGCAAAGAGAAGGGGGAAAAATATTTTGGGTCAAATAATACAGTACGGTTGGAAACACTTGCTGTGTGTTTCCACAGGAGTTTGGAGAATGTCTTACTCATCTCTTGGCTCCCCAGCTGAGCCAACAACAATGTGTTCAAGCTCCATGGCCAATGGCAGGAATCCAGGAGAGTCCTTTCTATGTGCCAGCAAAGAGGAATTTCTTAGAAAAGCTACAGAAGTTACGCTACTATCACATTTCACTTTGTGGAGTGAAAGAATAAAGAGGATGAAACAAAAAGCAGGGAACTTCAGTTATTCCTAAGAGTCCCACCTCTCCAGCTGGGAGAAAGGGATTTTATTGTTGTTCTCGCCAGGGCAGAAGTTCCCCGGAGGGAAACTGGGCACCTAACCGGGTGACTTGGAGAATAACTTGCTTTTTTGGAACTTTTTTTTGTCAGGTGGAGGGAGAGAGCAGCAGTGTTCCAGAGTGTCCCTGGAAACTATTTAGTAGCCTGCTTTCCGAAGATTTGCCCAGCCTGCCCTGGGGACGTGGTCTATCCAGAGGCAAACCTAAGAAAACAGAAGGCCTGGCGCCATATGTATGAAGCCTTCTTCTTCTGTCCTTCTCCTCCTCTTGAGTGTACAGATAGGCATATGAAGAGAGCAGAGCAAAGGATCACGGGAAGTCTCTGGCACTACCAGTTTCAGAGAGTACAAGCTTTCAATAGCCAATATACACTTTTGCTTTGGTATATCTACTCAGGCAAGGCCAATGCCCTCCAGGAAGTTACCCGATAGGCAAACGAAAGCATCACCTCCTCTCATAAAAAATCCATGATTCACACATTCATTCATTCATTCATCAATTACTTATTAAATATCAACTATGTGTCAGGCACAGGTCTAGGCACTAGGGAAACAGCAACAAAAATAGTAAAAAACTACAACAACAAAAACAACCTTGCCCTTATGGAACGTATGGAAGTTTCTATCTTTTTGGGGAGAAAGACAGTAAACAAAACAAGCAAGTAACATAAGTTGGCTGGCAATTAGTGCTATGGAGAAAAAATAAAACAGGGAAAGAGTAGAGACAGAGCTGGGGGTGGTGAAGAAGGGAGTTTGAAAGAATAAATAAATAGGGCGACCAGGGAAGGCCTCACTGGGATTCAGTGTGGCCTTGGTCATAAACCCTCAAGAAAGATCTCTTGAAGCTGGAAAAGACCCTGAGAAAGAGACTCAAACAACAGATCAAGAAATAATTTGATCAGGTAACTACTGATATCTACTATGGTATAGATGAGTGCTCATCAAATATTCCATGTACTTTCCTACATTTCCCAGCCTTCCCTGCATTAGGTTGGAGCCATAGGACTAGTAGTGGCCAATCGTTTGTGAGCAGAAGTGATATGGGGCTTCCCTGGTGGCACAGTGGTTAAGAATCTGCCTGCCAATGCAGGGGACATGGGTCTGAGCCCTGGCCCGAGAAGATCCCACATGCCGCGGAGAAACTAAGCCCGTGCGCCACAACTACTGAGCCTGCGCTCTAGAGCCCGCGAGCCACAACTACTGAAGCCCTCGCACCTGGAGCCCATGCTCGGCAACAAGAGAAGCCACCGCAATGAGAAGCCTGTGCACCACAACGAAGAGTAGCCCCCACTCACCACAACTAGAGAAAGCCTGTGCACAGCAACGAAGACTCAACGCAGCCAAAAATAAATAAAAAATTTAAAAAAATCCTGTTAAAAGAAAAAGAAGCGATAGGTATCATTTCTGGGCTGAGGAATTTAAAAGCCCAGGTGCTTCCTTCCCCTTCTCTTGCCTACCTTGGCCATCTTGGAGGCACATGCTCCTGGCTGATTGTCTACCCTCAACCCATTCCTCTCGTCTCCTCATTTTGTTTTCAGACATTCATCCTTCCCTCATGCAGCCCATGTGACTCAAGCTACGCTGATCCCATCCTTAGCCGCAAAGTCAGTCTGCTGGGTCTAACCCAGTGGTTCTCTTAAGTGTGGTTCTCAGGCTAACGACATCAGCATTATTTGGGATCTTGTTAGAAATGTACAATCGGAAAAGTAAATTCTCAGCCCCCAACCCCTCCAGACTACTGAATCAGAAACTCTGGGGCTGGGGCCCTGCAATTTTTTTTTTTTTTTTTTTTTTTTTTTTTTGTGGTATGCGGCCCTCTCACTGTTGTGGTCTATCCCGTTGTGGAGCACAGGCTCCGGACGCGCAGGCTCAGCGGCCATGGCTCACGGGCCCAGCCACTCCGCAGCACGTGGGATCCTCCCAGACCGGGGGCACGAACCCGCGTCCCCCGCATCGGCAGGCGGACTCTCAACCACTGCGCCACCAGGGAAGCCCTGCAATTTGTTGTTGTTGTTGTTTTTTTTTTTTTGAGGTACGCGGGCCTCTCACTGTTGTGGCCTCTCCCGTTGCGGAGCACAGGCTCTGGATGCGCAGGCTCAGCGGCCATGGCTCACGGGCCCAGCCGCTCCGCGGCATATGGGATCCTCCCAGACCGGGGCACGAACCCGTATCCCCTGCATCAGCAGGCGGACTCTCAACCACTGCGCCACCAGGGAGGCCCTGCAATTTGTTTTTTAATAAGCCCTCCTGCTGATTCTGATGCAGGCTTATATTTGAGAACCACTTGTCCTCACCAATTATGTTAATCACATTCCCCTTGATAGTGATTGGTTCCTGAATCCAGGTTTAAGCCAGTCAGTGTCTGGCATTCCCCTGGCAGCTGAACTGGTCCAAAGGCAGTCATGTGATTTAAGTTGGCCCAAGTCAGACTGAAGAGAAGGCTATTGAAGCTACAGTTGAAGGAAGGTTTTTTCCTTTCCTAAACTTTCTAGGACCCTGCTCCTTCCTTTATCCCTTTTGATGGACACGAGTGAGGTTGCCTTCTTTGCCGACCATGAGGGAAACTAGGCTGCGGGCAGAGCTGAAAGGATCACAGTGAAAAGGAGCCAGAATGCTTGCACTGTGCCTGTTCCCTGAAATAACACATTTCCTTATGATTTAAGCCAGTTGGATTTGTGGTTTCTTGTACTTATAGCCAAAAATGTCATAACTACAAAGAAGTTATGAGACCAAGGAAGTATGGGGCCAATGGGCATACCAGAAATATTCTAGGATGATGAAGGACGTATTTAGTTAACAGGCATTTTTTTTTTTCACCAAGTTCTCAAACACTAGACCCAGCTAGAATAACTGTTATAACTTGGGAAAAAGCAATTTAGGACAAATGAAATGGAGCATTACTTCATGCACCGGGTCCCCAGGTGGTGAATTGACTAAAAATGCACAACTAATTTTTTTTAAAAAGGAGGGGGACTTAAGTAATCTTCTTAAGTGAAATGAAAAAAAAGGAGTAATACACAAGATGAGCCCAGAATGTATTGTAGTTCCAGAAAGTAAGAAAGTGCTCCAAAAAGAATGGAACGCAGGAACCAGCCTGAAAGAACTCCCAGTGACTGAAGCCAAGACAAGTTAACAACAAAATAAATAATGATAGCATTGGATAATAAACCAGACTAAAGTAATTACCCGTGAGTCCATAATGATATAAATGAATAATTGAATAAGTAAAGAAATGGGAGAGAAGATACAGCTCTTCCCTATAGAAGAGTTCCAATGAATTAATGCAGAAGGAATGAATGGAAGAAATGGAAAAGCACTGTTAGAACACCACAGTAATCATCGTTGCAAGTGTGATCCACTGATGGATGCTAAAATTAATGGAAGAAGGTTTGAAGAGAAACAGGATATTTGTATAGTCTCAAAGTATCTTCCTCAAGGGAGAAAATGAACATAGGAGACAAACTAGGGTGTCACAGGGCTGTGTATGTCCAGGGTTTTCCCCTGAAATATACCCTGTGGTTTCAAACACAGGTAAACTGAGAGATTTGGTTTAAAATTGCATGGCCAGGACTTCATGGGTTCCTCCAAGAAACAGGAAGGGGGTCAGAGACCTTCCGTTAGGACTGAGTTGGATGAGGCCTGGCCCAAAGCGTTGTCCCCTGTGTTCTACTGAAGAACCCAAGGGGTTCGTCTTCCTCACCGCCCCCCCCATCTCTACCCCAACGCCAAGGCTGCTCTCTGCAGGCAGGGCGGTGGTGAGTCGCACAAGCTAATGCCAGTGTGCAGATCTACTGGGATGCATTTAGTTTCCTCTGGATTTTCTGGTTGGTTATTTGTGTTGGCAGGGGGCCACGCTCAGTTCCTCCCAAACTGGAACACATTCTCTGGAAGGGCTGGTCCCACCATTCTCATCTTGGTCGAGGCCAAAGTCTGGTTTCATTGTTCATTAAACTTCCATTTGTAATTTTCATCGAACAGAATGACAATCTGTCCAACTGTCTTCATTCAGTATTTCAACAAGAGAGAGTCTTTTTGCCTCCCACGACAGTGTGTGATTTACTTATCTCTTCCATTGTGCAATAGGTTCACCACCATCACAACTAGCGCAATGTCCTGGAGAAAATTTTGTTGTATCACACGGTGACTTCGCTCACATCGGCAGTGACTGGTTTCTCACCTAAATCCACCAAAGCGGACACCACAGAGGATAAGATCACATCACCAGAGACTTCTCTGGTCTGAGTGTGAGTGCCTGGAGGGCTGGGATCACCTCTTGTCCATCTTCATCCTGCCCAGAGTCTGGCACATAGTAGATGGGATAGTCATCAGTGCAGTTCATCAAGTATGATGAACTACGTCTCCACTTCCTAGGTCCTTGTAGGGCTGCATTTCTCGGCCCTCTGTGCCTGGGTGCAACTATGTGAACAGTTCCAGCTGACGAGTTGGGAGCAGAAGTGTTGCACATCACTTCTGGGCTGCAGCACTGAAATGCTTGTGGTCCAGAACTCTTTTTTCCTTCTAGCTCAGCAACCAGCCGTGTTTGAGAAGGTGGCTCCTCAGTCAGCCTGGATCCCTGAGTGACTGGAGGAAGTAGAGCTCCCCGTTCCAACCTATAATGACAACACAGTGTAAGACACAAACCTTTGTTGCATTAGCCATAGAGATTTTGAGAGTTGTTTGTTACTGCAGCATAACCTAGGATATCCTCACTGATACTGTAGGCATTAAAAACAAATGTTTGTTGAATGAATGAATGACTTAAACCAGAAAGGATTTCTGAGTAGTGGTAGCTC
This sequence comes from Hyperoodon ampullatus, assembly GCF_949752795.1. NCBI lineage: Eukaryota > Metazoa > Chordata > Mammalia > Artiodactyla > Ziphiidae > Hyperoodon > Hyperoodon ampullatus. The sequence continues at coordinate 17,205,505 of NC_136913.1, read as the reverse complement.
CAGAATTTCTATAAAAGGGAAATTCAAACTTGGTAAGCTGATTACAATTTTGTGGGAAGTGGGGGCCATGTTGGCTAGGGGACTTTTCTTGTTTTGTGTATATAGTACACTGTTTTTGTTAGATGCCTTTTATTTGGGGGTGTTGGAGTATTGATGGAGATTATGGGGGCCCAAAAGACCCCATGCCAACTCTTGGCACTACCCCTGGAGTTTAGATTGACCTTGTTACCCCCTATGTATTTTTTTTTTTTTTTTTGCGGTATGCGGGCCTCACTGTTGTGGCCTCTCCCGTTGCGGAGCACAGGCTCCGGATGCTCAGGCTCAGCGGCCATGGCTCACGGGCCTAGCCGCTCCGCGGCATGTGGGACCTTCCCGGACTGGGGCACGAACCCGTGTCCCCTGCATCGGCAGGCGGACTCTCAACCACTGCGCCACCAGGGAAGCCCCCCCCCCTTTTTTAACATCTTTATTGGAGTGTAATTGCTTTACAATGGTGTGTTAGTTTCTGCTGTATAACAAAGTGAGTCAGCTATACATATACATATATCCCCATATCTCCTCCCTCTTGCGTCTCCCTCCCACCCTCCCTATCCCACCCCTCTAGGTCAAGCAACTTTTAATATGAGCTCTACATATATTAACTTTTTATTGAAGTAAAACATACATAGAGAAAAGTACACATATCATAGGTGAGCAGCTCAATGAATTTTCACAAACTTAACAGATCCATGTAAGTAGCACCCAGATCAAGAAACATTACCTGTACCCCATAAATCCTTCTTATCATCCTTATAATGGTTGATGCTTCCAGTCATCAACTCCCCAATGACCACCATTCTGACTTCTAACTTCACAGATTGGTTTTGCCTGTTTTATACTTTGTATAAATGGAACCACATACTATGTATGCTTTTGTGCCTGACTTCCTTCGCTCAATATTGCTTATGAAGTCCATCTACGCTCAGCGTGGCAGTGGCTTGTGCATTCACTGTCTGGTATTCCATTTTGAGACTATACCACTGCAATGTTTTCAATCCATTCTACTGCTGATGCACATTTGGGTAGCTTCCAATCTGGGGCTATTACAAATATATGGCTATGAACATTCTCGTTCCTTTCCTCTGGTAGACATAGGCACTCATTTCTGTTGAGTATATACGTAGGAGGGGAATTGGGACATCAGGTAGTTGTGTGCTCAGTTTTAATCGATTCTGCCAAATAGCAGTGTATGAGATTTCTGGTGGCTCTACACAATGTGAAGTCTTTTCTAACATATGCAAGTGTTAAGTGAATGCAAATGGAAACAATTTAACCCTTTGGAATAGCATTCAATCTATTTATTAAAATATACTATTTTACTCTTCATCACAGTTCTGCCTCCAACTTGTTATGTAACCTGGGTGAGCTTCCTGCCGTCCACTCCCCCTTAATCCAACCCTTTCCATTCATTTATCTAGCTAGAATGTTGTGAGTGTTTATAAACTGGTGTTTGCAAAACAAAATCAACCCCCTCCTGCAGTGCGGAGTATATATCTCACGGGTGTTGTGTTTAATATGGCAGAGCCAGACAGGGGTGTGCTCTGCAAATCTGCACTTTATAAACATCCTCTCCAAAGCTCTGAATGCAATTCAGAATCTAGAATTTTGTTTTACTGGTAAAGAAAAATGGAATATTCTCCTGTAGATTTTAACGAAAGAAAGAGAATGGTGCTTTGAAAGTGATAAAGCATCTTGCAAATATTGGAGTTAGTTGACTACAAAGAGGAGGGCTGGAGAGGGTAGTGTGGGGATGGTGTAAAAGGGGCCAGAGAGGGAATTCAGAGCGCTTTCCCCCCTGGCCTCTACAACCAATTCTTATTGTAGAACCAAGCTACGTTCCCCTGGGCCTCGGTTTTCCCATCTGTAACATTGGGTACTTTTGACAAGCTGGTTAGGTGATCTGTAAATCTTATCCGGATCTAGTTTTTATTCTAGAATGTGCCGAGGAAGGAGATGCTGACAGAAAAGGTAGAGGGGACCAGGGACAACTCACTTCATATACTACCCCCCACCCCCCAGCAGTCAGAGCGCTGGGGATCCCAGTTTCTAGGTATCCGGTGTACCAGGTAACCATGGAACCGAATTCGTTCTCAGGACCCTTTCCTTTTACCGACCTCTCCAAATCCCCCTCCAAGCGGTCTGACCTCTGCATCGGGAATATTGTGGCAGAGGGGCGACCTCGGGCTTCCCACCCATCACAGTGCACGGTGCTCAAAGTGGTGGGACACGCATTTGGGTACCAGGGCGACCCCTAAAGGTGAGCGGCTGGGTGTGGAGACTGGAGGCCCCTAGGAGCACGCCGAACCGGACGCGGGGCAGCGGAGGTGCTCGCGGTCCAGGGAGTCCAGAAGCGCCACGCGGGCCTCCGCAGGGTGGGGTGGGACGCTCGGCCCGCGGACCCTCCTTCTCTCCCCGCCCCGCAGCCTGGAACTCCCCCCGGCTTCGGGCGGTCGAGCTACTCGCTCACACCCTACCCCCTCCGCGCCCCGCCCGCTCCCCACCTCCGCGTCCCGCCCGCTCTCCACCTCCGCGTCCAGCCTCGCAGCTGCCGAGCGCCGGACGCACCGGACGCGCCACGCCGCGCTGGGCCGCTGAAGAGCAGGCCGACAAGCCGTCCGGGAGCGGCGGGGGCGGTGCCCAGCCCGCGGGAGGGAGGAGTAGGGCCGCGGCCCGAGCGAAAGGGAAAAAGGAGGGCTGGAGGGCGCCAGCAGCCAGCCCGTCGGCGGGGACCGGCAGGTAAGCGCGCGGCGCCGGGATGGGTCTGTCTTCCTCGGGTTCCTGAGACCCGGCCGGGGAGCCGCGGATCTGGCGACCAGCGCGGGCGGCTCGGGCGCAGCGCCTGGACCTGAAGTGCGACGGGACGGCGGGGCGAACGCTCCCTCCGCCCGACTGCGGCTCTGAGCCGGGGCCCTGGGCCGCCCTGAAAGGCGGAGGCTGAGGGCCGAGCTCCGGGAGCTGGCACCCTGACCGTGGGAGAGTGCGCGCCGTGGGAAAGGGGGCTCTGGCGACGCGTTCTCCGAGGGAGAGGGGCGTGTGTATCCAAAAGCTTAGCACGGGCTCCAGCTCTCCCCACCCCTCCGCGAAAAAGAGCCACGAGCTTTATTCGCGCGGGCGGTCTTCGAGACCCGCCTGGTGGGGACTCAGTTTGCCGCGCCGCGCAGTGGAGGCGGCGGAGCCTGCGGAGCGCGGACGCGACCCGGGCCCCAGACGGCTTGGCGCGGCAGCGTCTGTCTGGACGCAGAGCAGGTGGCTAAGGGCGCGGCGGGATGGAGCGGCAGCCAGGAGCCTGAGGATGGGACAGGAGACTGGAGGTCTCGGGTGAGCGCTTTTCGACAGGGACTTGCCATTTCAAGGCTCCGGATCTATATACGTTTCAGGTGAGGAGAGAGAGCGCTGACGGCCTCCTGAGAGCCAGATGAGGCAGGCAGCAGAGGTTTTTTCCGTGGCTGCTTCGACAGTGACACTTATTTGTATGTACCGTCCACATGAATTCCCTGGGGATCTTGTAAAAATACAGATTCTGATTCAGTAGGTCCGGCCGGGGTGGGGCCCGACAGTCTGCATTTCTGACAGGCTCTCAGATGCTGCTGCTGCTGCTTCATGGATCACACTTTACACGGCAGGCCCTGCAGAAGTACTTTTTGTCCAACAGGCTGAAAACCTTAGGAAAACTGGGACATTGGGAGAGGAGGTCCTAAGACTTTACAATCCCACCTCCACCCCAAATACACACATTAAAACGATTGCTACTCATTTAGTAGCAAAATGCTTTACTCTTACTGGGTTACCAGCCAAATACATTATCTGATAGTAGAGCTGGCTTCATGGGCATGCAACCTGTATTTGGTTTAATGTTCTGCTGTTGCTGTCGAAATTCTGAATAATTTCGCATTTTTATTTTGCACTAAGCCCCATAAATTATGTAGCTGATCCGGAGGCAGAAAAAGGACCCATTTCTTTGATCAGTGTTCGGAGCTGGTGGGTGATGGAGAGTGAAGGTTTGTTAAGCAAAGACTAGCCAGATGTTGCAGTTCCTTCCATCTTTCTCAACTTCTTTTCAGCTATCTTAAGAGATAAGCCTATGAGTATAATTTCAGTTCTACATGGTATGACAATATTTATTTAAAAAATAATATTAATAATTTATTAAGAGCTTATTTATTTATTTAATTTTTTTTTTGGCGGTGCGCGGGCCTCTCACTGTTGTGGCCTCTCCTGTTGCGGAGCACAGGCTCCGGACGCGCAGGCTCAGCGGCCATGGCTCACGGGCCTAGCCGCTCCGCGGCATGTGGGATCTTCCCGGACCCGGGGCACGAACCCGTGTCCCCTGCATCGGCAGGCAGACTCTCAACCACTGCACCACCAGGGAAGCCCCAAGAGCTTAATTATTAATCCAATTAAGTTCGATGTTGTAATAGTTTGTGAATTGAGTGACAAAGGCGTGTGCTATTTTCAAATGATTTGGGGAGTTTTAGTGTCCCAAAGTTTTGCTTACTTAAGATCTAAAATGAGCTGGACATTGCTAAATTGGCTGCTTTTTTCAGCTCAAATGCAAAGCTGGAAAATAAAAAGTGGCCAAATTTTGAAGCTGTTCAGGGGTATTGCTTTACAGGGCCTCAGTGCGACGCCAGCCCCTATCGGATTCCCTCTGCTTTTATCATTCCCACATCCCTGCAAGGTGACTTTCATTAAAAGGGGGATAGAGCAGACTTTGCTATTGAAAAACACTAAAGAAATGCAGGGCCAGCATTAGTGTTTTCTGTGAGTAATTCTTGCCCCAAACCCAGAGATTCCAGGTGTGTGTACTTTTCTAGAGAAAAAATAAAAAATGTTGGAGGCACAGAAAAGAAAAAAAAAAAGGAACTTTAATTATGGATATGATTTTGTTCAGCGGAGGGAGGAAAAAGCCTGGGAAATGTCATTTCATTGGCGGGTTTGGCAGGCAAAGGAGAGCTGCTGTGTTTCTGGTACCATGAGCAGCCTTCCAGAAATGGCAAAGTGAGTTTGCTCAGGTGTTAGGGAGAGCCAGTAAGGAAGCTGCACTTCCACGGCTAACGTGGTCATTCTGGGTGCTCCAGTGTGGCTGTGGTGTGCCTGAGGCTGGTTGGGGACTCAGCGAGGGGGACATCACCGTGAGGTTCCTAGTGCTTTCACAGCGTACATGAAACTGACAAACACATTTTTCCATTTTGCTGCCTGAGAGTGCCAAGTCAGTTCAAATACACGCTACAAACTGGGAAGAGCACCATTACATTGAAAAAGAAAGAGAGAGCTGGGGGTGGGCGGGAGGGGAAGAATGCATTTCTATGGTGGTAATAATTCTGAAGATAGAAAGGAGAGATTCTGCCTTTAGTAAAAACCTGGGAGCCGCCTTTTATGCCTCACTGAGAAAGGCCTTCGCTACCTCAAGATAGAGGAAAACAGTTTTTCTGCTAAAGTGTTCATGGTGTTAAAAATACATGGGTCTTTAATCCCCATGGAAATTATCTGGGGGTTGTGGTGTGCGGTGGGAGGTGTTGGACGTTAAGAAATGGGGTAAACATTTGGGAAAAACTGTCATAAAATAAATCCCCTCAATCAAAGTCTGTGAACAGTGTGTTCCATTTTATAAATCTGCTTAATTCTTGAGCCGATTCCATGTTTTAAAAATTGAAGTACAGGGCCTCCCTGGTGGCGCAGTGGTTGAGAGTCCGCCTGCCGATGCAGGGGATACGGGTTCGTGCCCCGGTCTGGGAGGATCCCATATGCCGCGGAGCGGCTGGGCCCGTGAGCCATGGCTGCTGAGCCTGCGCATCCGGAGCCTGTGCTCCGCAACGGGAGAGGCCACAACAGTGAGAGGCCCGCATACCACAAAAAAAAAAAAAAAAAAAAAAAAAAAAAAAAAAAAAATTGAAGTACAATTGTAAAGTAATTATACTCCATTAAAGATGTTAAAAAAAATTGAAGTACAGTTTATTTACAATAACATTCACCCTTTTTAGTGTACAGTTCTGTAAGCTTTGACAAATACATGTAGTCATGTAACCACCACCATGGTCAAGATATAGAAGAAGTCCATCACTCCAGAAAGTTCCTTATTGACGCTTTGTAGTCAACCCCTCCCGCCACTCTCAGCCCCTGGCAACCACTGATTTGTTTTCTGTCCCTATAAATTTGTCTTTTACAGAATGTCCTGTGAATGGATTCATACATGATGTAGCCTTGTGAGTCTGGCTTCTTTCACCTGGCATAATGCATTTGAGAGTCACCCGTGTTGTGTGAATCAGTAATTTGTTCCTTTTTATTGCTGAGTAATATTCCACAGTTTGTCCATTTACCAACTTTTGGTGATTATGAATAGGGCCAATGTAAACGTTCACATACAGCTTTCTGTGTGAACATAAGTTTTCATTTCACTCCAGTAAATACCTAGAAGTAGGATTGCTGTATTGTGTGGTAAATTTAACTTGATAAGAAACTGCTGAACTTTTCCGAAGTGGCTACACCAGCGTGCACTCCCACCAGCGATGTATGAGGGGTCCTGTTGCTTGGCATCCTTGCCAGCCCTTGGTATTGTCAGCTTATTTTATTCCAGCCATTCCAGTAGGTTTGTGGTGGCATCTCTGTCGTTTTAGTTTGCGCTTCCCTGATAACTAATGATGTTGAGCATCTTTTTGTATGCTTTTTGGTCATTTGTATATCTTCTTCTATGAAATGTCTGTTTTTTTTTTATTGTATTGTGTGTCATTATTGAATCGTAAAAGTTCTGCATACATCTGCACACAAGTTCTCTGTCAGATATATGTATTGCAAACATTTGCTTTTAGTCTGTGGCTTGCCTTTTCATTTTCTTTATTTTAAAAAAAAATTGTGCTAGGGAATACCTAACATGAGGTTTACCCTCTTAACAAATTTTGAAGTGTCCAATACAGTATTGTGAACTGTAGGCATGGTGTAGTACAGTGGATAGCTAGAACTTTTTCATCTTGTGTGACTGAAACTTTGTACCCTTTGAACAGCAGTTCCCCATTTCCCCCTCCTTCCAGCCCCTGGCAACCACCATTCTACTCTCTGTTTCTGTGAGTTTGACTATTTTAGTTGACTCATATTTAGTTGACTCATATAAGTGGAATTAATGATTTTTTTTTTTTTGAAGAGCACAAGTTTTAAATTTTGTTAAGGTCTAATTTATCAGGTTTTTTTTCTTCTATGAATAGCACTTTTAGTAACCTGTCTGATAAATCTTTGTCTACCTCACATTTACCAAGATTTTCTCTTGTGCCACCATCTAGACATTTTATAGTTTTATCTTTTATGTGTAGGTTTATGACTTCATTTTTTTAAATTAATTAATTTATTTTTGGCTGTGTTGGGTCTTCATTGCTGCACGCGGGCTTTCTCTAGTTGTGGCGAGCGGGGACTATTCTTCATTGCGGTGGCCTCTCTTGTTGTGGAGCACAGGCTTCAGGTGCACGGGCTTCAGTAGTTGTGGCGTGTGGGCTCAGTAATTGTGTCTCATGGACTCTAGAGTGCAGACTCAGTAGTTGTGGCGCACGGGCTGAGTTGCTCTGTGGCATGTGGGATCTTCCTGGATCAGGGCTCGAACCTGTGTCCCCTGCATTGGCAGGCGGATTCTTAACCACTGCACCACCAGGGAAGTCCCACGACTTCATTTTGAGTTAATTTTTGTATGCGTCAAGGTTCACTCTTTTCCATATAGATAGTTGCCAATTGTTGCAACACTATTTGTTGAAAAGACTGTACTTTTCCCTCATTGTATCCCCTTGGCCCCTTTGTCAAAAATGAATTTACTGAGTATGTGTGGGTTTAATTTTGAACTCTCTTCTGTTCCATCGATCTGTACATCTGTCCTTATGCCTATACCACACTGTGTAGGTGTTACACATTCTTCTTTTTTTAAAAATTTTTTTTGTTTCTTTTTTTATTTTTTGGTCACAGTGCGTGACATGTGGGATCTTAGTTCCCCAACCAGGGATGGATCCTGCACCCCTTGCATTGGAAGCTTGGAGTCTTAACCGCTGGACTGACAGGGAAGTCCCACACATTCTTGTTAGGTGAATTCCTAGACTGTTTTGTTTGTAATTTGTATTGCTTTTAGAAATTGTATCCTTTTTTGCCCATTTCATTTCATTTCATTTCATTTCATTTATTTATTTATTTATTTATGGGCTGCTTTGGGTCTTCCTTGCTGCGTGGGCTTTCTTTAGTTGCGGTGCATGGGCTTCTCATTGCCGTGCGGTGGCTTCTCTTATTGTGGAGCATGGGCTCTAGGTGCGCAGGCTTCAGTAGTTGTGGCTCGCAGGCTCTAGAGCACAGGCTCAGTAGTTGTGGCGCACGGGCTTGGTTGCTCCGTGGCATGTGGAATCTTCCTGGCCCAGGACTCGAACCCGTGTCCCCTGCATTGGCAGGCGGATTCTTTTTTTTTTTTTTTTTTGCGGTACGGGGGCCTCTCACTGTTGTGGCCTCTCCCGTTGCGGAGCACAGGCTCCAGACACGTAGGCTCAGCGGCCATGGCTCAGGGGCCCAGCCGCTCCGCGGCATGTGGGATCTTCCCAGACCAGGGCACGAACCCGCGTCCCCTGCATCAGCAGGCGGATTCTCAACCACTGCACCACCAGGGAAGGCAGGCGGATTCTTAACCACTGCGCCACCAGGGAAGCCTCCCCCCATTTTATTTTGTTGTGACTATACTATTGTATAGACAGGTTTTTTAATTTTTTTGTAGGTCTAGCATATTCAAGCCATGTTACTGAACTTTCATTAGTTCTCATAGTTTTTCAGTCAATTTTCTTGAATTTTCAAGGTCGACAATCAAACGGGCTGCAAATGGCATTGGTATAGGGGCCCCTCCCCGCCCCCAGTATTTTTTCCTCCGTTTGTCTGGTCTCCTTAGTGGCTAGGCTGCCCTGTAGAGCAGTGTTGAGGAGTAGTATCTGACTCAGGTGGGAACACTTCTCATAGCTTACCACTAGGTATTCTGCTTGCTGTGGAGTTCTGGCAGTTACCCTTATTAGTTCCTTCAGGAGATTTTCTTTCCATTTTTAGCTTTGAAATGTTCTAAAATTTAATTTAAAAATTTCTTGTTCTGCTTGGTCTTTATTTTTGTTTTCATTGAAAGCCTAACAGTTTAGAGGTGAGTCAGTCTTCCCAGCTTTGGGAGGTCATATTTTGATCTTCTTCCCTGGAGAAGAAGATAGTGTAGCAGAAGTCAATTCATTTTATTTAGACTAGGAAGAAACTACCTTTGGAGCTTTTTTTATAATGTTCTCATTTGGGGGGGATGCCAGGTACAGCGAGGAAGGGAGAGAATAAAGGAACAGTTTATATATAAATAAATATCTTATGTATAAGTAAGATAAGGTAGCTTTTTGTAGTGTTTTTCAAACTTTCCTGCCCACCATTCACAGTGAAAAGTTTAGATCTCAACCCAGTATGAACATACCTGTATATAATTGAAACGGAATCTCATGAAGTATTATGCATTTTTCCTCTGTGCAGTGTATTCTGAAAATTTCAGTTCTCTTCCATCTGTTCTACTTCATTTAAAAATGATGATCATGACCCTCTGCATTGATCTGACACTCTTTCATATAACCCTGTTTTGTAAAACTGTTCATTTAGGTTCTAAGCCCCCAAACTGCTGAACTGTGCCCAGGACAGATTCATTTTATATCAGATCCTGTTATGATACAAAGTGAGTTCATTTTTAATACCCTGAGATAGTGGTAGCTACCCAGGTTTTTCTCTTGAATTAGGATATAGCCTCTAACCCAGTCTCCCAGCACCCACTCTTGACCCCAGAGAATTGCCAGTAAAGGCAGTCTTGTAAATCCACTGCTCAAAACCTCTAACAGCCTCTACCACATTTACACTAAACCCCCAGCTGCTCCCTGTAGCCTCTGAGGCCCTATATGACTTTTATCTCAATCTTCCCACACTTCTCCAGATACACCAGCCTTCTTGCTATTCATCACCCAAGCCAAGCATTTTCCTGCTTCCCAGCTTTAGTATTTGCGGTGCTACCTGCCTGGAGCACCATTTCACCAGATAATCACATAACTTGTCCCTCTGTTTCATTTGGGTCTTCTCTAACCCTCATTCTAAATCAGCATTCCTCACCTACCACTATAAATGTCCACCCCCTCATCCCACTTTTGTTTTCTTGTAACACTATTATCTGCAGTTATATTATTTAGTTATTCGTTCACTGATTCCGTGTCCTCTTTTTCCCTGCTAGAATACAGGAGGGCAGGAACTTTGTGTATCTTGCTCACAGTTGTATTTTCAGGACCTAGAACAGTGGGACATAGTAGGTGCTCAATAAATATTTGTTGAATGGATGAATGAGTGCACCTAGAATCTAGAAGAAATCAGGCACTAATCCTAAGAGAAATTCAAATTCAGTTTTGGTGTGGAAATTTCTTTAGGTTAAGCACAGAGTATATTTTATTTTTAATTTTAATTTATTTATTTTTAGAGCATATTTTAATGTAAGTCATTAATCAACAGACATCAGGTATCCACTACATTTCTGACTCTGATAATAATAATGATAACTAACAGCTAATATTTATTGGGCAGGCAGTGCTCAATTTACGTATATTAACTCATTTAACCCTCCCATCCTCTTGGGGCAGGTACTATTATTATCATTTTACAGAGGAGGAAACTGAAGCACGGAGAGGTTAAATACTTTGTCCAAGGTCATACAAATGGTAAGCAGTAGATCCAGGGTTTGAACACAGACCATCTGATTTCAGAGCCTGTGTTTTGTTTTTGTTTTTTTATTGAAGTATAGCTGATTTACAATATCATATTAGTTTCAGGTATATAACATAGCGATTCAGTATTTTTACAGATTATGCTCCATTAAAAGTTATTACAAGGTAATGGCTATAATTCCCTGTGCTATACACTACATCCTTTTTGCTTATCTATTTTATACGTAGTAGTTTGTATCTTTTAATCCCATACCCCTAACTTGCCCCTCCCTCTTCCTTCCCTCTCCCCAGTTGTAACCACTAGTTTGTTTTCTATATCTGTGAGTCTTTTCTGTTTTGCTATATACATTCATTTGTATTATTTTTTAGATTCCACATATAAGTGATATCATACCGTATTTGTCTTTCTCTGTCTGACTTATTTCACTGACCATCAACAGATGAATAGATAAAGAAGTGGTGTGCGTATACACACACACACACACACACACACACACACACACACACACAGGAATATTACTCAGCCATGAAAAAGAATAAAACTCTGCCATTTGCAGCAACGTGGATGGACCTAGAGCCTATGTTCTCAACCACAGTGCTCGTAGGAGCAAGGAGCATACACAATTCCTGATCTTTATAAACATGTAATGTTATGGTTAGAAGTAAAACAATAACTTTCAATGTTGATAAGGAGACCAACATTTGGTAAACAGTTCAGATGAATTAGTAGGATGGATCTTACAAGCCTGATTAGTAGGATGAATCTTAACAAGCCTGATCCAGATTCTTGGGTCATCTGCCTACCACTGCTGTTGTCTTCTTCTTGTCCTGGTATGGGTATCATTTGGGGGTCAGCAGGTCTTTCTATATATCAGTCCAATGCAGAGGCCCTTCTTAAGTGGGAAATATGAATTCAAGAGTCAATTCCCTTCAGTTTCTCTGCATACGAGCTAGTTAATAGTACCTGATAAGGGTCCTTTTATCTAGGTTGGAGACAGTCCTTTAAATGATGCCTTTTCCAGTATGCATAATCTCCTGGTTGCAGGTCACGGGTCATCTGATCTTCATCCAAAGATAGATTGCTGTGATAAGCTTCAGAAACAAACTTCGAGTGTTCTTTTAATAATTCAATTAGGGCTTCCCTGGTGGCGCAGTGGTTGAGAGTCCGCCTGCCGATGCAGGGGACATGGGTTCGTGCCCTGGTCCGGGAGGATCCCACATGCCGCGGAGCGGCTGGGCCCATGAGCCATGGCCTCTGGGCCTGCGCGTCCGGAGCCTGTGCTCCGCGATGGGAGAGGCTACAGCAGTGAGAGGCCCGCGTACCGCAAAAAAACAACATAAAACAATAATTCAATTAAACTTTCCAATAATATAACGTAACAACAAGGAGCTATCTGGGAAGTGAGTCTTAAGCAGTAAATACAGACCTCAGTTAATAAACCTAGAATTTAATACTCACTGAAACAATCTTTTTCTCTCTAAAATTATCCTAATTTCTACCAAATATAGCCAAATTAAGACATTTGTTTGCAGAATAAGTCTGGCTAATTGACCAAATAGGCTCTTTTAAATTGGCTCTGCTGGAACTTTTTTTTTTTTTTTTTGCGGTACACGGGCCTCTCACTGTTGTGGTCTCTCCCGTTGCGGAGCACAGGCTCCGGACGCGCAGGCTCAGCGGGCATGGCTCACGGGCCCAGCCGCTCCGCAGAATGTGGGATCTTCCCGGACTGGGGCACGAACCCGTGTCCCCTGCATCGGCAGGCGGACTCTCAACCACTGCGCCACCGGGGAAACCCTGCTGGAACTTTTCATAAGGAATCTCGGGTCGAACTTTTAAAAGGCCTCTCCAGGCTGGGAAATCCATGGCAAGGGCTAGCCAGATTCCGCCTGTGATATGTATAGATTTGGGTGAATTCCTCTCTTCTTGAGGTCCACCAAACATCTTGAGACTCTTGTACATGTCAGGAGGTGACCTTCCTTATTCACCTGATAAGGCTTCTGGGAACGTAAGAGTTTCCAGTTTCTAGAGGGATTTGGTAGAGAGAAAATATAAATGTTTCGATTCCGCTTACGAAGGTATAATTTACCAAGTTGCTGTAAGCCAAAATTACGTTGAGGGGAAAGGTTTCCTTATATCTGGAAAACACAGATTAAACGCCAGTAATATTTCAGACAAAAACCATGCAAATTATGATCATATTCACCAGTTCACTCAGTCCAATGTAACGAATCCTTTTGTTAACAGTTTTATGAAGCCGTCAGGTTTTCTGTTAGGATTCTTTAAATTTCTTACCTTGTTCAGCAGTATGGTCTGAAAGTTATTAGAAACCTGTACTTGTCAAAAAGTCCTTTCTATGAACCTTGAAGATGAAACATTTTTGCAAAAGGATCAGAGTAAAACAATAACTGTCTATGAATGACAAAAAAAACTTAAAAAGGCATGGTTAAACACATGATTACAATGCCATTGACAAAGAAACTTGATTACTGCTGTGACATACAACATTTTAAGATGATAACTAGAATTATGACTGATACCATTTTACTAGAATGTATTCAAATTTTAGGAATTCCATATAATTTCTAGTATATCTATATTAATAACATTTACCCATACAATATAACTTAAGGTTTATCCCTCATTTGACAATGCTTCCTATGTAATTTAACATACCAAGCAAGCCTAATTAGTTTAATATTTCTCTTTGATATGCCTTAGGGGCTCTTTGGAAAACTCAAAGTTAGCTAGAGGTCAACGGACTTTAATTAGAATTTGATCTTTGGAAAGTTTGTCAAAAATATTGAAAAGTTCCAAAACACTTGGTCAAACACATAGGTCACTGGGAAACAATACTTGTTCACTTAACCAAAGTGACAATAAAAGATTTCAAAAGCAAATACAGAATGTAACAACAAATTACTTAAAAGGTAAAGAAAATTTACAATCTGATATCAAAAGCAGCTCAATAGTCCAAAAAACTTTGTTTTCTTAACAGAGGGAAAACCAAACTCCAGTCTTGTACCAGCTTACTTTTAATAACAAAATCAATTTACTTAATTAAATTCAATCTAATCTTAGCCAACCCTGACCATGCACAAAACACTTTTCTCAGGGTTCCTTTTTTACAAACCTTCCACAACTTTTTGTATCCATATTAATTTATCCCTTATTTTCTTTCTTATCTAGAAACAATCAGCTCTAGGACAAAATTACCACTTTTTTCCCTTAGCAAAATGTATTTCTGTTCCTCATACCTTCTTTTACTGAAAACACACATCCTACTTTCCTTGCATACTGAAAAATTTCCCTTATTATTTCTAGTAGCTCTAATTACATATATATTAAAAAAAAATTTAATTTTTATTCATTGTGAACTTTTTTTCTTATAAATTTATTTATTTTATTTTTGGCTGCATTGGGTCTTCGTTGCTGCGCACGGGCTTTCTCTGGTTGTGGTGAGCGGGGGCTACTCTTTGTTGCGGTGCACGGGCTTCTCATTGCAGTGGCTTCTCTTGTTGCAGAGCATGCACTCTAGGCACGTGGGCTTCAGTAGTTGTGACACGCGGGCTCAGTAGTTGTGGCTTGCGGGCTCTAGAGCACAGGCTCAGTAGTTGTGGCGCACGGGCTTAGTTGCTTTGCGGCATGTGGGATCTTCCTGGGCCAGGGCTCGAACCTGTGCCCCCTGCACTGGCAGGCAGATTCTTAACCACTGTGCCACCAGGGAAGGCCTATCCTTTCTACTCTTGATGGGCCTTTGGTTTGTTTCTAGTTTTTGGCTTTTATGAATAGTGTTATGAGGATCACCCTTGTACATATCTTTTGATAAACACATGTGTGCATTACTACTCGGTAAATGCTGTATTCCCTCTACCCTTCTAGGTTCTTGGCTGAGACACCCCTGTAATAAAAAGACAGATTAACAGGAGAAAAACAAACAAGTTTAGTAACATATATACCTTCTGTATACATAGGAGAGACCCACGAAAACTGAGTAACTCCTCAAAATGGCCCAAGCCCCACCACCTTCAACACCATCTTCAGCTAAAGACAAAAGGAGATTTTGTGGGGCGGTGGTGGAGGAGGCCAGTTACAGGAATTATCAGAAAAAATACAGTAAACAAGGGTAAGGTTGTTATGCAGATTTAAGTCCATGCCTTCTCCACTGACAAGAGTTTCTAGAGCTTTAGAGTCACCCTTCTCTTCCTGGTACAGAAAGGGAGATAACTTTAAAGTGGAGATTTCCCTTATAAATGTAAATGTCTCTTACAAAAGGGTAACTTCTACTCGGTTTTCAGAGCTTCTCCTTTGTGTGCTGTTTCTTAAAAATAATCAGCCTCAAGATAATTCTTATGCCAAAGAGACATTTTGGGGTGTCATATTGTGTTCCCCTTCAATACCTAAAAGAATGCTTCAGATATATTTCTACTCATTTTCATGGTTGTCAGTTATTCTCTGAATGCAATTAGGATTAGTAACCACCTCTGCATCAACTTACATATCTGTATCCATATACAGTGTTGAGGCTTTTTATTCATAACTTGAATTGTTTTAGCATCAGTTGTTTTTCTACTTTAATTTTTCTCTAAGAGTGTTTCTATGTTCATTTATTACTTTACCAGCTACCTATATCAAAATGTCATTTTTAAGTATCTCAAGAATTTTGACTTTTTTTTTTCCTGTGAGACACACACACACACACACACACGTAATTATTTTGAAGTGAAAAACACTCCTGGAACTGTCAAATGTATTTTGCAGATATTGAGGCAAAGGTTTACCCACCTGAATAGTCTTGGAATGGTACAGGCTTATTAAGCACTGATTCCTAATTTTGCCAAGGGGGGAAAAAGGGAAGGACAAAGTGAATGAAAGCGGTTTTGAAAAACTAAAATAAGCTTTATTTTGTTGTGATTACACGCAGGTCCGCAGGTTGACATTATTATCTCCCTTTGTCCCAGATTGCATTAACTTATTCCATTCAGCAAATCTGAAGTTAACTCGACAAACTGAATAGAGCAAATATAGCCTGAAATCGAGCAAATACCTTCCATTTGATTTTGGTAGGAGTCACAGCCGCTGAATGTACTCTTTATGTAGAGAACACTTAGCGAATCCTGTTATCTATGGCACTGCTTTTCAGATGTACACATCAATCAGCTGGGGATCTTGTTGAAATGCAGATGCGGATTCTGGGGTTCTGGGATGGGGCTGGAGATGCCTGCTTTTTGGGGGACCACACTTTGAATAGCAAGGCTTTAGAGCACAGCCGGGTTTACATGAGACCTTGGTCGGTTGCCCATTCAGGGGTGATAAACATCCCTGCCCCAGTGCCTCTCGGGTTGGCCTCCCAGTGCGGGCTGAAGAACCAGGTGTGTGCAGTCCCCGTTAGAGCCGCAAAAGCCCAGTGCTCTTTGGACGTTTCTTTAAATCTCAAGTGGCAACTCCTTTCAATCTCCCCTCACCTAGTCTCTCCTCAAACATTCCAAACACCTGAAGAAAAACGACTGTACTCCTCAAAAGCACGCCAAACCAACATACACACACCCCAACCCCCGCCCATACGCGCGCGCGCGCGCGCGCACACACACACACACACACACACTTAATCCCTCTTCTCTCCTGGCTTCAGTGCTTTGTACTTCCTCATTCATTCCACGGAGGGTGTCCGTTTCAACATCCCGGTGCCGAGCACTGCGGTACACACCAGCCCCCTTCCAGCCACTAGCTGTGCATTTCTCTGCCCGCCTGTGTGGCAGCCTGGAGTGTTGGGGAATTAACAATCCCCAGCCCACCCCGGAGCAGCCCTCAGCCAGCGCCTGATGAAAGCTGGTAGATAATGAGCCCAGCTCTTTGCCCGTGAGCAGGACCACTGAGACGGATGGGCAGTCTGCATTGGCTCCCAGAGCTCCCCAGGACTGAGATTCAGCGGCCCCCAGTGGTAACTGGCTTGATGACGCACCTGTATTAGCTGCCTTCCTGCCTCCGTCTCACTTCCCCGTTCTCCTGTGTCCTGGGATCACATCCTAAATAAATTGCTTGCTCTCGAATCTTTGCCTCAGAGTTACCTTCTGGAGGAACCCAAACTATGGCAAGGCTCTTTGAGGCCAACAGTCAGGAAGTACTTTTGTTCGTTTTAATAAAACCCCATTACAAGAGAACACGGGAGCCCCTTGGGTTTGTCCTAGGGGGGGTTTCACCACTGTCTAGTTATTTTGTTGGCATGACACCAACCATTCAGATGGCTGGAAATAAGCCCGATCATGGAGAGCGTGCTTCCGTGTTCCTGGACTGTCAACAGAGTTGATATCTGGGGTCCCTAGCAGAGCTGATTCTTGCCTTTCTGACTCCTGACCAGGGGCATGTATCTCTGAGTTCTGCCTCAGAGCCCTGAGCACATCCTGTGGCCTCTGCAACCCTCATCCTGGCTGCCTCCTACTTCCATGCTCCTTTCCGTAGGCCTCCTTCCCTCGGGCTCTCTGTTGTGAGTTCTCTGCCCAACCCTTTGGGACAAGGAGTCCTTTCTTGGACCTTCCGTTTACTGCATGGAGGCTCCTGACTTTAAGTTTCAGGGACGTACCACCCCTGTTCTCCAAGCTTTGCACCAATGATCAGTGCTTCTCATAGCCGTGTCTTTAGCTTGTCCCCCTCCTCCTGCCTTCTTCCCCAGACTGGAAATGGATCCAAACCTTGGCATAATTTAAACTTCTGAGTGCATTTTAGAACTGCCTGTACCCAAATGGGGGATCTTAGCCCTTCTATATGTTCAGAAGTGTGCCTTTTCCCCTCAAGACCTTGTATGCAGCACTCCCCTTTCTGTGGTTCCTTGTATGATGGGAACCCCCACCAGGCAGGGATATTTGGGAGGGTAGCCTGACCTGGCACTCCAGAATGGATTGCTCACAATCTTGCTGTACCCCTGCCAGGGTGCATTGCCCACCAGGCTGAACACCCATGTCTTTGTTTGGGCCTCTTGGGGTTCCTGATTAGAGACCCTTGTTCCTTTGGATTTGGTATTTTAAGAGTACACACTACATCAGTAGGACTGTCTTTAATGTAAACATCCATGAAAACATCAAGGATGGATGGCTAGGTGACTGCTTCCCTGTGACTTTGGGCTCTCTTCCTGCCTTGTAGACTGCCACCTTCTTGCTGTGTTCTCAAATGGTGGATGGGGGGGGGGGTTGGGGAGAGGGAGGGAGGGAGGGAGGGAATCTTTCTCTTCTTAAAAGGCTGTAGCCCTATTAGATTAGGGTCCCACCCTTATGACCTCATTTAACCTTAATTATCACCTAGAGACCCTGTCTCCAGATACAGTCATGCTGGAGGTTAAGGTTTCAACATATTAATTTGTGGGGGGAGGGACACAGTCCAGTCCATAGCAGTAACTGTGCCCAGCTTCCCCCCCAACCCCTCCATTCATCTAGCTGAATCCTGAAATTCCACAATTTGAGATTCATTTCTTTGGCTTAAAGAGTTGTTAAAATGTAAATGGGCACAGAATTTGGTTCATGTGTCTTGATATGAGGTCGGCTTCTGAGAGCAGGTAGGGTTCAAAAAGTAGACCACTGGGTACCTACAAGTTGGGAATGCGCCCCATCTAGAGGAGAGAAAGGGTACTAAAAAGAAAGTCGGTTTTCTCCGAGCAGTGTCTTTTGTTAACTTTGCCAAGGCCTGTTCAAGTCCTCAGAATTATTTTATCAGTTCCTGCGAAATAACCCTTAAGATCAAAGAACTGAGTACTTAACATTGCTTTCTTGGATCTATGAACAATTTGAAAGACATTGCCTTTTATTTTTATTTATTTATTTATAAATTTATATTATTTATTTTCGGCTGCGTTGCGTCTTCATTGCTGCTCACGGGCTTCCTCTAGTTGCGGGGAGCCGGGGCTACTCTTCGTTGCGGTGCGCAGACTTCTCATTGCTGTGGCTTCTCTTGTTGCAGAGCACGGGCTCTAGGCATGTGGGCTTCAGTAGTGGTGGCACACGGGCTCAGTAGTTGTGGCTCGCGGGTTCTAGAGCATGGGCTCAGTAGTTGTGGCGCATGGGCTTAGTTGCTCCGTGGCATGGCATGTGGGATCTTCCGGGACCAGGGCTCAAACCCATGTCCCCTGCATTGGCAGGCGGATTCTTAACCACTGCGCCACCAGGGAAGCCCCGATATTGATAAAGTCTTGGTTACTGCTTGTTACTGAATGGTAATCCTTTATCAACCAGGATATTTCCATTTTAGTACTTAATCCTTCTCCCACACTAACATCAAAATGGTACCTGAGGTAAAGTGAGCCCTTCTCGTGGCTTCTTATTGCTGGGATCGGCTGCTTGTGGATAATTAGCTCAGCTAATCAGAACATTGTGTATGAGTCGGGCATATGGCTTTGACCCCATGTGGCCTTTGCTCCTAGGGGGACCCATAGAGGGTGGGTCAGTGCTGTTTCAGTTCTGCTAAGGAAAGTGCATGGAATTCCATCTCCTTTGGACCTGCTCCATCAATGGTGTCATCTAGAAGTCTTTAACCCTGGCCGTACATTAGCTTTAAAAAAGTGCACAGAGGTAAGCACTGTCCTGAAACTGGTGTTCATTTTCTCATATATTTCTTTATACTTATATATGAATATGTCCCTAAGCAAGAGAAAATGCTACTTGCATGCTTTTGAACTTTATATGATTGGTATCTTTTTTACCCTCATATTATTCTGCAACTTTAATTTTCAGTGTCTTTTTTTTGTGAGATGTGTCCTCGTTGCTACATGTAGCTCTAGCTCATTTCTTTTTCTTTGCTCTGTAGTAGTCCGTTGTGTAAATATATAATCTACTTGTACATTCTTCTATTGATGTTCATTTAAATTGCTTCAGATTTTGTTGTTAAAAATGAAGCTGCTATGAACAGCCTTGAACATGTTTCATTGTGCTAATATATAAATATTTCTGTAGGAATTATATTCAGGAATGGAAGTACTGGGTGGCAGAGTATGTGCCTCTTCAACTGTACTAGTTGTTGCCAGATTACTTTCCTAAGCAACCGTGTAAGAGACTTCCTGTTGCTCAGCATCCTTGCCAACACTTAGCATAGTCAGACTTTTGAATATTGCTAAGATGATAGGTATGATATTTATCTCTTTTTGTTTTGATTTGCATTTCTCTCAGTAGTAGTGTTCACTGACTAAGTTTCATCTTCGTGAAATTCTAGTTCAAGTTTCTTACCTATTTTTCTCTGTCAGTTTATCTGTATTTTTAAAAATGGATTTGTGGGCTTCCCTGGTGGCGCAGTGGTTTAGAGTCTGCCTGCCGATGCAGGGGACACAGGTTCGTGCCCCGGTCTGGGGGGATCCCACATGCCGCGGAGCGGCTGGGCCCGTGAGCCATGGCTGCTGAACCTGCGCGTCCGGAGCCTGTGCTCCGCAGGGGGAGGGGCCACAGCAGTGAGAGGCCCGCGTACCGCAAAAAAAAAAAAATGGATTTGTGGATGTTCTTTATATGTTCTGGATACTGATTTTTAGTGATATATGTTATAGATAATGTCTCCCAGTCTGTGGCTTATTTTTCACTTTTTATGGTGTTTTCTGATAAAGGTCTTTCAATGTAGTCAAATTTCTTCTTTTTTTCTTTTATGGTTTGCACTTTTTTTTTTTTTTTTTTGCGGTACGCAGGCCTCTCACTGTGTGGCCTCTCCCGTTGCGGAGCACAGGCTCCGGACGTGCAGGCTCAGCGGCCATGGCTCATGGGCCTAGCTACTCCGTGGCATGTGGGATCTTCCCAGACCGGGGCACAAACTCGTGGCCCCTGCATTGGCAGGTGGACTCTCAACCACTGCGCCACCAGGGAAGCCCTATGGTTTGCACTTTTTGTGTTCCTATCCCAAAGACATAAAGATATTCTTCTCTATTGTCTCCTAAAAGTTTTAAATGTTGGCTTTTGAAATAATTTTAGTCTAATTGGAATTGAGGGAGGAATCTGTGTGTGGATTGTTTGTCCATGTGGAAAACCAGTTGTCCCAGGATCATTTATTGAAGAGTTGATCATTGCCCTCCCTGAGCTGCATCTACCCTGGCACCTCCTTTGCTGTATCAAGTGCCCATATATGTGTGAACCTGCTTCCAGGCTCTCTCAAATTTGGTTTCCTGGTATATTTTTCAAACCCTGAGTGAATGCTACACAGCCTTGATTGCTATAACTTTCTCAAGAGTCTTGGTATCTGGTAAGTCAAGACCTCCTTTGTTATTCTTTGTCAAATTGTCTTGGCCACTTTGTTTTACATACACATTTAGCCCTCCGTATCCATTGGTTCCATATCCGAGGATTCAACCAACTGCAGATTGAAAATATTTGGAAAGAAAAATTCCAAAATGTTCCCAAAAGCAAACTTGAATTTTCTGCAAGTCGGCAACTATTTACATAGCATTTACATTGTAATAGGTAGTATATGTAATCTAGAGATGATCTGAAGTATACATCCTTTGTAGGTTATAGGCAAATACTATGCCACTTTATATAAGGGAGTTGAGCATCCTTGGATTTTGGAACCTGCGGGGGTTCCTGGAACCAATCCCCCATGGATGCCAAGGGACGACTATACACCTTAGAGTTACCATCAAGTTCCATAAAGAACCTCGTTAAGATTTTGAGTGAAATTACCTTGAATTTGTAGCATTATATATATTTTTCCAAATTACTTTGATATAGATTATCTCATTTGTGTCTTGCAACAACTTGAGAGGTAGGTTAATATTGCCCCCATTTCTCAGATGAGGAAACATATTAGAGAAATTAAATGCCTTGCCCACAGCTCACAAAGCTAGTCGATTGCAGAGCCTGGTCTTTTTTTTTTTTTTTAATATCCCTCTCTTCTTTTTTTTGTTAAGAAATAATTCACATACCATAAAATTCGCCCTTTTAAAGTGTACAATTCAGTGGTTTTTAGTATATTCACAAAGTTGTGTAACCATCACCACCATCTAATTCCAGAACATTTTCATCCCCTGAAAGAGAAGCCCTGCACTTATTAGCGGTCACTGCACGTTTTCCCCTCCTCCCCACAGACTCTGGCAGCCACCCATCTACTTTCTGTCTCTATGGATTTGCCTGTTGTGGAGATTTCATATAAATGGAATCATGCAGTATTTGGCCTTCTGTGTCTGGCTTCTTTCACTTAGCCTCATGTTTTCAAGAGTCTTCCATGTCATGAATCGGAACTTCATACCTTTTTCTTCCCTTTCTTCATTTTTTCTTGGGTTCATTTCCTTTCTTCATTTTCATGTTCTTTCCTTTTTCATTCTATTCCTTTTCCTTCGTTTCTTCAGTCCTTTAGCCAAACCTTTTGACTCCAAATCCAGTGCTCTTTTTACAGTTACCATGTTAAATCAATCAGTAAGTGGACATTTATTTCTTTAAGAAGTTAAGAATGAAATGAAATGATTACGCGTGAGCCTAACAACAAAGTTCTTCAGCCTCACTCCTTGCTGGCATGCGTTGGGCACTCAAACATTGAGCTGACTGCACCAGAATAGAGGATTCAGTATCAGAGTTCTTTAGAAGAATCTTGCCAATGTTGTTTATGCTACGCCAAACTTTTGCTAAGCACTGTGCCTGGGAAGTGGAATATTGTTTAGGTTGTGAGCTGTGCATTAGATATGCATACTTGCTTTTGTAGAAGAGAAATCGTATTTTCTTCTTGCAAACATCAGGTTGTTCAGTTGATTGTGTTACATAGATCTTGATTTGAAAGACTTAACATAAAGCACTGTATATAAAGAACGCTTCTCTCTTTAAAAATGTACTTATTCAGTTAACCAATGTTTTGATGTTAACCTTGAGCTTGAGTTGAACTATGAAGAAAAATCAGAAAGAATGACACTACAATTTGCCAAGCCCTGAACTAAACTAGGGACAAATATGTATGTTTCCCTGCAAAGTCTGCTGAGTTAATTCCTTACCACTCCCCAAACCACTCCCAGTGAACAAACTGAACCCACATTTGGCAGGATAGTGGAAGAGGAGAGATTAAACATGCACACACACGCACACACACACTCATACACACTCATAATTAGTTGATCTGCAGCAAACCTCAAGCTATTCTTTTAACTAAACTTAAATCAAGCCAATAATTCACTTAGATTTTAACCAGCTCTTTTGAAATTTGTTTTATAAGGCTTTAGTTCTTCCAAATGTTCACAACCCACAAAATTGGTTTTGGAAATAATCCTTTTTCCCTTCGCCTACAAGGAACTGCAAAGTTGAGTTTGAGTTCACTTGCAGTAGTTTTTCTCTCCGTAGGTTTCCAGATATGATTCTTTTTCTCTGTTTCCTTTTTTAACTTGCCATGGATTTGCCCTTCTTCCCCAATAGTATGTCCAACTCCTTCAAAATCTCTCCATTCAGTCATCCATGTACTCTTTCAACAAGTATTTCTAAAGTTCCTGCTATGTGCCAGGCAACCTTCTAGTCACTGGGGACTCAACAGTGAACCCAAAGGACAAAACCTCAGCCTTCAACAAAGCTTATTTTCTAGTGGGCAAAGCAGATAATAAGTAAATAAAATACACATGATGTTAGATGGTGATTAGTGCTATCTGTAGAGGAAAATGAATCAGAAAAGAGGCACAGGGAGCATTGAGGGGCTTCAATTTTAAATAGCATTTCTCTAGGTCAGGAGTTGGCCAACTTTGGCCTGTAACCTTCCACCTTTTCCTTAAAATAAATTTTATTGGCACACAGCCACACCCATGCATTTACATGTTGCCTGTGGAGTTCATTAGTTGCAACAGAGACCATATGGGCTGCAAATATTTACTATTTGGCCCTTTGCAGAGAGAATGCAGATTTTTATATATGATAACTTTTTAGAATTAATATGCATGTTGCACTTTTCAGCTTCCAAATCATCTTTACAAACACTGCCTCATTGGAGTGTGGTAGCGGTGTTGGGAGAGGTCTAAGTAGCTTTGTTTTATAGGTGACTGAACTGGAGAGGTTACTGAGGTTGTCCAGGGCTGCTGTGCTTGTAAGGTGGTGATGTTTAATTCTAAAAGCTGGTGCTTTTTCCAGCCTAATCGCCTCCTCCTGATGATAAATAAAACCCAGCTTTTTAGCACCGGGAGCTTCCTAGCGTACACAACACAGAAAGGCAATACTACGAAGGCATCCAGAGTGTGGGCTGTGAAGCTTGGCTGCCCAAGTTCAAATCCTCACTCTGCTACTTCCCTCTGTGACCTCTGTGCCTTGCGAGTTTCCTTTTCTATAAAGCAGTTATAATAATATGCCTTCTGGGTACGGGGGTGATACATCCCAGTTTGCCTGAGGCAACCCTGGTTTATGCCTCTTTTCTCTGCGTTAATTAATAGTGTCTCATTTTACTCTCAGGTGCTCCAGTCTGGACATTAAATTATATACGTACCCTAGCTAGGGTTGTCACTGGGGTTGAGTTAGTACAAATAAAGGACTTAGAATCCTGCCTGACCATAGTCTGTGGCAGTGGTTTCTTATCTCAGTGTTGTGCCTACTCATCACTTAGTTTTCTTCTGACTCATTTTTTGATTCCATTAAGTCCAGACTGGTTTCTGTCTGAAGCGACTTTGTCTGTCTGGGTTAACAGGTGATGAAGGATCCTTCTTCTAGGGCACAGAGCCCTCCACTTGCAGCGTTCATCCCCCCGCGAGCCTCTGGGCTCACTCCCTGACCTCCTTTGGCAGGTCTTTGCTCAGATGTCATCCTCTCATGATGCTTTCACAGGCCACTTCTCTAATTTGCCACGCCCTCCCATACACTTCGTGTCTACTTCCCCGCTTTAGTTTTCTACCTAATACTTACTACAGATAACATGTAGATTTTATTGAGCGGCTAATAATATTTTTAGTGTAGTTTTGTTTTGCTGTTGGATAGAAAGAAAATTTTTGCTGTTGGATAGAAAGAAAAGCTCACTATGCCTGTGAGCTTTATTTTTCTGTTTTTAAAAATAGTGTAGCTTTATTGTTAAAATTTGAGAAATTACAGAAAACCACAGTGAAACAAATATAATCCACTCATAGTCCCACCCCTCCCCCAGGGTTGTCATTTTGGGGTGTATTAAGAAGAAAGCAATTTTACACCAGCTCTAGAGGGAATGCATTTTCTAGTCTAATCATAGAACTTTAACTAAACAGCTTATAAGCAAATGAAGATTTCCTATGTTCTGTAAGTATTATAATTTTGATTCCTTTACGATAAACTTTTCTTCATATTTTCATCTGAAACTGGTCTGAGAGAAAATATCAAAACAATACTGGTCCAGCCTGGTCTCAGCCCCAGAAGTAAAGAAAAAAACACGGCAGAGCAGCTGAGTGAGACGGCAAGTTTCCCCACTTGGAATTAAGGTTTCCTGGCGTGTTGGCAGTATGTTAGTCTGACTCTTGCCAATGTGAACGCCTTAATAGAAAGGATCATGTGGTGGCATACTTTTTATTTGCTGACTTCCTTTATAATACGGAGCAAGTTGCACATTCTTTGTGTGTCACTCTCTCCTCTAAGAATATAATTCAGCTCCGTGTTTGCTCCACAGCCCTCTTTAAAACTTGTAATTGTTTCATATATTTGTTCGTTTACATTTTTATTTGAGTGCCCCACCAGCATGTAAGTACCAGAAGGGCACAGTTGTATCTGTCTTGCTCACCACTGTGTTCCTAGTGCCTCACGTGTGCCTTGCACATGGTATTTACTCACTAAACATTTGTTGCATGGGGAGTCCACTGAGCCTGGCGGCGCACACTCGCCCACCGCGCAGGGGTCCAGGGTGGGGACGACCCGTGTGCCGGGTTCTCAGCTGCGAGAGAATGAAGCCCTAAAAGATGGCCTTGGCCCCTCAGATATCATCCTCACTTTCTCCCTCAGGCCCCCAGTTCCTTTAACAAATGGCAGAGTCATCAATTCAACCATCTGAGTTGGTTTCAAGTACCAGTGCCTTTTGAGGCAGGAAGCTCATTAAGACCTTCACACTCAGAGATCAAGAGCGATGTTAGCTGCGGTCTTGGGGGGTAGGGGGTAGTGGTGATAGGGTGGGAGTGAGGAGAAGAGCACAGGGCGGGGGCGGGGAAGAGGGCCTGCAGGTGGGATGGCCAGGGAGGAAAGAGCGCGGGAAGGGTAGCGTGCCCGCCGCCCAGGCTTCTCTAGTCTCTGCTAGAGAAGCTCGTTCAATTTAACCTGCTGCCCAGGCCGATGAAGCAATCAGCCTGACACACCTGAG
The DNA here is from genome assembly GCF_949752795.1 of Hyperoodon ampullatus. Taxonomy (NCBI): domain Eukaryota; kingdom Metazoa; phylum Chordata; class Mammalia; order Artiodactyla; family Ziphiidae; genus Hyperoodon; species Hyperoodon ampullatus. The sequence goes on along the minus strand of NC_136913.1, from coordinate 17,179,528 downwards.
CAGTGGATGGTGGCAATAAGGCAATAGCTACATTTTGGGGGCATGTCCTGTGAGCCATACTCTGTGCTGAGCACTCTTCCTGTACTTACTCACTACTCCTTTGCAAGAATTTTAGGACACAAGTATGATGATTATTCCCATTTTATGGATAAGGAATCTGAGGTGGTGAGGCATTAAATATCTGAGACGACTTCATCCTGCAGCTTGTGGTAGGCTACAATTACATATTCATTCTCATCAGGACTCAGTACAAATGTCTTGCTGTCCCCGCCCACCCTCTGTCCTCTAGGCAGGAGGACTTTACAGGAGCTGCCTCTGGAGAGTGGCCTTTCTACTATCAAGTTTGCTGACCCCTCCTAGAGGTCAAGGTCAAACCAACTGGCCCCCACACGATATCACATGGCTTTCCTTGCAGTGTATTAGAGAGTTACAGACCTTATAACAGGCAGGCCCAGTGCGCCTCATGGTTCAAGGAGACTTTGAGGTCTGGTGGCAAGTGAGTAGCTTTGGGACCACTCATGTGGTCTGCTCCAGTTTTCAAAAAATATCCGGGGAGTTAGACTCTTGCTGCAAGGGAAAAAAATAGTACTCTCTCACCACTTGGAACACCTCGGTTTTGGAAAAATCACTGAAAAAAAAAAATACTGCAGAGCCCCCAGTGCTGCATGATTGCTGGAGGGTCATTAGGGAAAAGGCAGTGTCCAGACACTTGTGGGAGGTAGGAGTTTTTTATAGGCTGTTTGTGTGTCCAGTTTTGCAGTTTTCAGAGGAGGGCTCCACTGGGGCTGTGAATGAAAACCATTGAACCTGTCACATTGTTGTTAGCCAGGTCACCTGGAAAAACACCCTGACAAATTGCAGCCCTGGGCGGGTCAAAGAGGGGAACACTAAAAAGAGAAGAAGAAAATGGATGGCCCTGCTCTGGTATGAGGCCAGGGCTCGGTGTCATAGCCAAATTCCCCAGTGAGAGAGGAGTTTCCACCATCGGAGGCTTTCCCCACCCTACTTTACACCATTATTTTTTACAGTCTGAAAAAATAATTCCACTTCTGGTGGAGCCAAATAGAGTCACTTGAAGGCAATGAAAACAAAAGGAGCAGGTAGTGTTGATGCTTTAAGAGAACATCCTGATGAGGGAGGGAAAAAAATGAGAAGACCAGCTAGCAAGTGGGAGGTTTTCCTGGATGTAGAAGAGCTGCTTGGAATGGTATTGACTTCTGGTTTCTAAGGACCAGCCCAGCAAACCTAAACCTATAATGTAGGCAAACCCTCCTTGGGGGTCTCTTCCCCATCCCTCTCCCTTTGCCCCCACTGAGCTAACAGCAGGTTCCCGGCTCAGTGCCCCTGGGTTGTCTGTGCCTGACCTCAATGGGCTCTCCCCAGTCATCCCTGCCTGTGGGATCCCTAGTCACCAGCAAAGCTGATCTGATCAATGGAGCCACACTCGTCTGTTAATGACCACAGTCATTGAAATTTGCATTCTTTAATGGGTTGCAGTGCCTTACAAAAAACAACAAGCCTTGAGAGGTGGTCTTTTGGTTATTAGTCAGAAATTAAGAACTTTGAGGGTAGGAGAGGAGTCCTACTCTAGGCAAGCTTTAACAGGGCATCCTCTCCTTCAGTCCCTTTGATATGGAACACATTTTTCCGTCTTCCACTTCCCAAACACAAAAAGAGTCAGTCACTCCCATCTTTGTGTCCTCAAAGCAGTGCTCTTAGGACTAGAGTGCATTTTATAACACTGTTCGTCTGCACATAGGGCTTGAGTGAAGATGTTTCTTGCCTTCCCAGAACATACCCCTTTATCCTTTCCCTGTGCAAATACGGACCGGCCTCCATTTAGAAGAGAGTCTTAATTAGGAGCCACAACTTCCTATAGATGATGTGATCAAACGTCCAAGGCTGCTGACAGGAGGATTTAGCCTAGGACTGAGAAGTGACTGCTGGGTGAGGTGAGGTGGGAGTCCTGGGCGACCTTGATAAGAGTAGCACAAAAGCCTATTTGAAATCAGTTCCAGAGAGGGTGGGAAGAGAGGAAGTGGTGATCGTGAGTACGGCCAAGCCCTGAGCAGATTCAGTTAAGGACTAGTTACAAGGAAAAACTCTGCTTCCTTGAAGGATTGTGTTTTCTCCTCTTCATGGACGAGTTCAGCATGGGACGTGATTCCTTTGCTCTCTGGGCACCAGAGAGCCATGTTTGTGGTTTGATATTTGATAATACAAATGTGAAGGCCTTATGACCATGTTATTTGTTTTCTAGTTCCCCTCCTTGGTTTTGATCTCCTTTTCTAATTTATATTCTCCTTGAACCTGCTTTTCTTTGTGTGGGGAGGGGACTAGAGAATGCCATTTTGTCATCTGTGGTCTTGGTGGTTGATTACCTCTTGGCCTTTTGTCTACCATAAATCACCATACAAATGGAAGGGATTATTACTATCAAGAACAGATGAGAAGGAGGGCAAATAGTTCTCTTTAAACAGGGAGGTTCTATAGACAGTTTTGGAACATGGGAAGGGAGATATTGGAAGACGGTTGAGGCAATAAAGTCTTCCTCTGCTCTTCCAGAAGATGGCATTGAGAAATCGAGAAGAATCCTAGAGATGTGTTCCAGAGGGTATACTTTCGATTTATTCTTGTTGATGGAAGCCATTAAAATCTCTGTCCACCTGACAGACAGTTGGTGGTCAGTTTCAAAATACAGTCACACATGCACCTGGAGAAGAAGTGAACTTCTGCACAGAGTCCTAGGGGAGAAAACAGTTCCATTTAAAACACCATTAAAAGAAAAAAAGTGAACATTTATCCAACCCTGACATCTAATTTGCCCTTTCTAAACATTAATGTTGTAACCACAAACAAATGACAGGTTCCAGGACACCAGGGAAAAGTAAACTTTTAAAAAGTCTGAAAAAACATCATTCAGGGGAAAAAATAAGTTAGAGTGGGAATAAAGTACAGACTATAAATGTGGAAGAGGAAAGAAAGCGTTTTAAGAAATAACCTTCTGGCTTCTGAGTTGTACTGAGTGGTTTGATGTCATTAGCAAGATGATCCTATTGATTTTCTTTTATTCATATAGTAAAGAAATGGAAATCTAACCATTTTACCACTCACAGTGCGTTGTTTCCTGTAGTTATAAATATATCTTCCAGTCGCTTAGGCTGGGCAGCCAGGTGAGGGAAGAGGTTTTGGGCTATGTCCCTTAAACCTTGGGTGTCTGGCATGAAAGGCCTGTTTTCTTATTGTACTTCCCGTCTGGTGGCAAGGAGTTGACCGGTCAAGAGGGGAGGGCTAGAACGCTTCAGTAGTCTACTCAGCAGGTCACTGTGATAAATGACTCTCCCAGGTAGATTATCACCAACAAATGCCCAGAGATGGACTGCAAACTCTGCCAGGAGTCCACCTTCTTGCCTGCCAGTCCCCAGAAACATCTTGCTGAATCACTTTATGAGTGAGTCCCAGAGACCGTGTCTATAGACTCTGCTTATGCGGGCTTCAGCGGGAGTGGGCTAGAAGGAATTGAGGCCTTGAATTAGAACTAGCCCGGGCCAGTGTCTTTTGTACCCAGTGGGTCCTTAAACGGGTACTTGTAGTACTTGCAGAAGGAAAAGAGGAAAGCAAGAAGCGTGGGGGGAATAATGAAAGGGAGGAAAGGTAGACAGAGAGGAAGAGAAAGAAAGAAGAGGATGGAAAGGAAGAAGAAAGGTACGTAAGTTAGTTTTCTCTGTGTAACAAAACACCCCAACATTTGGTGGTTTAAATAAAGCCACAGCCATTTCATTTGTTCCCAGTTCTGGAGTCTTCACTGTGGGCTGGGCTCAGATGGATGGTCCTGCTGGTGTCAGTTTGCTCACTCACACCCCTGCAGTCCCCTGCCAGTCAGCTAGGTGACTCTGTTCTGGGGGTTGGAACAATGGTGGTGACTGGGCACATGCCTTTCACCGTCCAGCAGACTAGCTAAGGCTCATTTCCCTGTTCACATAGTGGCTTGAGGTTCCAAGAGCAGCAAGAAGACTTCCGCGGTCAAGCTCTTTTCGAGCTTCTGCTTGTATCACATTTGCCAATGTCCCATTGGGCAGAGCAAGTGCAAGTCCGGCCCACATTCAGGGGGTGGAGAAATAGACTCCTCCTTTTGCTAGGAGGAGCTGAGGTCACATTGCAAATGGACAGGCATATTAGCCTAGGGAGAATTTTTGGCCAGTTTCGCAATCTCCCACAAAGGGAAGGGCTAGAACTTTCTTTTGCTGGCAAGGTTGGCAGAGACACAACAGTATAGAGGCTGAGTTTGAGGCCCTCACCTTGAATTTTATTTTATTTTATTTATTTATTTATTTATTTTAACATCTTTATTGGAGTATAATTGCTTCACAGTGGTGTGTTAGTTTCTGCTTTATAACAAAGTGAATCAGTTATACGTATACATATATCCCCATATCTCCTCCCTCTTGCATCTCCCTATCCCACCCCCCCATCCCACCCCTCTAGGTGGTCACAGAGCACCCAGCTGATCTCCCTGCGCTATGCGGCTGCTTCCCACTAGCTATCTATTTTACGTTTGGTAGTGTATATATGTCCATGCCACTCTCTCACTTCATCCCAGCTTACCCTTCCCCCTGCCCGTGTCCTCAAGTCCATTCTCTACATCTGTATCTTTATTCCTGTCCTGCCCCTAAGTTTTTCAGAACCATTTTTTTTTAGATTCCATATATATGTGTTAGCATACGGTATTTGTTTTTCTCTTTCTGACTGACTTCACTCTGTATGACAGACTCTAGGTCCATCCACCTCACTACAAATAACTCAATTTCGCTTCTTTTTATGGCTGAGTAATATTCCATTGTATATATGTGCCGCATCTTCTTTATCCATTCATCTGTTGATGGACATTTAGGTTGCTTCCATACCTCATTGTAGTTTTTTTTTTTTAATTTCTGCATTCCATATCAAGTGAACTTTATTAGTAAACAATCATGATCCATTGCTATAAGAGGTGTTCATTGAATTCTGGAGTTCAAAGAGACCCAATAATTTTTTATTTTTATTTTTTTACTCACAAATGACCTGTGTATGTTTATTTATTTTCTTATTAGTCATCCATTTTATACACATCAGTGTGTACATGTCAATCCCAATCTCCCAATTCATCCCACCACCACCCCGCCCCCCGCCGCTTTCCTCCCTTGGTATCCATACATTTGTTCTCTACCTCTGTGTCTCAATTTCTGCTCTGCAAACCGGTTCATCTGTACCATTTTCTAGGTTCCACATACATGTGTTAATATACGATATTTGTTTTTCTCTTTCTGACTCACTTCACTCTGTATGACAGTCTCTAGATCCACCATGTCTCTACAAGTGACCCAATTTCGTTCCTTTTTATGGCTCAGTAATATTCCATTATATATATATATATACCACACCTTCTTTATCCATTCATCTGTCGATGGGCATTTAGGTTGCTTCCATGACCTGGGTATTGTAAATAGTGCTGCAATGAACATTAGGGTGCATGTGTCTTTTTGAATTATGGTTTTCTCTGGGTATATGCCCAGTAGTGGGGTTGCTGGGTCATATGGTAATTCTATTTTTAGTTCTTTAAGGAACCTCCATACTGTTCTCCATAGTGGCTGTATCAATTTACATTCCTACCAACAGTGCAAGAGGGTTCCCTTTTCTCCACACCCTCTCCAGCTTCTCATTGTGGTGGCTTCTCTTGTTGTGGAGTACAGGCTCTAGGCATGTTGGCTTCAGTAGCTGTGGTGTGCAGGCTCAGTAGTTGTGGCTCGTGGGCTCTTGAGCACAGGCACAGTAGTTGTGGCAAACGGGCTTAGTTGCTCCGCAGCATATGGGATCTTCCCGGACAAGGGATTGAAGCCGTGTCCCGTGCATTGGCAGGCAGATTCTTAAGCAGTGTGCCACCAAGGACATCCCGGCATGCCCTGAGTTTTGAAACACCTTTAGTTCCACCATGTTGGGTTGAGGCCTGTGGTAGCCTCACCCAGAGAGTTGGGTCTGCTGATCAGGGTCCTTCGAAAGTGGCTTCCTCACTGTGTGCTCTTTAATACCCTCTTCTCCAGCTCTGGGCAGAGGTAACCAGCAGTATTCTATCCCCTGGGATACATTTGGGAAGCCTTAAGCTAGGTAAGGGGAGGGAAGGAAAAGAGGGAAACTGTGGGATCAAGGAGAGTAGAAGGGAAGAGAGAATGAGAAGACTGGAGAGAGGGGAGGAGAGAAAAGAAAGGGTTCAGTGCTGCAGAAAAATAACATCGGACCAACAGTTGCAAGAGGTCCACCAGCTCCTTTCCCTGGCCTGGTTCATTCCACCTCTGATGCAGCCTCACCAGGGTGACCAAGAGGTCATCTTCTTAGATGTTTTGGAAAGCAATTCCAAAAGCTCTCTTCGTCACTTCTACAGTTGAACAGTGCTCCATATCAGGACGTTCTTCCTCTTGTTAATTTAAATCCCTTGGAATGTGGTTCAGGCTACCTTTAGACATCACCTTGTGCCCATGGCAGAGACGAAAACCACCTCACTGCAATGGTTCTTTCTCAGAGGGCCTTGTATACATCGTGGATATTATTCATAATCCATCGTAACCTCCACCTGGACATGCAATGTGGATTGTTCCCAGTCTGTTCACAGATTAAATTTTTAATACGTTCCATCTGTTGTCTGCTCCTTTCCTCCAGGTCCCTTCTGGCCATTCTCTGATTTGCTTGTTATGCTTCAGCAACATCAAACAGATTCTAAGCCCTGCCTACTCCATGCCAGTCTTTGACTCTGTGTCTTGGTTCAGGTACTTTCCTCTCTTTGGAATGCCCATTCCCATGTCTTCACGTAAAGGGCATTGCACATCCTTTAAGATGCAGCATGACTGTTATCTCCTTGAGGAAACTCTCCCAGATCCGTTTCCCTACAACAGGTTAGGTTCCCTTCCTTGGAGCTCCCCCTGCGCCTGTGACAGAGCCCGTTGCCAGTTCATGTGCGCTTCCAGAAAGCCTGGCCATCTGCATTCAGGCTCTAATGGTCCTCTTGGCCAAGTGCCCTTGGCACACCCAAATAGAGCAGCCCTGTTCTTTGGCACACAGTAGGCATTTGGTAAAGTTTTGTTGAATTAATTATCTTTGAAGTCTTTCTGAGCCATCTCACAATTTAACTCCTCTTGAATGGTGGCATCCAGAACTGAACAAACCAGTCTGTGCAGGTAAAGGTCCTTTTAGACGGTCTCCCATCAGTAATGGGGCCACCACAAGGTTTGAGAACCATTCTGGTTTGTTCCTCGATGGCCATACCTACCACTCTACAGCCAAGACCTCCATATCCCTGACCTTCTCCTGTATATGCCCACAAGCCTAACCTTCACCATTCTCTCCGTCTGTGCAATTTGCTTTTCCTACTAGTGTGGAGAAGCTTCTCCTTGCTTATTTCTACTCTCATTTTCAATTTATCAAGGCCTTTGTCCTCTGGTCCTTTCTTCCATGGTGTTGGTGTCATTGCCTGGAAGTGTGAGCCACTCTCTGCCCCTCAGTCTGGGCCAGTGATTAATCATTAGGTTCTAAACGAAGCGCTGAGCCCTCAGGTTGCTGCATGTCACTGGGTTTTGTTTTGGTTTGGTTTGGTTCCTCCTTGGACCAGCCTCACATTACCCAAGAGGACAGTGGGAAACTGTCTGGGGCTGCTGTCACCTGTGCCCTTTGCCCATTGTTTTGCTGATTATTCCAGGATGTGTGGGCCCTGTGGTCAGCACCCAGGGCCTCTGAGCAGCCTGAGAGCACAGGAGTTCTAATTCTTGGATGCAGCCTCTCTGGGAGCTTCCTCTGCACTGGAGCAAGGCTCTAAGTACATACAGAGATCATTTCCTTCCCACCCAAACCACTTGTAGTCTGCTTGCTTTTTTTTTTTTTTCTTTTTCTGGTTATGCTGGTATTACCCTGGGTTTTAGCCAGATTGATAAATAGAGGAAGTTGGATGCCTTTCCAGCCTTCCTGATGTCATGGTTTGGTGGAGTCTGCAGTTGTGGGAGGTTTCAGTTAATCCTAGCAATTGGTGAATTTGCTGTTCTTCTCTGAGAAGCTTCTCTGTCCTGTGCCATGTCTTACATAAGTCAATATGGTTCCTTTTCTGACTTGCCTTTTCCTTTCAATGATGTAAGAAGCCCAAACATTGGCAGGCACTCTGTTTTGTTACTGGAGTGCTGGTGCTGATCCTGATCAGATCCTCAGTCCTGCTCAGTTTCTCACGGAGATAAAGGACGGTGGACATGCTGTGGCGATAGTGGCAAAGAGGGATCCAGAGGCCGACGGATGCACAGTTCTTTAATTAAGTTTAGGCCTCTGTGTCCATCAGCCATTTTCACATCATTGCTTTTTTTTTTTATAAGATTTCTACTTTTTTTTTTTTTTTAATAATGCTCCAATTAGAAGACATAACTTTTTAGAGAAGAAGCTGGGGTTTTTTTTTTTAACCCCACATTTGTTTATTTATTTATTTTTGGCTGTGGTGGGTCTTTGTTTCTGTGCGAGGGCCCTCTCTAGTTGTGGCAAGCGGGGGCCACTCTTCATCGCGGTGCGCGGGCCTCTTACTGTCGCGGCCTCTCTTGTTGCGGAGCACAGGCTCCAGACGCACAGGCTCAGTAGTTGTGGCTCACGGGCCTAGTTGCTCCGCGGCATGTGGGATCTTCCCAGACCAGGGCTCGAACCCGTGTCCCCTGCATTAGCAGGCAGATTCCCAACCACTGCGCCACCAGGGAAGCCCACACATCGTTGCTTTTGACATTCTCTTCCACAGCTTACTCAAGTGAGTTCTTGCTCCCTGGCTGGGAAGCTGGTTTCTTGGCTCTGAGACCAGAAGTCTGTGCTGCCAGTGGGGCCTTTCTAATTGTGTTAGAGCAGGGCCAGGAGAGACGGTATCCAGCTGAGCAAGTGATGGCATTACCTCCTCGTTAGTCCCCCTCCGAGCTTGATTTATGAGTTCTGTTTGGAGAACCTGGATGGCTTGGTTCTGTTTGGAGAACCTGGATGGCTTGGCCCAGCCTCCCTCTGTTACGCATTTTGCTAGAAGAAATACATGTAATTGTATAAGTAATACATGAACATGTGCCGGTGTTCTTTTGAGCTTCGTCCTTTCCTCCATCACACGCCTCTCTGTGGAGGTTTGGTGGGTTTCCTTCCAGGCTTTTTTGTATGCAGCCATACTTGTCACTGTATAAATAAGCATGCATATGTATAGCTTTGTTTGTTTCTTAACATATCCTAGTATCTATATTATTAAGAAATTTGATTTTATTCACTTGGTTTATATGTATTGACCATCTCTATGTGTCAACACATATAGATCAACTTCATTTTTTTAAGCATTGTATAATATTCCAGAATATGGATGGACCATCGTTTTTTAACTATTCATCTACTGATGGATACTTAGGCTTTTCCCCCTTGCACAAAGCTGCAATGACAGTATTTGTTTGTATATTTTTGTGTATGTATGTCAATATTTCTGTAGGGACAATCTCCGGAATTAGAATTTCTGGATCAAAAGGTATGCACATTTAAAAATTCAAAACATAGCTAAACTGTTCTCTCAAAGTTTACATTGCCACCAGCAGTGTAAACAAGAGTTCATTTCCCCACATGCTCTCCAGCTTTGGGTATTATTAGGCTTTTTAATTTTTTTTTTTTTTTTGCGGTACGCAGGCCTCTCACTGTTGTAGCCTCTCCCGTTGCGGAGCACAGGCTCCGGACGCGCAGGCTCAGCGGCCACGGCTCACGGGCCCAGCCGCTCCGCGGCATGTGGGATCTTCCCGGACCGGGGCATGAACCCGTATCCCCTGCATCGGCAGGCGGACTCTCAACCACTGCGCCACCAGGGAAGCCCAGGCTTTTTAATTTTTTCATTCAGTGGGCAAAACAAATTTCACTGTTGCTTGTCCTATTTTTCTCCCTGAAAGTGTTCCAAGGGAGCAAAGGGAGCCTCATGTTGTTTATTAATAAACTTGGTTCCCAGGAACCACTCAGCCTGCTTTATCGTGGTTATCCATAAGGTTTTGGAAGAGGCAAGGTACTTGAATTGTGAAATTTCATCAAAAACCCCTATGTAGAAAATTCTCATTTGCACAAAAACGAAGTGAAATTATTTCCGTACTCGAAGTCACAGTTGATTTGTTTCCTTGTTTGATTATTTTAATGTTTTTCAGTTGTTGACCCTACATTTCATTCCACGTTGAATATTGGTACATGTGTTTGTAATTTGTTCATCCTAGGACAGGACAACATGCTCGGCTTTCATTTTTGCCTTCTTTAAACATTGCTTAATGAAGTTTTTCTGACATATTAGGCTTTATTAAGAACTACTTCTTTTTTCCTCTTAAAAAGCATATAATCAGTAGAAACTCACCATGACTCCTTGTTTCCTCTTTGAATTCATATTCTGGATCCTCCTTGAGCATTGAACTTCTGTCTTAACGGCTCATTGACTGAAGCCAGGAGTAGGTCAGTTGGTTCCAAGATCATCCTATAGATTGTTAACCTCTTGCACCTCTTTATCTTTATGTCTGTATTTCACGTGAGGGGATATCATAGTGTGAAGTGACTGTCATCTTTGAGCTAATAGCTGTACTGATGTTTCGGTTTTGAAGTGAAGCATGATGGAATATTCTCAAAGATACAAGTCAGGTTGTCAGCAGTGATCTCTGTCCTGGGTGGGCACACAATTTCCTTTCCCCAGCATGCATCTGCCTTGTCCCTCACTCAGGTCATTGCCAATGCCTCCGCCTCCCCCTTCCAACTCTGAGCCAAACTTAACAATCAGTATAGAGTTATTTATTTAGCCCCTCCGTGGAGAAAGAATTCTGCCTCTGGCTTTGGGGATGCAAGAGACATAAATGACCCAATCCTTGATATCAAGGAGTTTAGTTTCTCGGGAAGTTAAGTCACAAGAACTGAAGAAATAGCTAATGAAGCATGGTCTCTAGAAGAGACCACCCCCCCCTCAGATCCGATCACTTCATTGTGCAGTGCCCCTGTGACGCAGTTAATGAAACCTGAGACTGAGCAGTAATACATGCCACTAAAACATTAACAAGGTCAGCCCCCAAGCTGGCTTTGAGCTTGTCTTCCAATTTGTAATAAGTTCCTTAGGAGTTGTTGTGGTGCCCGGGCTTCTCATTGCGGTGGCTTCTCTTGTTGCGGAGCACGGGCTCTAGGTGCATGGGCTTAAGTAGTTGTGGTGTGTGGGCTCAGTAGTTGTGTCTCGCGGGCTCTAGAGCACAGGCTCAGTAGTTGTGGTGCACGGGCTTAGTTGCTCCGCGGCATGTGGGATCTTCCAGGACCAGGGCTCGAACCCGTGTCCCTTGCACTGGCAGGCAGATTCTTAACTACTGTGCCACCAGGGAAGTCCTCTCTGTGCTAGTCTTGTTAACCGACACTTATAAATCAGTGTAAATATCTCAAAGGCGTAACATTTTCTAAAATACTTAGGGAGCAATTATCACACCTCTTGTCAGTCAGGTCAAAAATATTGATAATTGCATACATCATTGCAGCCATGGTATAATCAGATTACATCAGTTAACCTGTGGTGGCAGAGAATGACTCCCACCCAGACCCGCTCTGCAGTGGTATCAAGCTATTTCCCTCCTTTTAAACTTTATTCTATACCTAGATAAAGATAGATTTATCATTTATTACCATTCAAGATTGCACCGATGGTCTACATTTTTAAAAATATGATACTTGTACTATTTAATGAAATTGAAGAGATCTAGAATAATTTCTTGGAGTGGTACAAGCAGGGCCATGGCATTCAGTCATGTAGCTTATGTACTGTTCAACCCTAGGGGTAGCCATTTACATCAGAGTCTACAACCACAAAACATGAACCTGGGGTAATCGTTAATGAGTGGTTATCTAGTGTCAAGGTCTAGATTTTACTGTTTAAATGCTAGCAAATAGTTTTCTTTGTAAAGGATGCTATCTCACAAGCCATCCTAGCACCTTGAAATTTTGCTAAGAACCAGTGGCTATTCATCTTTGTTGATGACGTAGGTAGCATTGAAGCAACCCAACTTGCACCAGAAGATGAAGAACAGTTCCAGCTGAAAAAGATAAAAATGACTTTTATATATAATGAGTAAGGGTTTCAAAATCCATAGATTTCCCTCTTTGATCAGTGATCCCAGAGACGTCATGACCCAGCAGGATGTTCTCTAGTTTATGCGGAAGGCAGTAGGAGTGACACTATTTTAAATACCATAAAACTTCTTCTCCTATTAGGAAATATATATTCAGCCTTCAGGAAACGTATTCCAGGCTTGGAATATGGACAATGGAAAGCAGTCTTTTCAGTGGCACCAGGTCTGTAGTAAGTTCTTCCTGAGCCGTATTCTCTTTTCAGGATGGTTACTGGAATCACCCCTTGTTGTGCCCTTTCCTGCCGTCATCTGGGAGCTGAGTACAAGCTCTCTTCAGTGGAAAAGCATGGTTTATTTTGATCAGAGGCCCAAGTCACAGCACATATTAACCAGTCACCCGGTGCCATGACTAATTTAACTTTGACCGTATCTTATGCACCACTTAGGCCCTACCCTAGAAGTTAGCAAAGCTCAAGAATGAGTTTGCAGAGATTTTGAAAATTCTATAATAGCATTTTGAGTTTGTTGGTTCATTTCACCTGACGAACTCAAAACAGTTTACTTCCAAGGAGAGCAATTCCCAGGAGGCCAGCATTGTGGCCTGGTAGAGAGAGTAGGAGTCCCATCAAACAGCCAGATGACCTTGACCCATCCCCTAGAACACGTTGGGCCTTTTTCTACATCTGTAGAATAAGGGTCTCATCTAGGTGAATTCTGAATTCCTTTCCAGAAACAGACTGCTCTGATACTCTTTCCAGAACTAAAATTATATACTTGTGTAGTAAATCTTCTAAGTCACCTCTGTGAATTCCAGGTAGAGTCAAGCCTAAGGCATTTGTATAGGAGAGTTTTTTTGTAGAGGTTCATTAAATATAGCTTAAAAAAAAAAAGGGAATGCTTTTGGAGGGGGAGCTGAGTTAAAAATTAAAAATAGATTAATTTTTAAACTTTTATATGAAACTTTTTATGACATATGTATTAGTGTATAATTCAATGAATTTCAGAAACTGAACACACCATGTAACCAGCACACAGAATATTACCTGAACCTCAGAAGCCCCACTGAGCCCACTTCTTTTTTTTTTTTTTTTTTAATTAATTAATTAGTTTTATTTATTTTTGGCTGTGTTGGGTCTTCGTTTCTGTACGAGGGCTTTCTCTAGTTGCGGCGAGCGGGGGCCACTCCTCATCGCGGTGCGCGGGCCTCTCACTATCGCGGCCTCTCTCGTTGCGGAGCGCAGGCTCAGTAGTGGTGGCTCACGGGCCTAGTTGCTCCGCAGCATGTGGGATCCTCCCAGACCAGGGCACGAACCCGTGTCTCCTGCATTGGCAGGCAGACTCTCAACCACTGCGCCACCAGGGAAGCCCCCCACTTCTAATTGTTATATCCTCTGCCCCCTTCCAAGGATAACCATGCTCCCACCCTCATTCCGTCGATTAGTTTTGCCTGCTTTTGTTCCTCATCTGAATGGGATCATGGACAACATGCATTCCTTTATGTCTGGCTCCTTTATCTAACATTGTATTTCAGAGATTCCTCAATATTATTGTGTGTAGCTGTAGTAGACACTTAAATTTTCCTCCAGACAGACGTTGCTTTATCTTTGCACAACGACATTATCATTCAAGTGACTCATTCGGGAGGGTCAGTAATATGCCATTCTGAACAGAGAGAGGATGAAAGTGCTGGAGAGAAACCAGAGGCACTTTATAATTTATTAACATAGTGTGTTATTAATATATAATACAATTTACAGTATTCATGTTAAAAATAGAAATCCTCTTTGGAAGGAGGATTCACTTCCTGCTCTAAGACGTTATCATGCCTTGTCCAAGGAAAGAATCATTCTTCTGGTACCGGCAATGGCTGTTAAATGATAGGATTCTTAGATTGCCAGCTTTTCCTGGAGACGGAGAAATCGTGATTTATTCCCACCTTTCTGTGTCCTTATCCCTGCAGTCCCTGTACTATCTTACCCTGCACGTATGAGGTACAAAATAGCTATTTGTTGACTGACTGAAGGGTCTACAGCTAGCATGTATAGTGCCTTCACAGTGCCAGCCCCTGTGCCCAGATCTGTTGTTTACTCACCACAGCGACACTGTCAGGCTGGTGCTATTATCACAGTTCGCTAGATGGGGAATCTTGGCCATCGGAAATAACGTATCCAGAGTCACACAGACATTGTGTGGCAGAGCCAGGACCTTTGATCCCATGCTCTTTAGCCTTCACCGCGGTGCCTGCACACTCTATCTCAGGCCGACTGAAGCTGCGGTGGTGGCTAGGTGCTTGGGTGCCCTGTGGCCAGGAGCTCTGCCAGCTGAGAACACGCGGCCTGGTCTGTCCCGGCCCCTTCCCCTGTGGCCATGTAGAAGGAGCCTGCTCAGTGGGCTCTCACTGCCCGAGCCCCGTGGGCGGCGTGTGATTTCCTGGCTGGCTTCTTCCTCCCTCAGTATCCCCCGCCAGCGCCTGCTGCTGGTGCTGACTGCCTGTCACGGGGTTCCGTTGGCCAACTCCTCCATCAGGAGAGGAACGGACGTGGCCTTAGCATCTGCACTTTTCTCCACGTGCCGAGCTCCTCTCAGCCTCGGCCCCACCTTCCCCATGTGTATTTCATCTAGTTGCCGCCTAGTTAACCCTCACATCTCATCTGGTATATCTTGGCCCTCGATGATTATTCGTTGGAATGAAATGAATAAACGAATGGTAAATGAGACTTTAAAACTCAGTATTGATATAAACTTCACTTTTTAAAAAATGTTGACTCTGCCCTCCCCACTACTAAAAATGTAAGCGATGATAATGAATTAACATATAATAAAGAGGAAATGCAACATACCCATCCTTTTACACTATGACATAAATGGGATAGATCATTTATAAGATTCTGTGACCTCTTCTGATTCTTAACATAGTTTTTAACCAGCCTTTATATAGTGGTAATCATTATATATGCAGCATTTTGTGCTTTTAAATTCTTTTCTTGATATTTTGCATGTGTTGATGTTTTCCATAAATCTACATGGACTACCTTGCTTATCATTTTTATTATAATATCCCACTGGGTGGGCCTCCCGTAATAAACATGGGTTTTGCTTTTTGTAGCCAGTGCCCACCTGGCATTGCCAATTCTCTGGACTAGAGTAATTTAAAGGAAGCAGGTTGCACGTTGTCTTGCTTGAGGAGCTGGCCTTTTGGGCATTGTTGTGTCGTGATTATGGCAAGCTGTGATGATGTGTCCCCATATTTTATTCCAGGATGCTTTTCTCTGGCAGGCAGTGTGGCCGTGTTGGCAGACCTGAAGAGCCTTTACTGGCGTTCAGGATATTCCTTGTCATCATTTGTCTTCATGTCACTATGGTTACATCCCTGGAAGGTAAGGTGCCCATTTTCCTTCATCTTTTTCCTATTTTATCTGTGTGTGTGTGTGTATGTTTATTTGGGATTGTTTTACTGTGGTAAAATAAACATAGCATAAAACTTACCATTGTCACCATTTTTAAGTATATAATTCACTGGCATTAAATGTATTCACAATTTTGTGCAACCATCACCACTATCCAGTTCCAGAACATTTTCATCATCTCAAATAGGAACTCTGTACCCATTAAGCAATAACCTCCCTTCCCCCTCCCCCCAGGCCCTGGTAACCTCTCTTATTTCTGTCTCTATGATTTTGCCTATCCTAGGTACCTCATGTAAGTATAAGGAATCATACAGTATTCATCCTTTTGTGTCAGGCTTATTTCCCTTAGCATGTTACCAAGGTTCATCCATGTTGTAACATGATCCAGAATTTCATTCCTTTTTAAGGCTGAATAATGCTCCATTGTATGTACATATTTTGTTTATCTATTCAATGTTGATGGACATTTGGGTTATTTCCACCTTTTGGCTATTATAAATAATGCTAGTGTGAACATTGGTGTTTAAGTATCCGTTTGAGTCCCTTCTTTCAATTCTTTGGGGTATATATACCTAGGAGTAGAATTGCTGGGTCTTATGGTAATTCTATGTTTACTTTTTTGAGGATCTGCCAAACTGTTTCCCACAGAGGCTGCACCATTTAACATTCTCACCAGCAAGGCACAGGATTCCAGTTTTTCTATATCCTCACCAACACTTGTTATTTTCTGTTGTTTTGATAATGGATGTGAAATGGTATCATTGTGGTTTTTATTTGCATTTCCTTAATGATTAGTGATTTTGAACATATTTTCATGTGCTTATTAACCATTTGTGTATCTTTAGAGAAATGACTATTCGAATCTTTGGTCCATTTTTTTTTTTTTTTTTTTTTTGTGGTACGCGGGCCTCTCACTGTTGTGGCCTCTCCCGTTGCGGAGCACAGGCTCCGGATGCGCAGGCTCAGCAGCCATGGCTCACGGGCCCAGCCGCTCCGCGGCATATGGGATCCTCCCAGACCGGGGCATGAACCCGTATCCCCTGCATCGGCAGGCGGACTCTCAACCACTGCGCCACCAGGGAGGCCCTGGTCCATTTTTGAATTGTGTTGTTTGGGGTTTTCTATTGTCATTGAGTTTTAGGAGTTCATTATATATTCAGGATATTAATTCTTTATTATATATATGATTTGCAAATATTTTCCCCCTTCTGTGAGTTGTCTTTTCACTCTTTTTCTTTTTTGGCTGCGTTGGGTCTTCGTTGCTATGCACGGGCTTTCTTTAGTTGTGGCAAGCGGGGGCTACTTTTCATTGCGGTGTGCGGGCTACTCTTCATTGCGGTGTGCGGGCTTCTCATTGTGGTGGCTCCTCTTGTTGTGGAGCACGGGCCCTAGAGTGCGCGGGCTTCAGTAGTTGTGGCACATGTGCTCTAGAGCACAGGCTCAGTAGTTGTGGCGCACAGGCTTAGTTGCTCTGCAGGATGTGGGATCTTCCTGGACCAGGGATCAAACCTGTGTCCCCTGCATTGGCAGGCAGATTCTTAACCACTGCACCACCAGGGAAGCCCCTATTTGTTTTTAAAAGTACCTATTCGAAGGCACTTCTGCATGGAAATTTAAGGGAGATAGAGAATCACCCTAATGAAGCAGCATCCATTTCAGAAAAGAGGATCCTTAGAAGCTTATGTGAGAAGGGGAAAAGGTACCTGAGGAAGGCAATAAAAAGTCCAGAAACCCCAGGGCTGCAATATCTTTGAGTACAACTGCCAAAAGAATACAGTGCTATGCAAATATAAAGAATCAGTATTTAAGAAGACATTATTAAGGACACACAGAGAAATACCTTACTTATTTAGAAGAGAGTTGCAAGACCAAGGAATCTTTGTTGGATAAAGCAAATATCTACTAGCAGCAAACAACAGCATAAATACAACACACACACACACACAGATGCACACAAACTAAATGGAAAACTTGCAACAGATTAAAACACAGTTGATAGTCCTTAAAAAGTAGGCACTGGGGCATATTGTCAAGAAGCCGTGATACTTTACACAAAGAAATAAGAGCTAAATGTGTATTGACTGCTTAGAATGTGCTGGGTTCCTATGTGCTTTATATACATCCACTCTCTTAAGCTGCTCAACCGAATCTATTAAGGGGAGATCCTAGTCTTAGCACCATTTCCCAGATCAAGGAACTGAGGCTCAGAGAGATAAGTAACTTGCTCAAGGGAGTGGCCGAGCTGGGAATTGTACCCAACTTGGAATTTTGTGCTCCTAACCACAAAACCAGAGTTCTCAAACTTGAGTATGCATCAGAATCACCTGGAAGGCTTGTTAAGACAGATTCCTAGGTCCTTCCCTGAGAGTTTTTGATTTAGTAGCTCTGGGGCGGGCCCTGAGAATTGACATTTCTAACAAGTTCTCAGGTGATGTTGATGTGACTGGTTCAGAGATGATACCACTACCTACACAACTGGCAGAAGACATAAGTAGGGAGAGAAAACTCCTCCAGATATATATCATGGGATACAAATTCTTTTATGGCCATGTGACGTTCATGTAAACTGTGCTCAGACACATCATCTCCTTGGGGCATTAAGACACCACTGTGGGATTGTCAGGGCAAAAATCAAATGTCCCCACTTTACTGATGAGTAAATGTCCCCAGGGATGTCATTGGTTAGGAACCAGCGGAGCCAGACTTTTTGGTCTCGCGTTTCAGTGCTTTTTCCACCACAGGGTAGATGAGGAAGGAAAGTGGAACACAGGAGGAAAAAATCATCAAAAGGAAAGCTGCTTGGTAGAAATAAGTCTTTTTGAAAAAGTATATTTAAAAATTATGAAAATGGGGCAGGTAAACAGGAGAGTTGCATGGCTCTGAAACCAGCCTGAGTAGGGAAAACCTGTGTGGATGCTAAGGTCGCTGAATGCATTTCTTGCTCTGGTGCTCTGATGAATTGATTTCTTAAGGCAGTGGCTCTCAGAGTGTGGCCCCCAGACAAGCAGCATCAGCATCACCTGGGAGCTTTTTAGAAGTGCAGATTCTCAGGCCAAGCCTAGACCTGCTGAATTGGAAACTCTGAGGGTGGGGTCCAGCAGTTTGTGCTTTAACCATCCCTCCAGGTGATGCTGATGCATTCTCAGAGAGCCACAGTCTTAAAGAATTGGCTGAAACATTACTGTTCCCCATGATATAGTAGAAAGGTGGTGAGACCTAGAGTTAGAGCCCTCCCCGTGCCTGCCACCTGCTATTTGTATGATCTCTATTTGCCAGTAGACTGATATGGGACTCTATTTCCTCATCTTCAAAATGGGTGTAATCCTGAGCTCCCTCAGTGGGCTCTTGTTTTTTGGTTTTTTTAAAACGTTATTTATTTTTTATTTTTTTAAATATTTATTTTATTTATTTATATTTTGCTGCATTGGGTCTTCGTTGCTGCGTGCGGGCTTTCTCTAGTTGCGGCGAGGGGGGGCTACTCTTCCTTGTGGTGCGCGGGCTTCTCATTGCGGTGGCTTCTCTTGTTGTGGAGCACGGGCTCTAGGCATGTGGGCTTCAGTAGTTGTGGCTCGCGGGCTCTAGAGCGCAGGCTCAGTAGTTGTGGCGCACGGGCTTAGTTGCTCCGTGGCATGTGGGATCTTCCCGGACCAGGGCTCGAACCTGTGTCCCCTGCATTGGCAGGTAGATTCTTAAGCACTGCACCACCAGGGAAGCCCTGGGCTCTTGTTAAGGCTCAATATATGTTTAAAAAACAAAACAAAACCAAAAAAACCTCCATGATGGAAAAGGTTTTTCTTTTTCTTTTTTCTGTTTCTTTTTCTAGCTTTATTGACATATAACATTGCATATGCAAAAGTTTTTCTGAATGAAGTGTTTTGGGATCTGGAAAGGGCCAAATAGGAGTTCGTTATTGTCTTTCAGAACTCCAACTAAGTATTCATGTTATTTAATAATCACTTTGATAATATTTACCTTGTGCCAGCCGCTGTTCTTTGAAGTAGGCACTAGTATTAGGCTCCGTTTTACAGACTTACAGGAAGCCGAGGCACAGAGAAGGTAAGCAACTTGCCCTGGGTTAAACATTTTGGTTGCAGAGTTGCAATTCAGACTCAGGCCATCTGACCCAAAGTTTGTGTGTTTAGCCACTACGCTATCCTGTCTTCAGCATTCTTAACTTCTCTGCTACACTAGGTTGTGTACTCTGCTTGGTGGTTGTGTAGCTGTAGGTTAAACATAAAGGTGGAATCCACTTTTGGACTGGATATTGGACTGGATCATCCAGATGGCTTATAGGCATCATCTCTCTGAACAGCTTTGGACTGAGGTAGGTTCTTTTCGGTTCAGGATGGCTTAGGTCTGGTCTTTGATGAAGGCCAAGGGGACCTGCTAGTTCTACACTGGATAATCAGTTGCGTGGTAATGAGTGCCTGCAGTGTGCCTAGCATTACTGGCTGCTGAGAGGACATCATCTCTGACTCCAGGAAATGTACACTCCAGTTGGAGGGACATGACTGTGACAGAACAGTACAAACTGTAACTAAATCCTGAAGTGTGAGTCAGTGCTGTAGGGCTTTAACATACGGCCTTTGGCCACATCCGTGGGTGAGTCTAGTTAAATGTTCAGCCACCTGTAGCAGATACTATTGCTGCTCTGCCCATCTCCCCTTGGCCCACCCAGAGGTCACCTACAGACAGATCCTGCACATGCTGGTGGCTCCCATGTCTCCCTGACTGAGAATGATCTGTACCCATGTGCCCATGCTTGGCCTGTACATGGAACAAGCTAGTAGTGCCAGGGAGTTAATATCCCAAAGCAGTGAAGAATGGGAGTTCGTGTTTACCTATGCCAGCTTCCTTGTCCCTTGGTGGGACAATGCTAAGGTGTGTTCTATACACCTAGGAGATTGTGGGATTGGGCCACAGTTGTCCATGGTAGCAGTGTGCTAATTAACGTACCCATTATTGGCTTTACTCTCTTCCCTACCTCACTCTCCTACTCTCTCCCTCTGCTTCCTGGGTTCATCCCCATTTGGAAACACACTCATTTTCCAAGTCCAGCCCAGTATTACTGCCTCTGTGAAACCTCCCCTCACGTCTTCATAAGAATTAAATCTCTTCTGCCAGTGCTCCCTTTTCTGTTTATCCATGTCTTTTTATGCTTGTCACTTCGTATCATGTCATGATGTACTTCCTTTGCATCATGAGTCCTTTCAGCACGTGCTCTGTGCCAGGTGAGAAGGGAGAATGAAGGTTTGGCAAGGTGGGTGGGAAACTAATGGGGTGAAAGCAGGCAGAGGGCCTGCTCTGGGGCAGGCCGTGATATAGATCATCTCATTTAATCCTCCCAAAAACTCTTTATGGTAGATATTTTAAGTCTCAGTTTGCAGATGAAGCAACTGAGTGTTAAAGAGAGTAAGTCATTTGCCCAGAGTCACACAGCTTGGAGGATCCCCCATTGGAATCAGTAGCCCGTACTGTTCATACTATACCGGGTTGCCCAGTAAGTGAAGACTGAATGAACGTGGCACTGAGGCATGGAGAGAAGACGGAGAGGGAGCCTGAAGTAGACTGCCAGGGAGCAGCCGTTGCCCCTGGCTCTGGGGTACCTGGACTGCAAACACAGTAGCTTCACCCTGGAAACCTGAGAGATGACTCAGTGTCTCTTGACAGTGAGGAGGGATTGGACTGACACTCCCTTTTTTGGTTTGTTTTGTTTGTTTGTTTTTTGCGGTACTCGGGCCTCTCACTGCTGTGGCCTCTCCCGTTGCGGAGCCTGTGCTCCAGACGCACAGGCTCAGCGGCCATGGCTCCACGGCATGTGGGATCTTCCCAGACCGGGGCACGAACCCGTGTCCCCTGCATCAGCAGGCGGACTCTCAACCACTGCGCCACCAGGGAAGCCCCTCCCTTTTTTTTTTAACATCTTTATTGGAGTATAATTGCTTTACAATGGTGTGTTAGTTTCTGCTGTATAACAAAGTGAATCAGCTATACATATACATATATCCCCATATATTCTCCCCGGACTGACACTCTCTTGTTAGGCCACTGACCAATAGAGAAAACCCTTAGACCTTGACACTTCAGTTGTGTAATTTGGTGATGTTCAAGGGAGTCATTCTTGGTCTACCAGAAACCCAAATAAGTTTTGGCAGGTAACTTACCTCTAGCCTCTAGCTCTCTTGGGCTGTGCCAATACCTCTTTTCTTTTCTTCCTTCCTCCCTCCCTCCCTCCCTTCCTTCCTTCCTTCCACTGCTTCTTCTCTTTTGTCTTCCAAGAAGGTCTTCTTTTAGGTACAACTGTTTTCCAGAGCGTGAGATGACGTATTAGTGGAAGACGGTTATAATTTCATTCTTGCAGAGTTGTCGTCCCCATTTGGAAACAAGTACACATTTGAGCCAGTTTGGTGACCTCATGAGCTATAATCCCAACTTACTGTCTTTCTGGGCTGGATCTAGATCTTTCTGTGCTGAAGGCATTTCCAGTGATAGATTTCTCTATAATTCCCCTTCTCCAAGGCCTCACTGGCTTGTCTCCTCTTACCGTCTCATGCTTTGTCCATCCAAGTCTGTTCTTCTTTCCAAACCCAGTGCTGGTCTCCTTGTCTCTCACTTTCCTATCTGTTAAATTGAGATTATAAATACCATAGTGCTGATCTGATACTCAGCCAATTTCCCAAGCCCCCAAAATTCCACACAGGCATGAGGTCACTTCTGCTGGGCCCTGACTCTTTCCCTGGCAGGTAGAAGTGGTGACAAGGAATGATAGAGAATCTAGATGGGTTGAGGGGGAAACTGAAAGCAGAGGACATTGTGTCCCACTTTCCACTTAGAACTCCGGATGAGAACCCCTTACAGTGGCCTGTAAATCAACATGGGGCAGTGGCAGAGATGAGAAATGGTGGCACAGTGTGTTTAGGCAGAGTGAAGGCTGGAGGTGGTGTCCTCTCCAGGTCTTTGTCATCTCTTGTGTGACAGGGAAGGGATTCGAAATTGCCCTCATGTTCCTAGTGGGTAGCTCTGTTGAGAGCCAGGGGCAGGGACAGGGCTGCAGAGATGACGGTGTGGACAGCTGAGACCAGGGGCCAGATGGAGGATGTGACAGACACCCAGTGGTGAGAGCTGAGAGGACCTAGGTCAGCAAGAGAGGGACCCCCAGGCCAGGGTGGGATTCTGAGAGACTAGAACATGGGGCACACTGGACACAGCCTTCAGCAGTGGATGCCAGCTGGACCCCCAGGAACGCTGCAGGGTGAGGGAGATCCCTGGAGAGGCCCTTGAAAACCCAGGGCTCAGCACGAGGTGATATAGGTCCTTTCTCCCTGCTGTGTAGAACACTGGCACCCCATTCCTAACCTGGAAGCCATCTTGACTACCAGAAGGAAGAGGAGGGAAAACGAAGATTGCGCATTTATCTGGAAGACGTTGAGTTACCTAGAGACCATTTTAGAGCAGAAGAGAGAGCTAACTTAAATCATCAGGTTTAAGGATCCCTTTCCTGTACCTCTGGAATGGAGGCTCCAAAACAAGATGGAGTCATCCTAGACATCAAAGGAAAGCTCAAGGATTTCTTTTTAAGTTGTTTATTGTCACTATTGTTTGTACATCTAAATTATGTCTATATATTTTATAAGATTTTTTATTTTTACATTTATTTATTTATTTATTTATTTATTTATTTATTTATTTATTTATTTATTTATGGCTGTGTTGGGTCTTTGTTTCTGTGCGAGGGCTTTCTCCAGTTGCGGCAAGCGGGGGCCCCTCTTCATCGCGGTACACGGGCCTCTCACTGTCGCGGCCTCTCTTGCTGCGGAGCATAGGCTCCAGATGCGCAGGCTCAGTAGCTGTGGCTCACGGGCCTAGTTGCTCTGCGGCATGTGGGATCCTCGCAGACCAGGGCACGAACCCATGTCCCCTGCATTGGCAGGCGGACTCTCAACCACTGTGCCACCAGGGAAGCCCTGTGACTGACTTTTGACCAAAAAGACACCTGAGAAAATCTGCTGGGGGACTTCTAGGAAAACATCCCCACTCCTGAGACTCAATGAAAAAGAGTTTCTCTTCTTACTCTGGACACGCACTGTCCAATATGATAGCCACTAGGCACATGTGGCTATTTAAATTTAAATTAATTAAAATTAAGTGAAATTAAAAATGCAGTTCCTCAGTCACACTAAGTCGCATCTCAGGCATTCAGTGTTCACAATGGGGCTAGTGGTTGCCGTACTGGACAGTGCAGATATAGAATATTTCCATCGTTGTAGAAAGTTCTATTGGATAGTGCTGTGCCTAGACATTTTCGTGTTTGGATTTGATGCCTGAAACAGTGGTAGCCATCTTAAAGACACTGAGAGGAGCTAGGGAGTGCAAGTAGAAAGTGGAGATAACCAGAGTTTTTGAAAGGTTGAGTCACTGAACTAACTGTATCCTGAGGTTGAATGACCAGAAGGCTGGAAAAGGCCTGGATCTTTGTTGCCATCACTGAGTTGTAGGACCAGCCTTAGAACTAACTGTCTGCTTTTGGAGTTCTTGTTAGGTGGGCTAATTTAATGTCCTTAATGTTTGTGATACTTTTAACTGAATGTTCTGCGACTTGCCTCTGAAAGCATTCTAACACATCTAAGAGTTAACTTTACAAAGGTTTACTGTGTGTCACATCGTTTTCAGTGCTTCGTGCATTACCTTCATGAATCCTGATAATAGTTACGGTCAGGTGTTAATCCTTCATTTTCTAGATGAGGGAGCTGAGGCTTGGACGGTTTGAGTCACTTCCAAGTTCACACAGCTGGAAAGTAGAAGTGGTGGCATTTTAGGACTTGTGTCCTTAACCACTTCCTCAGTGTTTAGTCCCTGAAGCAGTTGAAAATATTTTTTTACACGACTTTGACTGAAACTTTGCCATATTCATTTATCCTGGAATGGGTTTGTACCTCCAAAGGACTAGATAAAGATTAAGAGAGATCTGAGGAATAAAAGCAGTAGTTCCAAAGATTAAGAGAGATCTGAGGAATAAAAGCAATAGTTCTGCTGATTTAATCTATTAAGAAGTAAGTTGATGTTCCAAGAGAACATGGTGTTGAAATGAACCTTGATGTGGGTACATTTTTCCTTCAAGGAAATAACAAGAAACAGATTGATCTTGGCAAGAAGCCTCATGTTCACAAGATCACAGTGCTGTAAAAAAAAACTCCATCAAGATAGATTGAGGGTGCTTTTGCAACAATGTCTGTGGCAATTGTGTTTGGTTTTAACATCAGTGTCCGATTTGACCTGTACCCTTCTCTCTTCTTTCCCTTTAGGAATGCACACAGCATAAAGTAAAAGTTACTCTCTTGTTGCTCTAGTATTTAGTATAGTATAGAATTTTGTTAATTTAAGGACGAGAGAAATGAAAACTATCAAATGGGTGGTGGTCTTGCTTTGGTGAATAAATAAGAATTGCTTATAATTATCTGATTAATTGAATAAACAAGGACTGAACACATAGCTGTCTTGTGTTTCAACTCTGTAGCCTCTTTTGCCTTGCTCCTAATGTAAAATATGATTTGTCACTACACTGGTTACTGATTTGGATTCACAGTAAAGGCTAACCAATTCTGGGTTTTGGTGTACAAGCAGGAGGGATGAGTTTGAATTAGTGAAGAACTTTCAGTCATAGGATTTTTTTCAAAGTAGAATTTTAAAACTTTCAAGTGAGTTGCATAATATCACTAAAATGTAAACTCTGTTTGAGGCCAGGGGTTTGGTTTTATTCCTGCTATAACCCCAGTGCCTGGCATACAATTGGCCTTCAAAAATTGGAATAAGTGAATAAGCTTTGGGCAAATCCCTTCATGTTCTGAGCTTCTTTCCTCCCTTGTAGACTGAGGGGCTTGGACTAGTTTGGTATTTAGTCTTTTCCAGACCTATGGCTTATGTTGTAATTCTTTTCTTCCAGTGAACTGCAAGTCCTAAAAGAAACTATCTTTCAAATGGTTTATTTAAGTAAAATTTTCCTCCCATTTTTGTGCTGAGTAAAGACAACAAAGATAACTGCATCCAGTGTTTGTGATCAGTAGTAGAAAACCAGGAGAGATATAATTTCAAACAAAGCAAACATCACGCTCTATTTTCTCATGCAGTCTATTGTGAGTAAATAAACAATTTTTGAAGTAAAGAAATACAGTATAAGTCACTACCTTTGCCACTTTTCTGGATTTACAATATTATACTAGGTCATCTTCAAGTCTCCTTCACCTCTGAAATGGATTTCTATGAACTTCCATTTCCTGATGTGTAATACAAAGTGATGGAACCCCACGGTCTTTCTAGGAGATGTCTTCCTATGATGCTAACCCATGGAAACTTGAGTTAGACGAACACAGTGTTGTAATAGATACTCTCACTAATCAAGCATTAGTGAATAGATACGAATGTTTTAAAGTTAGAATTGAAATCACATACATGCAAATCTTGGAAAGAAACTATCTTTATGATTTTTTAAAAACGCCCCTCTGCAAATTACTGATATCACGTTGTTTGTTTTAAGAAAAAAAAAAAAGTTTATTACATAAAGGTAAACTTTATCCAAAGACACAGAATCATGCAGACTGAATTAATAATAATTACAGGGACTTCCCTGGTGGCTCAGTGATTAAGAATCCGCCTGCCAATGCAGGGGACACAGGTTGGAACCCTGGTCTGGGAAGACCCCACATGCCGCGGAGCAGCTAAGCCCGTGCACCACAACTACTGAGCCTGAGCTCTAGAGTCCACGAGCCACAACTATTGAGGCCGCGTGCCACAACTCCTGAAGCCCACGTACCTAGAGCCCATGCTCCGTAACAAGAGCAGCCACCTTGATGAGAAGCCTGTGCATCGCAATAAAGAGTAGCCCCCGCTCGATGCAACTAGAGAAAACCCACGTGCAGCAAGAAAGACCCAGTGCAGCCAAAAAATAAAAAAATAAATGAATAAGAATTTTAAAAATAATAATAATAATTACAACTTACTGTTGGAACTGTGATAAATAAAAATACTTTGTAAATGTAATATAATTTCATTCAAAGTAATCACCCCCATTTTTACAGATGAAGAAATATAAGCAGAGAAATGTCAGAAACTTAACTCAAGGCAGAGCAAAGATTTGGACCTCTCTCTCAAGAGCCTAGTCTCTTAATCACATTTAAAGTTGGTTAAGGAGGCATGCTCATTCGTCCATTGGGATTTTTTGGACATGGGCCTTTTATTCACATGGAGATGACTAACTCAAGAGTTATACATTATTAAAAGTGAGGAGTCCCAGATCAGACTTCAAAGCTCATGACAAACCAAAGACAATAGAAGGGGAAAACAGTAGAACAGGAGCCACCAACATACAAAGGCCTAAGGGCCTCCTGAGAATCTTCTACACAGAAGTGCTACAGCAAAGGTTAAGGTTTACATGGCTTCAAAACAGAGGGAAAATCAAAAATACAACTTTTTCAACTAAGTAGGATGCAGCAAGAATATCCATAATTCAGCCGTTCTCTGTGGCTTTTACTAGTATGTCACTGTTTACAGAACTGGTTTGTCACATAGGAGTTCTACAGTTGGGGGTCATGAAAAAAACATGATATGGATGTTAGCTAGGAGCAAAGCTGGGGAAGTGAGTCACAGAGAAGGGGGGATTCATATTCAGCCTCAGAGTGGCAAGGACTCCCCCTCCTCTGATTCATATTGATTCCCTGACTTTTGACCTAGTCAATATAAGGTCAAAGAACTGGAGAGAAAATGACTGTGGAGAGTGATTTTAGCATTAATTTTGTCCTATCATTAGTTTAATGGGTATCATTACTCTACAGCACTCAAATTAAATCTAATGTGGCAGAGACTGGCTGGCAGCTCACCAAAGCTTTATTTTTTCTTCCTTAGCACACAGCTAGACTACATTTCCCAGCCTCCCTTGCAGTTAGAAGTGGCCATGTGGCTGAGTTCTGGCCAGTGGGTGCGGGGAGAAATGATGTTTGCCACTTCCGGGCTTAGCCATTAAAAATCTCCCACCTGGGGCTTCCCTGGTGGCGCAGTGGTTGAGAGTCCGCCTGCCAATGCAGGGGACACGGGTTCGTGCCCCGGTCTGGAAGGATCCCACATGCTGCGGAGCGGCTGGGCCCGTGAGCCATGGCCGCTGAGCCTGCGTGTCCGGAGCCTGTGCTCTGCAACGGGAGAGGCCACAACAGGGAGAGGCCACAACAGTGAGAGGCCTGCGTACCGCAAAAAAAAAAAAAAAAAAAAAAAAAATCTCCCACCTGTTTGCCTGGCTGGATGTTGCTCTCCAGAGCAAACTTGGAATCTTCATGTTGAAAATGGCAGTGCCTCTGTCAGCCTGGGTCCCTGAATGACTGCATGGAGCAGATGCTGCTCTCTCTGTCCCACTCTACCCTCCACTCTAGGCTGCTGATTGGACTTCACAGCTGGAAAATTACCTTTTTTTTTTAAGTGTCTGAGATTTCAGCGTTTATTTATTGTAGCAACTTGCCTTACCTTAACTAATGAGGCAAGGTAGTTGGTACATCTCATTCATTCTGTCATTGGAAGGTGGGGTGGGATGGGCTCGGCATCCCTTCTTTCTTGAGATCATGTATGAACCCAGGTTCATACAATCTAAGAAAGCTGGAGGAGGCTATTCTGGGCACTACCAGATTATCACTGTCCAATCAGGAGAGAGACATTTGTAGTCAGGAGACTCCACCAGAGCTGCCTACTCCCTTTGTACCAACCCAGGCCACTGGGACCTCCACAATATGGTATAAGGTTAAGACTACAGGCTCTGGACTTCCTGGGGTCAAGTCTTACCTCTGCCATTTATTAACTCTGACTGTACCAAGGTATTTAATCATTGTGCTTCAGTTTCCTTATCTGTAAAGTAGCAGTATCTCTCTCATAGAGTTATATGCAGATTAAATGAGTTAAGGCATGTAAAACAGATGGCTGAAATGCATTTGACACGTTGTAAGAACTCCATAAAAACTAGCCGTCATCACTAGAGACCAGCATGATCTAATAGAAATTTTTGTGATAATGGAAGTGTTCTATATCTGTCCAGTACAGTAGCCACCAACCACATGTGGCCATTGAGCACTTGAAATGTGACTGAGAAACTGAATTTTAAATTTTATTTAACTTTAAATTTAAATAGCCACACGTGGCTACTGGCTACCATATTGAACAGTACAGCTATAGCCATTTGTTCTAATTGCTTCAGAATTTTTTGAATTAGTGGTTTTGGGGTTTTTTTGGATATATACCCAGGAGTGGAATTGCTGGGTCATATGGTAGTTCTATTTTTAGCTTTTTGAGAAACCTCCCTACTGTTTTCCACAGTGGCTGCACCAATATACATTCCCACCAGGTGTACGAGGGTTCCCTTTTCTCTACATCCTCGCCAACATTTGTTATTTGTTAACCTACCTGCCGCACTTGAGGGATTCAGAGCAATGTCATCTGCACTGTTGGGGTTTGATAGGTTAACTATTCTGCTTCTCCCTCACCGCAACATCCCCTACATCCTCTCATCTAACCTTAAAAGTGTCTGTTGAACCTCTCTTTTCATGCCAGCTTCCCAAGCACTGGTTCAAGTCGTCATCATGTCTTGGCTAATTTACTGCAATAGCCTGCTGTCTGGCCGTCCCACTTCAGATCACCCTCCTTGTTTATTTCATAGCTATATAAAAAAAATATTGTTCTGTGCCAGGGGCTGGGGAGAATGGGGAGTTCATTGTGCAGCCAAGTCCTTACCTTAGGCTCCGCACCCCCGGAGAACCTAAGCTAAGATGCCGAGGGGGTCACTGCTCACCTGTGAGCTGGCAAAGAGTGGCGTGATCTGAGGGAGACTGGAAGAGTTTCTGTACCCTACCCACTGGTGCCCTCCGCCCACTTCCAGGTGCTTCTGCACTTAAACATCTACCACAGGGAACTCTCACTACCCATAAATGACAGGTGCTTTGGGGTGAAAGAACATGTCAGCCGACTAACAGCAGAATCACCCGAGACACTAGTGGGGATCCGGGAGGAGAGGGGCACCCGGGCAAATGTTGCTTTCCTTAAGCTGGATCTCTTCGGGAGGAAACGGAGATAGCCCTGGAGTGTGCATTCTCTATGGGGGCCACTTCGCTCCCATGGGAATGAAAATTGGTTCTTGGGGGCCAAAAAATTTCTTTTTTTTTTTGGCTGCGTTGGGTCTTCATTGCTGCGCGCGGGCTTTCTCTAGTTGCGGCGAACTGGGGCTACTCTTCGTTGCGGTGTGCGGACTTCTCATTGCGGTGGCTTCTCTTGTTGCGGAGCACGGACTCTAGGTGCGTGGGCTTCAGTAGTTGTGGCGCACGGGCTCAGTAGTTATGGCGCACGGGCTCTAGAGTGCAGGCTCAGTAGTTGTGGCGCATGGGCTTAGTTGCTCCGCAGCACGTGGGATCTTCCTGGACCAGGGCTCAAACCCATGTCCCCTGCATTGGCAGGTGGATTCTTAACCATTGCATCACCGGGGATGTCCCAAAATCTTACATATTACACAGGGCTGGGACTTGGATGAGGCAAGTGAGGGGCCTAGGGCACAGAATGTTAGGAGAGACCCCCTCTTAGGGCTGTGTGTGTGTGTGTGTGTGTGTGTGTACACACATACATAATACACGCATACATAAATATATACATACTGTTTGGATGGCAAGGAGTGTTGTGGGTAAGGGGATGGAAAGGGTCGGGCAGAGGGGGAAAGTGTTGTGATTTTAAATAGAGTGGTCTGGATCAGTCTCTCAGAGAAGGTGATATTTGAGCAACATTTGAAAGAGGCAGCAGGGCAAACCAAGGGGGTCTCTGTGGGAAAAGTATTTCAGGCAGAGGGAGCAGCAAGTGCAAAGGCCCTGAGGTGGGACTGTGCCCAGTGTGTTGGAGGAACAGCAGGGACACCAGAGTGGTTGGGTGAGGGGAGTGGAGGGGGAGATGAGGTCTGGGTAGAGGGCCACGTTTCATGGGCATGTGGGGAGATTCCATGAAGAAGCATGGGTATAATGCCACTGTAGTAAGTGTTCAAGAGAGGCCAGTTTGCCTCTCTCCCTCTCTTCCCCCTGAAACACTAAGCAGTATTTACCTTTCAGACTGAAAAAGCTCCAGAAGCTACCAGCCTTCAGAAGTAGAGTGAACCCAAGTTATGGCTAGCATTTTATAATGGAAAACACAACCCAGATACTCCATTATCTGCACTGGCCTTGACGGGCAGCCTAGATTATTGTCTATGTGTCTAACTTCAGGGCGGCTGGGAAGGGGGTATGATGCCCTAATATCCCCCACCTGTCAGAAACAGTTTATTTCAAGGCTCTCCTCCTTCCTAAAGTGTACATCCCTCCCAGTGGAATGGGGTGGATGGCCAGCAGGTCAGCGGCTCTTCACTGTTTTAGACCACAGCCCAAGAAGAGAAGCAGCCCAGTATAGTGGGCCTCGAAAGCCTAGGCTCAGATCCTAGCTCTGTCCCTTTACTACACACGTTATTTGACCTCCCTGTGCCTCAGTTCCCCCATCTGTAAAATGGGGTAACTTGCCTCGTATTGTTGTTATGAGGACTAAATGAGTTAATATTTATGAAGTGCCTGGTCACAGTAATGCTATATACATGCTTGTTAATTTAAAATAGAGTCCCTTTTGGGACTCTACCCTTTCCGGAAAAAAAATGCATATGAATACACACAAATTTGCATTCTATTTTAGGGCATTTATGGACACTCCAAAATGCATCTCCTAGATCCTCAAGGGAGGGGACTGTCTGTTAACCCCTGAGAGAGGCCAGATCAGTTCTGGAGGGGTTAAGGAGCAAGAGGGCGGGTGAGTGGTACCGTGTGAGGACGGGAGAGGAGCAAGACCCAGGGGCTGGGGGATCAAGACCATGTTTCACCCACTTCCCATTTTGGCCAAGGCCCACCTAGAATTGCCAGTCGTTTGCACTTTGGGAAATTCCACCAGCTAGGAGCTGAAGTTTTCTTTAGGGATGTCATTATCAATTGTTTAATAAAAACGTTGTGTCAGAGTATTTATTGAGCACTGTGACGTGAGATGGTCACAGCTCAAGTAAACACATTTTGGCTGTGCCGAAGTAGAAATGTTTTCAGTCATTTTGTTGGTTATGTAGTAAAATCTGAAAATTACAGTTCTTGTAAGAGTGTCTGTTGTCCCAAGCCCCGGAGAGCCACTGTCATAATCATAATGTTTTGTTTGGGGTCCCTGTATAAGAGTGCCTAGGCATGGCACCTTGTTTTGAGTCATCTCTCTATGGAACAGTAATTCAATCCAGAGAAGGACTGTCACCAGATTACAAATTTTAGTTGGCTCCAAAACATTCATGCAAGCGGGGCTAGTTGTATTCTTTTTAGATCCACTCCTAGAAGATCAAGCCTTTATCTTTCCCATCCAACTTCGGGGAGAATGTGCTGGGTGTAAAGAGAACCAACTGTCTGACATTTTAAGTCTTACATCTCCCACATATCAAATAGCAGAAGAAAAATGAAAACCTCAGAACCCTCAGACATGACCTTGTATGACTTGGGTGCCGGTTATTTGGGAGGTGATCCCAGGAATGAGGAGTGAGCGAGCAGGAAGAGGAAAGGTTGATAAAGGGTACAGTATTGAGATCATTGCTGTGGGCAACGTTTGTGATACGGCAGTTGAATGGCCATTTTAGTATACGTTTGGAAGATCTGTTAAGCAAGCTACCTGCTGTGATTGGCAGTTATAGCTATGCTTCCAAAGTACAGATTCTGAACCATAGCCATCTAAGAAGTATTCTCAAGTCTCTCCTTCATGGACTCTGCCTCATTGCTCTCAGATCTTTTGCCCATCTTTCCCCTGCTGTGCTTTGTATCACAGGGACCTGACCCCTTGCAATATTTGCATTAAATTCCTGCTCTTGAACTACCTGTCGTATGTTCATCACTGCTGGAGACTCCTTAATGATGTCATCAGTCAATCCAAAAATGTTTTGAATATCTACCACATGCAAAGCCCCTGCACTGGATTCCTGGAGGATAATAAAGAATCAAGCAGCTTAGCATTTAGTTGGGAAAACAAGACATACAGTGGAAAAGTTAAATAACAGTGCCTAACAGTATATGTCCAAATGCCAAGTGAATGGTGTAGCCAGTGAATAAACTTTAAGATACAAAGAGGAAAGAGCCATCTCCATCAGTTTCATGCCAGGGCATGCTTTAGAGGGCTGGAGAGCTGACAGAAAGGGGTCATCTAAAACTTCCAATTTTGGAAGGGTAAGAATTTGGAATTTTATTTGAAATCTCCTAATTTTTAAATTTGGTAAGTAATTCGAACTTTCAGAAACTTCAGTGTGAGTTCCACTGTGTGGGCAAGATAAAACTTGTCGGGGAGCTGAGTTGGGATTGGGAGCCAATGGTGTGCATTCGGTGGATGGCTTACTGAGTTGGGTGAGAAGTCAGACGCAAAGAACGTTAAGATCCTTGCCAATGAGAAGATTCCGGGTTCTAATATTTCACTTATGTGTGAGGCGATCAAGATCTGGGCTTAGAAGGGGACAGTGGGCATGGGAAGAAAGGAGAGGTAAGAGAGAGATTAGGGAATATTAATACCATCCATTTATCTACTAGTTTATGGTCTACACAGTTTGTCATTGGAGGTAGGATAGAATAGAGGCCCAGAGGGTAGGCTCTGAAGTTAGACTGCCTGGGTTCAAATCCCAGCTCTACAGTGAATTCCCATGGAGGCCTGGAACAATTCACAGAACCTTGCGCAGCCTCAGTTTCTCAAGCACTAAAAAGGGCTGATGCTAAGGAATCCACATATTTCATAGAGTCGTTGGCTGATTAAATAATAAAATGTGTATGAAGCTCTTTGTGTGTTAAGCCTGGCTCACAGGAAGCATCAATCAGTGTTCACTCTTACTATCATCACACACATCACTTCTCTTTAATCCTTGCAACAGCTCCCTGTTAGGGTGAGAAGAATGCACAGGATGGATGACGGAATCTGGGGGTGGGAGTGGGAGGTAGAGAACAGGAGGAGTCCGGAGCGATGGCCAGAGAGTGAGCCTTTGGTTTGTAGACTCAGCTGCGTTGCTGAAACTGACTCTAGTTTTCTGGGCCCTTCGCTTAACCCCTGTGGGATTTTTCTTCCTAAAGTGTTGTTCCTTGCAACTCATATTCTCCATAATTTAAAAAACTGGATTTTTGAGTATGTAGGAAGAATAATGGCTCCCCAAAGATGTCCCCTTCTAATGCCTCAAACCTGTAACTATGTTGCCTTACATGACAAAAGGGATTTTGCAAATGTGATTAAAGCTCAGGACTGGGAGATGGGGAGGTGATCATGGATTGCCTGGGTGGGCCCAGTCTGATCACTCGAGTTCTTAAAAGTGGAAGAGGAAGGCAGAAGAGTGAGTCAGACGGATGCTGCATGAGAAGGACTCCCCCTACCCCATCCCACTGTTGCTAGCTTTGAAGATGGAGGAATGTGGGTGGCTTCTAGAATCGAGGAATGGCCCTCAATTTATAGCCAGCAAGAAAATGAGGACTACGTCCTCCAACTGCAAGGAACTGAATTCTGCCAGTTGTCCAAATAAGGAGGACACAGCTTCTCCCCCAGAGCCTCCAGAAAGGTGTGCAGCCTGTTGACACCACCCTGATTTTAGTCCGGTGAGACCCATGTTGGACTAATGACCTACAGAACTCTAACGTAACAAGTTTGCATTGTCTTAAACCACTAAGTTCATGGTAATTTGTTACAGCAGCAACAGGAAACTAATATACTGAATTCTCCAGTTTCAGTTGTTTGGCTGGTATTACCAGAGGTCCATCAAATTCAAGAATGATATGG
The DNA here is from genome assembly GCF_949752795.1 of Hyperoodon ampullatus. NCBI lineage: Eukaryota > Metazoa > Chordata > Mammalia > Artiodactyla > Ziphiidae > Hyperoodon > Hyperoodon ampullatus. Next base: position 17,145,150 of record NC_136913.1, on the reverse strand, counting down.
AAATGCTATGGGGCGATGGAGGACAGGGTCTTGGATATATGGGGTTGGAGAGGCAATGACAGTAAGGCATTCATATGGCAGTGCTCAGCCCACACTTGATCATGGGGGATTGGATTTGGGGAGGTGGTAGCAATGAATTTGAAAGAACGTGCCAGGGAGGTGATGTAGGGAAAGAGACCCTGTCGAGGGGGGCCACTTTCTTGAGTTGCCAGTTCCTCTGTTTGGTGTCCATTCGAAGCTTAGGCATGCCAAACTCCTGGTCATCATAATTGCAGTATATGGACTTTGTTTTAAAAAATCACTAGGGAGTCATATTGAGGAAATTTTATAGACAGCTCACAATAATTTTATTTATGGACTTAAATCGAGACTTCAATAAACGAATAATGCTTTAAATTTTGCTCTTTGTAAACTTCCAAAGGAAAATCTGAAAAATTTAAAAGTTTTTCCTGTCTCTGCTTGCGAATCTTTTTAACAATGGAAATGTTTTGTCTCCTAAGAGTGGCATGGAACTCAAGTATATGACTCACTGGAAATGCTGACCACCTCCTTCGTTTTTTTTTTTTTTTGCGGTACACGGGCCTCTCACTGTTGTGGCCTCTCCCGTTGCGGAGCACAGGCTCCGGACGCACAGGCTCAGTGGCCATGGCTCACGGGCCTGGCGCTCCGCGGCATGTGGGATCTTCCCAGACCGGGGCACGAACCCTTGTTCCCTGCATCGGCAGGCGGACTCTCAACCACTGCGCCACCAGGGAAGCCCACACCTCCTTGGTTTTAACAAATGGGAAGTGAGTTAGGAGAGAGCCCAAGAGAAACAGAGGCTGATACTCAGGAAAATGTAAGGCCTAGGGGACGTCTCTATGTGGGACCAAGAGGAGTGATGTGGAGCATTATAATGAGAGACAGAAAAAGTGAATAAAATGTTAGTCACTGAGTAATCGGGCCCCTAGAAGAAAAAAAATGCCAAAAGAGAAAAAGCAGACAATAACAATTTAAAAACCTCTAACTTTTATTTACTGGGTTCCCTCCCTTCATCAGTGTAGGTCTCTGCTGGGAGCCCTGTAGGCTGGGCTGGGCTGGCCCTTGATCTATGTTTTGATCAGGTTTTACCTCTTGATTGTGAATCCATGCATATCAAACCTGTCTACCCAGAGATGGCCAACCAGGAAAGTTCCTTCTCCACTCCGGCTCTCCTATTACCCTTGAATTGTCCATTTCCTCTAGCATCTAAGAAAGACGTAAAACTCAGATGAGCCCCTTTCCCTGTGGGTATACAGCTCTTGTCAAAGGATTTAGCAATGGAGAAGGTTGAACAATTGGTGACTCTGGTCAGCCACTGGGCAAAATTGAAAAGGAAGCAGTATTAGCCCCTGTTGCCTTTCAACATCACTCTCCATCCCTCTTCCCTGGTACTCATCTCTTCCTCAGTGCCTTCATGCTGTTCCCTGCCTGTGCCACGCTCCCACACCACTCTGCCTCACCTGCCTAAACTGATGTGTCATTTTCAAGTAGCCCATATTGAATGTTGATTCTTCCCGGAAATTTTCAACATGGCCCAGTATGGTAGGTCTTTGCTACATAATGAGAAGACTTCAGCCAATTGGAATTAATTCATACTAAGCTGTGAATGACTGATTCCCCTTAGTGCTCCCAGGAGCATTCTCAAAATTAAACTCCTGTTAATTCAACAGACTCTTTGATCGGTGGGATATTTAAGGTAGCATGAGGGATACATTGAAGGACAGAGACTAAGAAGAGGCAATGCCCATTAAATTAGGGCATCAAGACACTAACTACTCTGCGCTAACCACTTGAGCGCTCATTCAGTCCTGCTTTCAAGCAGAACTGTGTTTTAATTATACCAGAAAATAATCAGTACCCTACCACCATTTAAGGAAAATAGGCTCCTGGAAGCTACCAGGTATGTTTCACTGTGCAATTTTAGTTTCTAAATATACTTATTATTTCTTTTTAATTGTATCTCAAGGTACCACTATGGAAATAACCATTCCTTTGTAATTAAAAACAGTTTAAGAATTTATAAGGTAATACCCCATTGGGTGAGAGTTTGGGAAAGTAACACTCTGATGTACTGCAAAGAGCGGTATAAATTGGTTTGTTTTCTGTAAGGCATCTTGGCAATCAAAATTCATGGAATTTCTGAAAGAAATAGCAAGTATGTATGCAAAAATTTACCAAGAGGATTTCTTGCAGCATTGTTTATAATCATGAAAAACTGCGCACACTAAAATGTCCATCAAAAGGAAATTTGTTATATAAATTAATGGTACATCCAATCAATGAAATGCTATGCAGTCATCACAAAATGGTATTGGGGAAGATTATTTAATGATATAGAACAATGTTCAGGATATAGTGTCATGAGAAAAACCAGGTTACAAATAGTTTTAAGTGACGTGATCTTTCTTATCATACCTATAAGTACATATGTATACACATACATTCATATATTTATATTCATATGTAGATATACATTAACACATAGGAAGAGAAAAGAATATACGTCAAAATGTTAATGTCATTTATGTCTGGGTGGTGAAATTATAGGTGGTTTTAATTTTCTTCTTTTTGTTTATCTGTAATTTCTGAAGTTTCTCCAATAAGTGTATTATTTTTCATAGAGAAAAAAATAGAATTACTTTTCTTTTAAGGAATCTAGCATGCTCCCAAAATAAATAACACAGCAGTTCTTGTAGTTTATATACCCAGAGGTGTCTGATTGGCTTAGTTAAAGGTATAAAGTCTGCGCTAATAGGTATAAAAAGAAGTACAGTTACGGGAAGTTTAATTTATGCAGATGTATACATTTACACATTCTAATGAACATTTGCCAACAACCGAAGTTCTTAGTCATCATTTTAAAATGTACTAAACCATTATATAACAAAATATATAGAGTACCATCAACAGTTAAATTGGAAGAATTGCTTCACCAGAGATATGTCTTTGTGGAGAATTGAAAGAACTGATTAGGCTGTTGAAATAATAGTAAATTAACGTACTGCCCTCTTTTGGTAGCTGTTTGCAACTCATTTTACATTCACTGCCATTAAAGATGTTAATCTCCTACAAATTCATGTACAAACTAATTTTATTTACTTTTACATTTTTTTATTGAAGTATAGTTGATTTACAATAATGTTGTGTTAGTTTCAGGTGTACAGCACAGTGATTCAGATATATATATATATATATATATATATATATATATATATTCTTTTTCAGATTCTTTTCCATTATAGGTTATTACAAGATATTGTAATCATTCCCTGTATTATACAGTAGGTCCCTGTTGTTTAATCTACAAACTAAACTAATTTTAAATCACCTTTTTCGTCAACAGAGCACGCTGATAATTCCAGTTTGTTATCACCTTCTGGTAAGATTGTTATTTCATGACTTCGGGGGAATTTCAGCAAAATATTCTAGAAGTTCTCCATGCAATGTCAGATACAGCAAAATTGTTTTCTTCTATGAAGCTTAATTAAATTCTGTCATTAAACCTACTCCTGAAAAATCAAAGCAGACACAGACAACAGGGTAGTCTATCAATCCCCCCCAATTGCTAAACAAAGCTAGGGACTAATTTGTGGGTTTTCATCATGGTAACTGCTTCAGTTCTTCAGTGTTACTTTTAGTATTCTAGTTCATGTCTCCTGAAGAGTATCAAGGACATAAACATGCTAAATGTTCCTATATTTGAGGGTTGAGATGTTCTCTTAAATATACTTCCTCAGCACCCCACTGAATTAATATTTTTCAAAAGGCTTCTAAAGGCTTAGCACTCATGAGAATGGGAAGGCAAATCAATAAAGAGAAATTTATAACTAGGACCCGTCTTGGCAGGAACCAGGAGCAGAACCTGCATTCCAGACTGCTGGCTACAACGGGACCTCAGGGATAAAGTGGTCCCCCCCCATCCCTTAGTTAATAACACGGTGAAGCCTGGAGAGGCTGAGTAACTTATCTAAGTTCACACGGCTTCTTGCCCCACATCACAGATGCAGCACATGGCTTCTCTAACTCCTACTTCTGTTTCATTCTGTAATATATATACCATATAGTACAGAACAATCTTTTACGGTAAGGAGTGAGTCAACTCACATTGTCCTTAGTTGCGTGAAAATGAGCTTCTACTGTTATTAATTCATTTAACTAAAATTAGTAATAATCGCCATTACTGCTCATGCACGTACTACATGTTTGGGAGTCTTCCGACATCTCGTTTTGCTTCCAATCTTGCAGTATAGGGATCGTTATATTCATGTTATAGATGAGGAAACCGAGGGTCAGAGAGGAGGAAACTTGCTCATGTTCACACATTCTCTGGAGCCACACTCCTTGGGTTTGAATTTGGCCACCCCCCCCCCACCTCCATTGCTACCTGTGTGGCTTTGGACAAGTTCCTTCACCTTTCTGTGCCTCAGTTTCTTCACCTGTAAATTGAAGAGAATAACAGTACTCGCTTCATAGGGAAGTTGTGAAGATGAAATGAGATAACACATGTGCCTGGCACAGAGTAAACCCTCAGTAAGTAATAACGATCATTATTATTATGTTTTACAAATTTATTTATTTACAAATTTATTTATTTATTTATTTATTTTTGGCTGTGTTGGGTCTTCGTTGCTGCATGTGTGGACTTTCTCTAGTTGCGGTGAGCAAGGGCTACTCTTCGTTGCAATGCACGGGCTTCTCACTGCGGTGGCTTCTCTCGTTGTGGAGCACGGGCTCTAGGTGTGTGGGCTTCAGTAGTTGTGGCGTGCGGGTTCAGTAGTTGTGCCTTGCGGGCTCTAGAGCGCAGGCTCAGCAGTTGTGGCGCACGGGCTTAGTTGCTCCACGGCATGTGGGATCTTCCCAGACCAGGGCTCAAACCCGTGTCCCCTGCATTGGCGGGCAGATTCTTAACCACTGTGCCACCAGGGAAGTCTCGGATCATTATTATTAAGTTATTAAGTAATGGGGCAGAGATTCAAACCCAGGACTGCAAATCTCCAAAGCGCAAGCTCTTTTTGCTAAGCCAGTTTGCCCCCTTGTTGTTAAGCTTCTAGGGTAAAATGAGCCACTGTATTTTTCTTCTGCTGCAGTAGCCTTCTCAGACTTAATCATGGTGATATCTTTGCAAAACTGTTTGCATGGAATGAGGTCAAGGGTTTGGAGGCACACAATGATGCCAGGCACAGCCCCAGGGCCCCAGGGGAAAGCCAGCACAGATCCAGGGATGGACAGGCGGCTGTGCCCGCAAGCCTCTTTGGATGGTGTCACCCATTCCTCTCCAATCAGAAAAATGAATAGCCATTGATTAAAAACCACCTTTGGCGAATTATATTGTTCTGCCCCAAGAGCAAAGGATTCCATACCCAGGCTTTGAATCTCATTGCTCAGGAACTGTCTTACTTCTCAAGAAATATACTTGGTAATTTAAAAAAATGTAGTAAATGACAAAATTTGGAAGCAATAATGTAGGACAGACAGGGTGTGTGTGTTTCAGCCAACGCATGATTGGTCTAAAACCGACAGGCCAGCCAAGCACCTCGACACACCCAAATGTTGTCCTTACCAGCTGAATATCAGGCTCCCTATTGGAAAGCTCAGTTTAGTTGTAAAATGTTTGCTTGTCGTGTGTATACGGAGAGGTCAAGCCATTGGATCTTTCTAATAGTTAAACATGCAAAGTGTGTGCAGTAGACTGACCTCTTAGCATAAATAGAGTTATTCCATGGGAAATTTACAACCTGATTGTCTTAATAGCAGCCATATTTTATTTTATTATTTTTTTTAATTAAAATTTTTTTTTAGCTATGTTGGGTCTTCGTTGCTGTGCATGGGCTTTCTCTAGTTGCGGTGAGCGGGGGCTACTCTTCATTGAGATGCACGGGCTTCTCATTGCAATGGCTTCTCTTGTTGCGGAGCGCGGGCTCTAGGCACGTGGGCTTCAGTAGTTGTGGCATGCGGGCTCAGTAGTTGTGGCGCACGGGCTTAGTTGCTCTGCAGCATGTGGGATCTTCCTGGACCAGGGCTCGAACCCATGTCCCCTGCATTGGCAGGCGGATTCTTAACCACTGCACCACCAGGGAAGTCCCAGCAGCCATATTTTAAAATAACTTACCAGGAAGTTGTGTTAGGTAGTACAGTATTGAGTGATAGCAGTGTCATTTTTTTTTTTTTTTTTTTTTTTTTTTTGCGGTACGCGGGCCTCTCACCGCTGTGGCCTCTCCCGTTGCGGAGCACAGGCTCCGGACGCGCAGGCTCAGCGGCCATGGCCCACGGGCCCAGCCGCTCCGCGGCATGTGGGATCCTCCCGGACTGGGGCAGGAACCCGCGTCCCCTGCATCGGCAGGCGGACCCCCAACCACTGCGCCACCAGGGAAGCCCAGCAGTGTCATTTTTAAAATCTTAAATTCATTATGAGAAAAGTTACCAGGTGTCATTATAAACAGAGTAGAACCGATGTGCCAATATGTTTCATAATTGTATTGTGACAAATTATTAAACTATAAAATGTTTTCTAGAAGTCTCTGGCTGAAAAATTTTGAAAATAGTATGTCTCTATTTTGTTGTGGTTCCTAAAGTTATTTCCATAATATTCCATAGGTCAGAGCAAGCTTCGTGGTCATGAGTCTCATATTCTTTACCTGTAAAATGAAACAGTTGTACTCATTTCATCTCTTGGGTTCTTTCTTTATGATTTTCTGATTAAATGTATACTCACTGAGTGATTATGGGACTTGCAGATTTAACTACTTATTGGTCTGATAGCATGTTTTCTACTTTTCATAATTATATCTCAAAAGCTTAACCCCTTAAAATTCAATAAATAATTGTTTCAAAGTATTAATTGGAATTTTTGTTTTTCTCCTGCAGCTGAATCACCTCTTGTTGGTTTTGTCCCCTACTCCAATGGTACTCCAGGCAAGATTTTGAAAAAATTTAAACCTAGATTTACCCCAATTTGTTAAGTTTTTGATTTAATTATACCTTTGTCTTGTCGTTTTTCCTCGGGACAAAAGAGGTTGAAACTACAAGCCTGAATGGTAAGAATTTTTCTGAAGCAAGTGAAAATTGATAACCCTTAATATGAATATAAGTATAATGAATGGTGTTGAAGGTTTCCTTATTCAAATAACAAACACAAACAAACACAAAAAATCCCCCAGACCATCGGCCCTGGAGAGCAACCTAAACTTTCTGGTTTAATGATAATATTCTTATTGTGGAAGGAGGACAGCCGTACACCATTCTAACTGTGCTGTGAAAGGAAAGAAATATCGATCACATTTTGAGAGCTGTACTTGCTCTCCAACACGATGCCAACACACTTTACAGGACAGATTGTTTAAAGGGGAAAAGCACATCCAGTGACTTTAATGTGATTCAGCCTAGATTTAGAGGCACAAAGTGTTCAGAGACAGCCTTTTTTTTTTTACAGATGATTTTATCAATTTTTAAATAGTATGAAATGAAAAAAAAATCTGGCTTCATGCTAGGGAAAAGGGCAAAGAATTGGGCTATAATCGAGGGAGGTGGGCAGGGCAGCACATTCTGTTCCCTTTCTCTGTGGGTAGACAGCCTTCCATCTTATTGCAGTCAAAACCCAACACTTTTCGCAATCCCTTAGTTAAGATGAAATCTCACCATGTGGTTGGTGGTTAAGGAGCTAAACAATCATAGATGCAACTCATGCCGATCAAAACTGGTTTAAATTCACATTTGGTCCAGTGGGAAGGGAAGACATTATCTTTTTTTTTTTTTTTTTTTTTTTTTGCGGTACGCGGGCCTCTCACTGTTGTGGCCTCTCCCGTTGGGGAGCACAGGCTCCAGACGCGCAGGCTCAGCGGCCATGGCTCACGGGCCCAGCCGCTCCACGGCACGTGGGATCTTCCCGGACTGGGGCAGGAACCCGTGTCCCCTGCATCGGCAGGCGGACTCTCAACCACTGCACCACCAGGGAAGCCCAAGACATTATCATTTTTATGTGCAATTACTTTTTACAATGAAAAAACATCTTTAAAATCTCCTTGGCAGTAGTTTTGGGATCCCATTTATGTGGGGTTTTTTTTTTTTGAAGTGTGATAATATAGTACATGCCTTTTTTTCCTCCTTAAAGTTTCATCCAGAATAATAAATTCTAGAAGTATTTTCATTTAAAGAAATACCAATAGGGTAGATTTTAAATTGGATTTTAAGTGAAACGATCAAAATGAGATTTCCTTAAAAGTTCGTTGAATATCATGTTCAAGAACTCCAAATTTAAACTAGAATTCCTTAAAGATTGCTTTATAAGAGTATACCTTTAGGTACAAATGCATTAAGCATCTACAGGGCTATGTATAATATTAAAGTTACTACTAACTATGGAAATGTCATATCCCTTAGAGACTTTCATTATAATAGAGAAAAAAAGGGGACAAAATATTAAACAACATAAATGGGTTTATTTAAATCTAATGATTATAGGAGTGCTGCTATGTTTTAGACACGTAAAACGTGTTCAGGAAACACATTTTTAAATAAATGAATACTTGGTCAGGAATGGGCTGCGCAGGTTGGGGAATGGCTAGCGTTGTGAGAGGGTGGACCGGTTGACTTTTGCAAAAATCTCTAACTTCTCCAGGATTTGGGGAAAGTGAAGTGTTTAAGGAACTTAGGAAGATGCATGTATTTGTTAACCATGCCAATAGTTGTGCTAATTTTTGTTATTTTATTTCAGATGCTACTTCGAGCGTATTATCTACTTTGAACAAAACAGGTAATGTCAAGTTATTTCTAAATATAATAACTTGTCTTCTGTGGCTTCTTGAGCTTCTCACTTGTGTGGTCTTCTGGGTTAGTAAAAGTTATCTCCTTGCCCATTTCCTATGACTCCAACTGTTGATTTATTATTCGTTTTACTTTGACATTGAACTATAATTCTGGTGTCACTACACTCCTGAACTTCCAAACTCTTATGGCTATAGCACTCCATTTAAAATAACATCTACAATTTTTTTGATTACAGTAGTAATACATCTTAGCTCATAAAAAATGGGGAATATAGAAAAATGCAAAGACGAAAATAGCAGTCATCTTTAATGTTACTTTCCTAAGACTATTACTGTTAATAATTCGGTATATTTCCATTCAGTATCGTATATATATGATATATGTATATCATATATATATGATATATGTATATCATATATATATATGTATATATGTATATATATATATACACACTATGTATATATATAACAAAATAGTCATAGTTTACATAAATTTTTATATCTTGCCCTTTTGACTTCATATTAAATTATAAGTATTTTCCAGCATCCCTTACTATTAATGACTTGATAATATTCTGTCGTGTAGCATATGTGAACATTAAATTTGTTTCTACTTTTTTTTTTTTTTTTTTTGGCTACACTGCACAGCATGTGGGATCTTAGTTCCCCGACCAGGGATGGAACCCGTGCCCCCTGCAGTGGGAGTGCACAGTCTTAACCACTGGACTGCCAGGGAAGTCCCTGTTTCTACTTTTTAAATAGAAATTGTTGCAGTGAACATCCTTGTGCAAACATATTTGCATTTCTCCCTGATTTCTGTAGAATGCTCTGCAAGGATTGGACTTATTTGGGTCAGCATTATGAATATTTTAAGGCCTTTGATACCAACTGCCCAATTACCTTCTAGAAAAGTTGTACCCAACAACATTACTGTCTGCAGTGGATGAGAATGTCTTTGTAACCGTACCTTTGCCTAGAGCTGAGACTATGTCATATACTATTAGATTTTCCTTTCAATTCCTTAGGTTCTATTTTGCATCTTTTCATATATGTGAGGTTGAACATTTTTCCCCCAAAGCATTTTTTTACTGGAATCAGAAGTTCATTTCACAGTTGTGTTTTGTTTGCTCTGGAAAGGAAAGTATCAGGGCAAAACAAAATAATATATTGAAAGGATTCTTAATAGTAATGCAAAATGCTGTCAGCTTTTATAATTACCACCGATCATTGCCCATGGGTCTTTCACACACTGAAACAGAAGCTTGTCAATAACACATACAGACATGAGATTTCTGAAGCTGTCAGGATAACGTCATCATTCTTAAGTGTTTCTCCAAGATCTGAGCTTTGTGTTTTCTTCAGAACTTGCTACTCACCCTAGGAGACAGACCTTCTTTGTAAGTCTGTGCCCGGAACACAGTCTCTTCTAAGTGGCCATCCTTACAGTAAGGATTTCTGAGCCTGGTTCTCTATTATCTGGGAAATAAGCCATGGGCTCTGTTCCCAAAGCGTGTCGGGAAGATATTTCTAAGGTTTGTTTCTTCAGAGTGTGTTAATATTTGCCTGTGAGTCATTGACTTGGAACAAGTCTGTCCTGGTTCTGCTGTGAGCTTGTTGGATGACTGTAGTTGGATAGTCTCAACCTCTCTGAGAATAATTTTATCTATCAATAGTATTATATTATTATTATTAACTCCTAAAGAAGGTAGCAGGACACTGTTGATATTCGGGTAGAGTAGCAATATTTTGATAGTAGATCCTGTGTTTACTGTTTCTGTTCATTTTTATTCTGAATCACCTGCTCCTTACAACCTATCACCTGAAGGTCCTGATAGTGACTTAATTCTGCATATCTGAAGTGTAAGTTCACATTAATTTGTCTAGCAGCAGCGCATGGAAACTGCAGTAGAATTATGCAGGCAGTGGGGTGAGTAACAGGAGTGATCTAACTGGGTAAACATAGGAATCCCTCTGCCAATGCTATATGATCTGAGTATGTAATTCTCATTCATTCTGCTGCTGAGATGACCAATAGTGTCTTAAATGTGTCAACAGTATGATTTTCTTAGCAGTTCACTAAAATGATACTCATGGCAAATTGTTTTTAAAAAATAACAATTCTGCTCTAATATTTAAATTGCTTCTTTGCAGAAAAAACTAAAATCACTATAGTAAAAACCTTCAATGCATCAGGTATGACTTATCATCAATATCAAGACTTTCTTTTTTTATAACTAAAGTAAAATTAAACAAATGGCTGGTGTTTATGTTTTCTTTCTCTTTTTTCCTGTCTTTTAAAAATGAAATCTGTTCTTCATGAGTAGATGTTTATGCACTGGGTACCTTAAATTGTACTAAGTGTTTGGGATTATATAATAATGATCAGACACAATGCCCACCCTCTAGAATCTTCTAGTCTATGAGGAGAGACAAGGCAAACAGATAACCAGCATGAACATGTGTGCAGATAAAGGCAGTGATTTCACAGGTGTTTCTGACATGGTTAAGAATCTTGAGAGATAGAAGGGCTGGTGCTAGTGATTATCAGTGAGATGCAATTTATGAAGGAAAGATTCTTAGAGGAGTGAACCTCAAACTCTTTTTAAATCAAATAAGGGATGTACTATTAAGTGCCTATTATAAGATTAAGGATACATGATTCGCTTAACAAAGGCTTCCAGTTGATTTAAAGCAGGGGTTGGCAAACTATGGCCTGTGGGCCAAATGTGGCCCACCACTTGTTCTTGTAAATAAAGTTTTATTGGAACACTGCCATGCCCATTTGTTTACACATTGTCTATGGCTACTTTCCCGCCTCAAGGAATAGTAGAGTAGCTGCAACAGAGACTATATGACACGCAAAACCTAAAATATTTACAATAGGGTTGGCCCATTACAGCCAGAGTTTTCTCGCTCATGATTTAAAGGCTGACCTGTGGCCATGTACTTGGAGGAAATTATGGATAACAGCCCTAGCAATAGGAAAGAAAATTCTCAGTATGAATGAGTAACAAAAGACATGCATCACTGGAAACAAAGGTGCTACTAAAATTTTGAGAAAGATGAGAGATGGAGATGATAGAATGAAAAGCTTAGTAAGCAATAGACCAATGTTTGACCAAGAACATTAAAGCATTACTATCCATAGTAATCTATAGTATTTGCATAGTGTATGTGTCCAGTGAGTTATATCCATAAGCAAGTATATTTAAAATGAAATCTTTCTCTTTTGGTGTGGGTAACATTGCTGCAGAACAATATAGAAATCTACATGTCAGGTAACTTTTGGCACCTAAATTCAGTTTGCTCACAGAATCAAAACTCTTAGGTGAAATGTGATGCCTACACACCAAATGTCAACTGAATCATTCTGGCAGGAACCACATCGCATGCACTAACTCAAATTATAATTTTAGTTTGTGTTCAAATTAGTTCTCTTAGGGAAGAATTAAGCACTCATAAAGTACTATAGAAATAAAATAGCAATCAGGCATTGCATACCTTAATTCTGACCAAACCAGACCTAACAGGGACATCAAAATATTTCTTAATATGACAACCTTCCCCCCTTGGCAGTCTGCTAGTACATTATCAGCATTTGCCCCTCACATTTATTATAGATTTCTTATACTTTGCCAAAAGGATGAAATTAATGAAGGGAAGATTCTCAGCAGAGTAAATCAAATCAAAGAAGAGATGTACCTCTCCTTTCACCAAAGGAGAAGGTATTTCTCAGGTTAATATGTATGAAGTATTTTTTCTAACATGGCTTATTTCACCTCCCATTTGTCTCTGCCACCTTTGTATGCCTACGTCATCTGTTGTACTGGCCATCACTCCATTTTGCCCTCACTATAACTTTTTATCTACTGGCCAGTATCACTCACTAGATTGTAAGCTTGTTGAGGGCAGGATCTGTATCTGGAACCTCCCAAAGCCTATAGAATAAGGTAGGTGCTCAGCAAACATTTTTTGAATTTTGTAGTTTTTGCCCATGTGAAATGACATCATGACATCGATGGTATTTCATACATACATTTGCATAAGGAGCTAAGACCATCATTAGAGTGTTCATGGACTCCCCTGCCTAGGAAAGGAAGGAGGACCTATGAGTAAGGAAGGGCTATTTCATTTAAAGTCTCTATACTCGATTGTATTCATGCTGTTCCTTTTATATTGGACAGAAGAGGGATTAATTGGGAATGGGACAAAGAAATTTTAGGGGGTAGGGGATCAGACACTGACATACTAAAGAATGGTAGAGTCCAGTTCCATAACTGAACTACTAAGAAATGAAAATTCTCATTCCTTTAGTCTTTGTGGAATTCATCCAGCCAATTATATCCAACATATAATATTTTTGGTACCCGCTTAATGCTTGAATTTGTGAATTCTCTTAATGTAGTGTGTAAGTGCAATTGTTTACATGCTTAACCCGCTGTGTTTTGTTTTCTTTGCAGGTGTCAAATCCCAGAGAAATATCTGCAATTTGTCATCTATTTGCAATGACTCAGGTCAGTTCTTGTGTACACTACACATTACCAGATAAATTAGCTCCACAGAGAAATGGTTTGTTTTCCTGCCGTTGAGTATGTGATGTGTGCCCCTCTGATTTATCTCCTTTCATCACACCTGGCTACTAAGAGTCTCGAATGAACACAAAAGCAAATTTTAGATCAGGCTGTAAGTGAGATAATGGGTTAACTTCCTTAATATGAGAACATGAAGCTCTGCACCAAATATTTTTCACCATAGCTTTAAATCCATAGCTAATGCCCTTAGAGTTGATTTATGAACATAATAATGAACTTAATTATTGAAAGCCAGTTCTTGTATATAAAATCCTCAAGGTTTTCCATAGGACCTTAAGTATTATAACTTAGAAACAGGATGTTGTCTTTTGCTAAAAATAAAACAAACCACTCTACTAGAATGTTGAAAATCTTACCTACACCGAGTTTAATTGGACGCTAATTGCAGTAGTGCCCATAGTGTATTTTGCCATCTCTAACTAGACTGTCCACTATTTTTAAAAATTAAGATGGCAGTCGCTTGAGAGCATGCTATTTTTGAAAGGGGAATATTTTCCCTTCTGCCATGGGCCAGAAGGAATGAAACAACCAGTTTTCTGACGTTGGTTTGGCTCTCTGGGCTCCCTTCCTATTAAAACCAATGAAAGAGATGTGAAAAACAGAGAAACATGGTATGGCAGGTCAGAACTGGACCATGGGAAGAAAGAAGAGGAAGGTAACAAAGTATTTTATAATATTAAAGTCTTAGTGTAGCTGCAGTGATACAAAAAAGCCAATCATTATAGGAATGTTTTCCTTTTATTCTGTTCCTTTTAACAGTTTAATAATTTGTTTGAAAAACATAGGAAACAATTTCAAGTGAAGTAAGTTAAGGTTGGATAGTTTAGAAAACAAGAAAACTTCCATTGAAAGAATGTTCCGCAAACACTTTCTATTTATGTGAATGTGAGGTTTACTTACATGAGCTTTCTGCTGATAGTATGCTCCAGGTCGAATATAGCAGGAAAGTGTTAGCTGGCTTTGATTAAAGGGAGAAGAAACTTGTTGGATACATTTCACTTTCATATATTGTGGAACTCTCTTCTCTCCTCCTTCTCTTATCCCTCCTCTCTTACCCTTCTCTTTACTGAATTCTCCATAATTTCGTTATCTTCATGCTTCATCTATGTTTTGGACTGGTGACTAATGTCTAGCTTAGTGTTATGTCTACATGATGTTTGATAATTGAAAATTGAACATTAAGTAAAAAAAAAAAACTGGTCATCTTGAATAACAGATGCCAGGAAGCTGGTTAGAGTAATGTTTTCCCCAGTTAAGCTACTGAATTGACCATTTGTTTTAGTGTTTGGTGAAAACAGCCTCTTCAGGGGACCTACTGATTTGTCACCAGAAATTCCACGATATCCTGCCAGAAACTAGAAACCTTCACTTCTTGCAGATTCCAATCTGGATTCATTAAGGGAAATGGAGGCTGGTGAAAAAACTGAGAGCTCACCAGGTAGAGTTAGGCTGAGGGTCAGAAGGTGGTGGCTTCCTGGTTGCTCTGCTACCCCTGTGCGCTCAGCACATTCTTGAAACTCAGCATGTGCTGAATAAGGCTGAGGGATAAACTTGGAGAATGGAGAGGTGAGGGAGAAAAATTGTGGGTGTCAGCACACACACACAGGCACTAAATAAGTTTTTAAAAGCTAAGAGTTTTGCAAAAATGTACAAGTAATTCTATGCATGTATCAATTATCTTTTTTTTAAATTTACTTTTGGCTGCGTTGATTCTTCGTTGCTGTGCGCGGGCTTTCTCTAGTTGCGGCGAGCGGGGACTAGTCTTCGTTGCGGTGTTGGGCTTCTCATTGCGGTGGCTTCTCTTGTTGAGGAGCACGGGCTCTAGGCACGTGGGCTCAGTAGTTGTGGCACACAGGCTCAGTAGCTGTGGCTCGTGGGCTCTAGAGCACAGGCTCAGTAGTTGTGGTGCACAGGCTTAGTTGCTCCATGGCATGTGGGATCTTCCCAGACCAGGGCTCGAACCCGTGTCCCCTGCATCGGCAGGTGGATTCTTAACCACTGCGCCACCAGGGAAGCCCCATCAATTATCTTTACTTTTAATAATTATGTAGTGCATTAATTGAAATTTCAGTATCAATATGCAGAGTTTGAGGTTGTCAGTAGAAAGGTTGCTGGAATAGATAAATCATGTTAATCACTGGCCTAGTGGCGTTGTCAGCCATTTTAAGGGGAAGTGGACCACTGGGTCCTTGGCTGTGAGAATCAGTTGTACTTTATAGTGCAATAAAAGGTGAGACGGTGTGGCCTTCCACCCTCTAGCTCAGGAGTTGGCAAACTACTGCGCATAGTCCAAATAATAGCCTGCCACATGTTTTCGTAAATAAAGTTTTATGGGAACACAGCCATACCATTCATTTATAGACTGTCTATGGCTGCTCTTACGCTACGACCACAAAGTTGAGTAGTTTCGACAGAGAACATATAGCCCACAAAACCTCAAATATTTACTTTCTGATCTCTTACCAAAAAAGTTGGCTGCACCCTGCTCTGGTTTATATGATATCCTTGCCCTTCTGATCAGGAGGCCAGTTTTTTGTCTCTGTAGATTATGAAGTGCACACAGTGTACTTCTGTTAAGAAGTCTCTGTTTTATTTGTCTCCAGATAGGGCCAAAGCCCTTCCGAGTATACCCTGCAGGAAATGGCATTGACTGAAATTGAGTTCAGTGTTTCCCAAGGCAAGCATTTTCAGAACAGGGTTTTCTGGCATTTCTGGGGCGAAAGCCACAATGAGTTGTTCAGCTGAAGAAAGGATTTGCTCTGCATTCTGTTCAGGTTTCAAAGCAAAATCTCAACTTTGCTCCTAGGAAAGATAGTGCATTTGGTAGCTGTATTTTATTTTATTTTAGATTTTCATCTGGTAGCTGTATTTTAAAACGAAAAAGAAAAACCCAAAATGGCAAGGAATAAATAGACTTTCATAAGGCTGTGTAACTGCTGAGAAATCCTTTTTCCCTCCCTCCTATGTCTCCCATAACTGCAACTATAACAGCTTAAAAAGATTTGCAGTGTTAGAGCCACAGTTCCCCAGTTAACATCGTTAAGGGAAACAAAGTCCTGATGTGAAGCACATAGATAGGGATAAAATTTCTTGACAAGGGGACAAGTTTTGTGTTTTTCTGCATTCCCACATAAAATGTATAGTTGATATTTTCTGAAAATTATACTGATTGATAATCGTTGAGTAACTTTCTGATAAAAAGAAAGTAAATGTGAATAACAAAGAATTTGATGAAATTGTTTATAAAGTAATCTGATAATATTTTTCTGTATTGTATTAATCCTCAAACTTTAAGGATGCAAGTTTCAAATTTCTTTTTGAAAATTTATTTTTAGCCTTTTTTAGAGGTGAGATCACGTTTCAATATGATGAAGAAAGCAATGTTACCCAGGTAGGTTTTAAAGATTTTTTAATTGCAATTTAAAAAGTGAATTTTCATGTATTTAAAGATTTAAGGTTCAAATTATTTCTGATATTTAGCATATTTACTTTTATCACCAAATTTAAATAAAGTACGTGTTGTTGAAACATTAGCTTTGTTGAGAGGGCTTGACTTCATGATAATCATGGTATTTTGTTAAAAATTATATTTTAGTTTTCACTAGGTTTGATGCTGAATAGAGTATTTATATGATACAGTTCTATTGCCAGTCAAAATTTAAAATTACATTAGAAACTCCTAGCAGTAAGAAATGTAATATATTGAACCTAAAAATTATCTTCTCAGTCTGATCCTGTTCACCCCATGGGGGATTCAGGCACAGTAGTATCAGCCTTCCCATAACCTAGATTGGTTCAGAAGATCCCAGCTAAATATGGTTTGTTAATTCAGTAAATATTTCCTGAGTACCTACTGTGTGCCAGGCAATGAGCTAGGTGCTAGAAATGCAGTGATGGTTGCTACCAAGTGTCCCTTTTTACGTTCACATAGAGAAATTTAATAGTGTTCTTTTGGGGGAGCCCTTGGAACAACAAAAGATAGAAATTAGCACATCAGACTTGCTGATTCAGAATATTTTTTTAAAGAAAACATAAAAACAAAAACTGACTCAGCCAATGTATATTTGATCATTTGCTAGACAATATTCCATGCAGTTAAGAATCACAGTCTTTGGGGTGTAGTTCTTTGGGCGCCCAACAAAACTGAAGAACAACTTCTTGTTAGAAAGTGTTATAAAACAAAACAATATTTGTTGTATTCTTAATGATTTTGTGCTTCTAGCAGAATCAAGTTATGGCTAATGGCACCTCAACTGGAATCCTGTCTCTAAGGGAATTGAAGTGAGTAATCAATCTGCTGTTTGATTTAAAACTTAAGACATCAACTATGGAAAGATACTTGTTGCACTATCTGTACTTTTGGAAACTGAGAATAGGAAAGAGAGAGACCCCAGAGGTCATAAAGAATTGGTTCTTGAGACCTTTGCAAACTAACCATAGTCACCTGTCTTCAACTAATATCCCTGTGAGGCTGTTCTCTTTGATGCTATCGAATTATGTAAGAGTGTCACCAAACCAGATTCGTTTTGCCCAATGCACAGCAAGCCAAAACACTGAGAAGCCAAGGTTTGCAGCACAGAGAAGGGTTTATTCCCAAGGCAGCCACATGAGGAGAACAAGTCTCAGATCTGCCTCCCCAAAGGCCAGGGACTTGGGGTATTTATGAGGTAAAGAATAAAGTGGCAGGGCAGTCTGAGGCTGGGGAGCGTGGGGAGCATGGGGAAAGGTGATTGGAAAAAGGTGGGTAATCTTTGTTCTGTGCAGGTGTTACTAAGCTACAGACCTCTTCATGTTCAAAAATGGAGGCGCTTAGCACCATCTGAGGGTAGAGTTTTCAGCCCTCTGACGCCAAGGACATCGGACACTCGCGCATGCCCAGTTGGAGGGTCAGGGGTCCTCTCCCGTCTTAACCAGTTCAGCTAGAACTAGACACAGCTGACTCCAAGTTCCTGGAAAACAACTCGGGAAAACATCTTATTGTTTAGGCTACATGCTGCTTGGAGGACATGCAGGTCTTAAAAGGACTTTGATTCGTGAAGGCAGGTTATAGGCGAAATGGATTTGACTAATAATTACCCACGGTTTCAAGAGCTCCATTTGAAATGGTATTTGGGTTTTTTTTTTTTTTTTTTTTTTTTTTTTTTTTTTGCGGTAGGCGGGCCTCTCACTGTTGTGGCCTCTCCCCTTGCGGAGCACAGGCTCCGGAGCACAGGCTCAGCGGCCATGGCTCACGGGCCCAGCCGCTCCGCGGCATGTGGGATCTTCCCAGACCGGGGCACGAACCCGTGTCCCCTGCATCGGCAGGCGGACTCTCAACCACTGCGCCACCAGGGAAGCCCGGTATTTGGGTTTTAATATGATTTGGTAGCCAGCCAGGTTGAAATAAGAGTTCAAGGTAGGACTCCATGTATACCATTTACTCACGCTTTCATGAGGCATCGGTCATTCAAAAGTCAGAGAGAGGTCTTTGTTAAGTAGACCTCAGTTTACAAGGGTAAGCACAGACAGTAAGAAATGCATTACAAATAAATGCCCCTAGTTAGACAATAGGTCAAAATGTCGGCCAGCAGACAGTCTCACCTTGACTGTCACTGCAAGGGGAAACTTCATGTCTTCGCCCTCATGCAGGGAAGCAGCATCAGAGGTGAAATTCATCCACTCTCAACCTTGCTATTATCTTTCAAAAGAGATTTTCATAAACTTTTGAACCAAATCCAGAAGCTCTGAGGAGTATCTGTGATGACACTGAAGAGAAAAACTTTTCCAAGGTATCAATAAAAACAAAACACGTGATAGGAAACGTGTTTTTAAACTCACAAGTTCGTAAATAGAACACAACCTAGCATACTTGTAAGTAATTCATTTTAATTGCTAGACTTGAAATATAGATGAGTTCATTTAAAGCCACCAAGCATTTGTTGAACACCTACTATGTGCTAGGCATTGGGGATACAAATGGGGATAAATCCAACTCTCTGAGATGGAAAACTGGGTCTAGAGCAGTGGTTCTCAACCTTGACTGTATATTAAAATCACCTGGGGAGCTTTTAAAACGCCTGCTATCCAGGCACACTCCATAACAATTAAATCGGTATTTGGGGCCTGAGTTGCAGGCATTGGTATTTTTGAAAACTCCCTAGGTGGTTCCAGCACGAGGCCAATTTTGAGAAGCAGGAATCTAGAGTCTGATGGGAAAGAAGCAGGAAGCAAACAAATGATAACAATACAGTATAATCCCTGCAATGAAGGTGACACGTACAGGCTACCAAAGGATGTTCTGAGTGTGTGAATATAGAGTAGGCAGAGTAGTTGGACATGACTGGAGTGGCCAGGGAAACCCCAGAAAGAAGGTGGCCTCTGAGCCCAGTTCTGCAGGAGCAGCTCCTGCCAGCTTGAAAAGCTAGCTGACTACTGTTGCCGCGATACTTCTCTTCTCTCCAGACCTTCCCTGGAGCCAAGAACTATTGCCCAGTCCTTAGAGCAGGATTTCTCAGCCTCAGCACTGTTGACATTTGGGGCCTGATCATTCTTTGTTATGTGGGGCTGTGCTGAGCATTGTAGGATGTGTAACGGATCCCTGGCCTCTACCCACTAGATGCAGGGAGCACCCTGCCCCCAATTGTGACAATCAAACATGTCTCCAGATATTGCCAGATGTCCCTTGGCGGGGGGGCAGAGTCAACCCAGTTGAGAATCGCTGCCTTAACGTGAGTTCTTTAACTAGATTTCTTTCATCCTAAGTTCATGGGAAGCTCTGCCACATTGAAGAAATAAAACTGTTGGAGTGGGATTGGAGGAGAGGAATGAGGGAAATTCCTAAAGAGGAGTTGTGAGGAAGGGAAGGCAGGGCTGCGGAGTGCTAGAGGGCAGGTGGGGTCAGTTGGAGAGAGAATGAGTAGGAAATCAGAGACAGAGGGCCCCCGGGGTGAGTGGCTGGCCCCTCTCAGAAATTGTGCCTCCGGCCAGCTCTTCCTCTGGCCCTTTGCCAGAAGCAGCTGCCTGGGGGTTGCAGTAGCCTAATGAAATAAGATTGTTCAACCATAATTTATATCTTGCTGTTGGCTAGAACCGATACAGCTTCTGTCTGGTTAGTTTCCCTTGTCATATGAATAATTAATTTTTCCCACATAGGAATCTCTTGTTATACCCAGTATTTCTTCAGAGTGAACACTGCAAGCAATAAATACCATATGCTTAATTTAATTGCTAAAAATCTAACTTGTTTTGAACTTAACATCACCAATGATCTCCTTCATATCAATTTCTCATTTTATTAACAGGCGATCAGAACTCAACAAAACCCTGCAAACTTTAAGTGAGGTAATCATAGTACATCCTGTATTTGTTTATAATTATTGTTATTATTTGGGGGAGAGCATGGGGTTCTTTATTCCTGAGGAGATATGTATTCAAATTACCCCAAATCTGTCATGTATAAGAATGAATGGGCTAGTTCCATTACTCCAAAAATCAGAACTAGGCTCAATGGATGGACATTACAAGGGGGTAGATTTTCCTGTAAGTAAAACCAAGTTTCTTAAAACCAGGGCTCCAGGAGAATGAGCTCCCTTGTGTGGTAAAGAGTTTCCTGACACTAGAGGTATCCAAGTAGAGCCTGTATGGCCTGAATAGCTTTGATCATATGTCATTAATCTGGTAGGAATGTGAATTGGATGATTCCTAGGGGTTCTTGTGGTTTTAAGATTCTGTGATGCTGTGATTAGTCCTTGGTCATCTTGCCTGACATTTTCAACTGTCAAACTAACATGTATTTTTTTTCTTTTGTTTCAGACTTATTTTATAGTGTGTGCTACAGCAGAGGCCCAAAGGTCAGTCATTTTTAATACTTTTATGTAAATAACCTTATTTCTCTACTCATGAGAAATAAAGTACAAGGAGTCTTTAGGGTGCAAATTCAAAAGCATTCCTCTAAAATAAATACACATTAGTGACATTTTGGATATATAATTTTTTATTCTTCCAAACACATATCACTGTCATATCCATATTCTCATTTCTTCTTTTTTTTTAATTTTTTTTTTTTTTGCGGTATGCGGACCTCTCACTGCTGTGGCCTCTCCCGTTGCGGAGCACAGGCTCCGGACGCGCAGGCTCAGCGGCCATGGCTCACGGGCCCAGCCGCTCCGCGGCATGTGGGATCCTCCCGGACCGGGGCACGAACCCATGTCCCCTGCATCGGCAGGCGGACTCTCAACCACTGCACCACCAGGGAAGCCCATATTCTCATTTCTTTATGAAGCACAGAGGGGTGGGTGGTGTTGGGCCATTTGCCTCTGGTTCTATGAAGCTAACGGTCATCAGTTCCCTTAGCCCCACAGGCCACCAGTAGGACCAACAAATGGCTCCCAGGGGTCTAGTCAGGGTGAAGGCCACACAGAGAAGGAACATAATATGGAGCTAGGAGAGAAAAGGAGAGAGGGGGAAGGAAAAAATAGGAAAGAAAGAGAAAAGAAGAAAATAAAAAGTGTGTGCAAGGGTCAGGACTTCCCTGGTGGCGCAGTGGTTAAGGATCCACCTGCCATTGCAGGGGACACGGGTTCGAGCCCTGGTCTGGGAAGATCCCACATGCCGCGGAGCAGCTAAGCCCGTGTGCCACAACTACTGAGCCTGCACTCTAGAGCCCGTGAGCCACAACTACTGAGCCTGTGCTCTGGAGCCTGTGAGCCACAACTATTGAAACCCACACGCCTAGAGCCCATGCTCTGCAAAAAGAGAAGCCATCACAGTGAGAACCCTGTGCACCGCAACAAAGAGTAGCCCCTGCTCTCTGCAGCTAGAGAGAGCCCGCGTGCAGCAACGAAGACCCAGCGCAGCCAAAAATAAAGAAAGAAAGAAAGAAAGAAAGAAATTTATTTAAAAAAAAGAAAAGTGTGTGCAAGGATGAATCAGAGATTGCCTGACAGCTATTTGAGGTTACACAGATTATCATTTGAAATTATGTCCATTGGCTGTCCTGGCTGCATAAGCCAATGGCTTTTAGGTCGATAATCTCACTACCTGAATCTTGAGCATTCTGTGAGAGTAAAAGTCCTATAAAATAACAGTTTCTACTTATCAGACGGTTCATTGGTACAAATAAAGGCAAGTCCTCCGTGAAATTGTAGATCAGATTCCTATTCACTATATGTATTTTGTTTTTTCACTTTTCATTATTTGCAACATTAATATTTTGTTGACCTAAACCAAGACAAAAGTAAAAAAGAAACAGAATGTCTTAAATTCCTGGTTATCTGATGACCTGAATTGAACTGCCAGAAAGATTTTGGATTTAAGAGACCTTGCTATTCATCTAGGCTGGTATGTGAAAGGGCTCTCATGATGGAAACACAAATGCCTCCAGACACCAGGCGGTGTGGGTGGGTGGTAAGACTCTAGATGTCAGGATGCTTGTCTTTGCCACCAGGTTTCACCCCTGTATGTTCATGATGCGGGCAGGCAAAACGACTCAGCAGCTGTGTGTGGTCAGAGGGTCTCTGGTTTGCAGTCCCTGTGAATGTAAACCTCTATAAATTCTTCATCCTAGAAAGCCTTTGGGGTAAAGTTCAGCCCATGATAGGTGGGTGTTTACAAGCTTATTGGGGTGACATTGCAAGTTAACAGTGTCAGTGCCCCCTTTCCTCACTCTAAGCTTGAAAAAGCAATTACAAATATGTAGGTAGGTTTCCAGTTTAGTAACACTCTGGTTATATATATTTCTCTTTATAGCACATTAAATTGTACATTCACAATAAAACTGCATAAGACAGTGAACATATGTGCTGTGATGGTTGCTTTGCAAACAGTAAAGATTCGACCGATGGGTAAGTTGTCTCTATCTTTATTGCTGTGTTCATTTTCACATGACTTTGATGTGTTCTTTTCAAAATTGAAAATACAGTGAATAAATTTACATATGTTACAGCTTTCTGTTTTGACTCTTGTCCTTGGGCAGTTTTTAAGGAGCTCTAAAAGGTGATTTTTCCTGCTTTCTCAGTAAAGTTTCAGTATGCTGTATTGGAAATCATGATAAAACAAACCCTACTGAGAGGGAGAATTCTATTTGGAGTGCTCGATCAATTGCTGCTGGGATATATTTACTCCTGAATTTCTCTTAGGAATTGCTGAACAGCTATTGATACTGTGTGCATATAACCCCAAATTATTCACTCAGTAAATATTTTTGAGCACCTACTATTTATATATAATTGTCAATATAATGGAATCCAATTTATTTTATCACCTGTTTTAGACTAATGCTCTTCAAAATCCCATCAGTGTAAGAACTGTTGTACTTGACGGAGCTGAGCCTCTACCTTGCTTTATTCTTGACCATTTTCTTCTTTCTTTTCTTTTTGTTTCCTGCAGAACAGTGCTGCTGCTCTGTCAGGATCCCCTGCCCTTCCTCCCCGGAAGAGTTAGAAAAACTGCAGTGGTATGTAGCAAATATGCTGACCCTTTTCCTAATAATAATAATACTTAATCGCCATGCTGGCTAAGGAATTTGAAATTTTGACGGTGAAGAAGGGCTTTCAATTTTAGGGAAAAAGCACAGTTTTCTTTTGTATGAAGTTTACTTCACTTTAAACCAATGGCTTGCAATCTTGGTTGCACATTAGAATCACCTGGGGAGCATTGACACTATTCTGACTTCCCACAGCCTCACCAACTGAATGTGTCCTCATATTGAAAAATTTTTCCAGTGTGGTAGATGAGGAATGGTGTCTTAGTGTTATTTGTACTTCTCTTATTAAAACGGCTTGAACATTTTCTTTTCATATACGTGGGGCCATTTTTTGTATTTTTGTGAATTGTGTGTTCATATCTTTTTCCCACTAGATATTTAATCAGTTTTTAAGAGTAATTTATATATTTCTATATGGTGGATATTAGCCCTTTGTCTGTGGTATATGTTGCAAATATTTTCTCTCCAATTTGTCAGTTATCTTTTGACTTTGTTTATGATGTTTTTGTCGTGCAAATTAAAAAAATTTTTTTATGTAGTTAAATTTACCAATCTTTTATGTTATTGCTTGTGGATTTGGAGGCATTATTAGAAAGCCTTCCCCTACGCCTGGCTATAGAGGAATTTACCCTTGTGTTTTTATAGTACTTGTATGGTTTCTTTTTTTGTTTGTTTGTTTTTACATTAGATCCACTTGGAATTTATTCTTGTGTAGTGGGAGGTATGGGTCTAATTTAATCTTCTTCCAATGTCTATCTAGTGGTCCCAGCACCATTTATTAAAAAGTCCACCTTTTCCTCAGTTATCTGAGATGCCACCTTTGTCATATGCTAAATTTTGGTAGCTATTTGGGTTAAACTCCAAATGTTAGATATTAACATTGGGGGAACCAGGTGAAGCTGGTTCATGGACCCCACTTTGAGTAGTGGGGTTCTAGACTGTAGAACAGTGGTTCTCAACCCTGGCTGTATGTTGGAATCATCTGGGGAGTTTTAAAAACACCAATGCTGGGAATTCCCTGGCGGCCCAGTGGTTAGGACTTGGCACTTTGATTGCTGGGGCCCAGGTTCAATCCCTGGTCAGGGAACTAAGATCCCACAAGCTGTGCGACACAGCATATACATGCATGCGTACATACATACATGCGCTGATGCCTGCCTCCTACCCTCAGAGCTAGGGATATCATTGGTCTGGGGTGCAGCCTAGGTTTCTGGATTTTTTTAAAATTAGGCTAGAATTAGATGATGGCCCTTTCATTGCTGGGGCCCGAGTTAGGACTTGGCACTTTCATTGCTGGGGCCCGGGTTCAATCCCTGGTCAGGGAACTAAGATCCCACAAGCCACACGGCACAGCATGTACATACATGCATACATACATACATACATACATGCGCTGATGCCTGCCTCCCACCCGCAGAGCTAGGGATGTCATTGGTCTGGGGTGCAGCCTAGGTTTCTGGATTTTTTAAAAATTAGGCTAGAATTAGATGATGGCCCAGTGTCTTTCCAGTGCATTGGTTCTTAAGATTGGCTGTACATTAGAAACACATGGGGCTCTTTTAAAACTGATGTGTCAAGGTGGCCTTCTGGGGTGCTGGAAATACTCTATATTTTGATCTGGGTGGTGATGATAGAGGTGTATACATATTACAATTACAATTTTTATAATTCTTCAAGCTCTAAATGTAAGATTAGTACAGTTTACTGTATTAGGCTATGCCTCAGCAAAGAAGCACATTAAAATGAATATGGATGCCTGCACCCACCCCAGAGATTCTTGCTCATTTGGTTTGGGTTGGGAGCCCCAGCACTGGTGCTGAAGTGCTCCAAGGTTTCTAACGTATAGGTGGTGTTGCCCGCCACTGCTCTGATGCTCACCACGTACCTCACCCGGTGGGTTAAGGGCTCTGATTAGCAGAAGTGATGAGAGCGATACAGGGCAACCTCTTCATGGTTGAGCCCAGCGAATGGGAGCCCCATGCTAAAGGGTCCAGCTGCTGCAGCCCCCAGATAATATGAAGGAAATTTAATTTACACTTCTCAAAGCACCTTTGCCACAGCTTGGCCAGATGGGTGGCCGCATTATACAATTTAGGGAATGGAGGCTCAGAGAAGTTGGGTGGATTGCCCAGAGGAGTAGTGAGAGCTGGAGCCCCAGCCAAGGCTTCGCGACTCATCATCTTTCTGTCTGGCACCCCTTTGTCCATACTGCTTCCCGAACATCAGGCCGTGGGGAGAGGCTTCCAGCTGGGTGCCTGGCCCAGACTGGGTTGAGCCAGCATTTCTTTTTATGGGTATGACTTTCCTTAGGTCTCTCAACCTGATATTCCTCCCTCCTCTAACCCAAGAGAAGCTCCAAGAATACATTCTCACTGGTGTTCTAAGTTACCATCTAAAACTGGATCCATCAGAGTCTTCCCTGGGTGATAATTTGTTGCCTCTTCCGCTGAAGACTGGTGGATTTTGTGCCAGATGGTAGATGAGTTCTTCTCAGTCTTCCATGTCATGAAAATACATGGGCCTGGGAACCTCACCCCCACTCCAGGACCAACTGAATCAGATACTTAGGAGAGGCCACAGAAATCTCTCTGTTTTTTTAAAAAGTCCTCTACGTAATTCTCAGGCACAGCCAAGGTTGAGAACCACTGGGCTACAGTAACATTGAGGGTGTAGCTGATGTACAAGCTGGGGACCACCCTTTTGGCCCCAGCTTGATCCATTTTTTCATTCAGCAAGCATTTCTTGTTCACATACTATGTGCTAGTTAGGACCATGGCAGGCTATAGCAGTATAAAATTGATTCAGACAGATTCCTATGCTCATCAGTTTCACAAAAATTTATGCATTGTTAACTCCAATTCAAGATTTTCTTGAAACAAAATTCAATACGTTGAAGAACAAAAATGGCAGTGTGATTTACCTTTCCTAGCCAGTATCACCAGTGTGCACGTGAACGACCTAAATTTGAAGTTTCTTGGAAAGGAAAGGCTTATTTGTGACCCACCAAGACCAGTACAAGAATTTGCTGGAATGAAAAATTCCATTCTACAAATTAATAATAGTGATTTCTACATATTTTTTCTTCTATCAATCAATATGCAGAAGATTGTAATTGTAATTGACAGAATTATGTACTTTGGTTGCAAAAACTGTAAGAAAAATTTGAAGAACATTTTGTTGTTACTGGTAAATTTAGAACTGCTTTTCAGTTTACGCCATACCACTTTGAAGCCATTGTTAATACTGAGTTGACACGAGTTAGTGAATCTGTTATGGACAGACATAGTTTTGAAATGGGTGTGCTTTAGCTTCTAAGTCAAATCAGTTGTTCCAAAAATGATGAGCCAGTTTTGTCAGTGTGGATTTGAATATTAAAGGAAAATGGTATTTTGGCATTTGATTCAGTTTTTAGAAAAATTTTAAGTATGTTGGGAACAGTTTGGGCATGTGATTCCATTTTTTTTGAGAGTAAATTTTGTAAAATCAAAAAAACACCAAAAAAGACAGATTCCTAGTATATGGAAACTACCAGTTGGGTCACAGGGCATTTAATAGCTCCCCTCCGCAAGAAGCACCTGGAAATGTTACAAGATCTCCTCAACTGACTGATAGAGTCAGGGAGCAGCAGTGAACAAGTGAAGCAGAACTGGGAATTCATGAAAGAGCATCCCTCCTGGCTCATTCCCCTCCCAGGGAGAAGGTGTTGGCAGTAGGCAGGGGCAGGAGGCCAGTAGCAGGTACACAGAAGATGTGCAGTGGCAGGTCCCTGGTGGAGCCATGTCACCGTGGTGGTGTCACATGGTTGCCAGAAGAAGAGATTAGCCTCTGTAGCTCATTCGTGTCTCATGTGCATCTCTCTGATTCTTTCCTTTAGTGACCTGCAGGATCCCGTTGTGTGTCTTGCTAGTCATCCACACGGTCCACCATTTTCTTCTTCCAGCAATTCCATCCCACTTGCTCCTCAGGCCACCATTGTGTCCCAGACCTCCAGTGCCTTCTCTTTTGCTGAGCCTCTAGCTCATCCACCTGTAATCCACAGCTCTCACTCTCCAACAGGGGTGATTCCCCTTTCTTCTCCCCAGCCTTCAGCTCCCATTGCTTCTAGCCCTGCCATTGCTATGCTCCCCCAGTCTGGAACTATCTCTTCCCCTGTGCCTCCCACTGATCTTTCCCACACCCTGCCACCTGTGAAATCCTTACCTCCCTCTCCCACCACGTCTGCCCCTGTGAATGTCAACACGACCAGCACACCTCCTGACAAGACAGGTAAATATGGGGAGCAACGCTGCTCCCACGTTTGTTGTCATCCTGGTCATGTGAAACCCAGCTGCCAGCCTGCCAAATCAAAATACCTGTAATGAAACCACGTTAAGCCTTTGCTTTTATGATGCCTACTTGATTTTGAGAGCTTTCTTTTGGGCATCCTTAGAACATAGATATGGCTGAGTTTGATTGTTTGGCCAAGAGAAATAGCTCTGAGGCAAACACCGATCTCATTTTGTCAAGATGAGTTATTTTACAGGTTTCTTTCTCCTACAAAAGGTTGTTGGGTCACTGTTTTCAACATTCTGAAGGGAAAGATTTTTGAACTATTAAACACAGTAACTCCATTTAGACAGAAGACAAAAGAAAACATTGATGTTCCTGAAAACCAGTCAGTCACAGAGTGCCAGAGCTGGGGCTGAGCCAAAGTAGCCGTGTGGAGGAGAAGAGAATTCAGAAGAC
This sequence comes from Hyperoodon ampullatus, assembly GCF_949752795.1. NCBI lineage: Eukaryota > Metazoa > Chordata > Mammalia > Artiodactyla > Ziphiidae > Hyperoodon > Hyperoodon ampullatus. Next base: position 17,116,588 of record NC_136913.1, on the reverse strand, counting down.
CTAGGGGTGGGTCTGCCCAGGCCCTCACAGGCGGTGGGATCCAGAATAAGCCATTTTGCTCCCCCTAACTTAGCCTGCTCTACCTCAAGATGGAAATAATCTCACTAACCTCATAGGTTTGGAACCATGGCGGACATGACAATGCCATGGAAACTGCACAGGGCTCCCCGGACACAAAGTAGGCTTAGGGGTAAAAAGATAAAGGGAAGAGGGAAAGAAGCAGAGAGAATTCTGGATACTCTCTGGAGTTTCAAGCCAGTGAGTAAGAAGCAGGCATTCCTCTAGAATTTGGAGGGTGGGAGGCGACCTCCCACCTCTTGGCGACATGAGATTGGAGCTTGAGTTGTGGTCCTGCCTCCTCTGCCCTGGGCAAGCATCCCCAGGAGATTTGGAGCCAAATGACTGGAGATGTTTTTGAATCCCACAAGAGAGGAATGATGAAATATGATATGCCACCTCAACAAAATGTCTATTACGCAGCTGTGCATAAGAACAGCTAGATAGAAACTTGGGGCATTTTTCAAGTCTTGAGTGAAGTGAAAATAACATGACAGTAAATAGTTTGCACACCATGTTTGTAAGTTAGTAAGTTATAACAGGTGGATAAAGATTAGAAGGGAATATGCAAAATAACAAATAGGATGTTAGGTGGTGAAATTAAGAGACTTCTTTGTTAGAAGACATACAGGTGGCCAATAGGCACATGAAAAGATGCTCATCATTGCTAATTATTAGGGAAATGCAAATCAAAACTGTAGTGAGGTATCACCTCACACCGGTCAGAATGGCCATCATTAAAAAGTCTACAAATAATAAATGCTGGAGAGGGCGTGGAGAAAAGGGAACCCTCCTACACTGTTGGTGGGGATGTAATTGGTGCAGCCACTATGGAGAACAGTATGGAGGTTCCTCAGAAAACTAAAAATAGAGTTGCCATATGATCCAGCAATCCCACTCCTGGGCATATACAAAGACAAAACTAAAATTTGAAAAGATACATGCACCCCCTGTGTTCATAGCACTATTTACAATAGCCAAGACATGTTAACAACCTAAATGTCCATCGACAGATGAATGGATAAAGAAGATATGTTTATATATATATGTGTTTTATACATATATATACAATGAAATATTACTCAGCTATTAAAAAGAATGAAATAGGACTTCCATGGTGGTGCAGTGGTTAAGAATCCTCCTGCCAATGCAGGGGACACAGGTTCAATCCCTGGACTGGGAAGATCCTACATGCCACCAAGCAACTAAGCCCGTGCACAACTACTGAGCCTGCGCTCTAGAGCCCGCGAGCCACAACTACTGAGCCTGTGTGCCACAACTACTGAAGCCCGTGTGCCCTAGAGCCCACATGCCGCAACTACTGAAGCCCACGCACTCTAGGGCCCGCGTGCCACAACTACTGAGCCCACACACCGCAACTAGAGAAAGCCCGCACACAGCAACAAAGACCCAACGCAGCCAAAAAATAAATAAAAATTAAAAAAAATAAAGAATGAAGTAATGCCATTTGCAGCAACGTGGATGGACCTAGAGATTATCTTACTAAGCGAAGTAAGTCAGAAAGAGAAAGACAAATGCCATATGATACCATTTATATGTGGAATCTAAAATATGACACAAATGAACTTATCTACAAAACAGAAACAGACTCACAAGACATAGAGAACAGACTTGTGGTTGCCAAGGGGGAGAGGGGTAGGGGAGGGAAGGATTGGGAGTTTGGGATTAGCAGATGCAAACTAGTATATATAGAATGGATAAACAACGTTGTACTGTATATAGTACAAGGAGCTATATTCAATATCCTGTGATAAACCATAATGGAAAAGAATATGAAAAAGAATATATATATGTATAAGTGAGTCCCTTTACTGTACAGCAGAAATTAACACAACATTGTAAATCAACTGTACTTCAATAAAATTAAAAGAGAGACTTCTTTGTTGTTAGACAGGTTTATATCATTGTATCCCAATTAAAAACACTACTAAAAATCAGGCTTACAGCTGGTAGTCCAGCTGTTGATTTCATAATATTCTCCTTTCCACAAAAAGAGCTTTTAGTTACCCACATAGAGTTCTGTATTCATGCTATAAATTAAATACATGTATATTTATGCTTATACAGATATACACTAAATACACTAACGTGCTTTTACATTTTTTTTAGTTAACTTTCTTGAAGTATAATTTACCTGCAGTAAAATTCATCCAGTTCTATAGATGAATGAAATTTTTATAGTTCTACGAGGTTGGATAAATGCCCACAGTCACGTAACCACCATCATGATGATATAACGTTTCCACTATCCCCAAAGTTCCCTCGTGTCCCTTTGTAGTCAACTCCTACCCACTACCCCAAGCCTCTGGGCACCACTGATATGTTTTGTTTCCCTATGCTTTCAGTTTTTCTGGAATGTCATATGAAGAGAATCACACAGTATGTAGCCTTTTGAGTCTGGCTTCTTTCATGTAACGTAATACATTGGACTGTTGGAGACCTGTCCATGTTGCATTTATTGGCAGTTCATTCCTTTTTATTACTGAGTAATATTCCACTGTGTGGATGGACATTTGGGTTGTTTCTAGTTTGGGACTATTATGAAAGAGGCTACTATCAACATTTATGAACATGTCTTCTTAAGACAGGTTTTCACCTCCTTGGGGCAAATACCTAGGAGTGGGTTTGCTAGGTCACAGAGTCTATGTGTGTTTCTTCATTAGTGGTTTTTCCATTATGTGTTCAGAAAGTGATTTGGCTCTCTGTTATAGAAATTGTTCACACCAGCAGCATCAGTGTTTCTGAGCTTGAGAACCAAGTGTCCCGGATGGAGAAGTTTCTTTCCTTAGGCAGCTTGGAGCCTAACCTCGCAGGACAAATGATAAACCAAGTCAGCAAACTCCTTCATTCCCCGCCCACTTTGCTGGCCCCTTTGGCCCAAAGGTATGACTTAGCAAACTGGTGTGGTCATGAGAGGGGACCCTCTAATGATAATGATGCTTCTATATGATTAATTAAAGCCAAGTATTTTTCTCCCACGTACGAGGTTCATGATGACTTGTTAAGTTTCTACTCTATATTCTGCTTAGACTGGGGAAAACAAAGTGGGAGTGCTGAATTTGAACAGCTACTTCTCTTTACAGATTGCTAAAAGTAGTGGATGACATTGGCTTACAGCTGAATTTTTCAACCAAGACCATAAGTCTGACCTCCCCTTCTTTGGCTCTGGCTGTGATCAGAGTGAATGCCAGTAATTTTGACACAACTACTTTTGCTGCCCAAGACCCTGCAAATCTTCAGGTACATCCTAATTTATTGTGGAAAAGACCTTTTTTTGTATATGATTATAAGTCCTTGTGTACTTCATGATTGAGGCAATTACTGCTATACTCAGGGGTGATATTCAAAATATTTAACATCTAGAACAATGGGGCGCCACAGAATCAAAAAAAAGGACATTGGTCTTGGCTGGAGCAGGATCTCAGTGTGCCCAGTGTTAACCCTTTAGCAGCTGGCTTGTGGAAGTTTGGGGGGGGGCAGTCAAGTCGGGGAGGTGTCCAGCGGGTTCTAGTCAGTTGGGAGAGACCTGACACCGGCTACTTTGCTTTTTGTTTTTTTTTTTCTTTTAACATCTTTATTGGAGTATAATTGCTTTACAGTGGTGTGTTAGTTTCTGCTGTATAACAAAGTGAATCAGCTGTATGTATACATATATCCCCATATCCCCTCCCTCTTGCGTCTCCCTCCCACCCTCCCTATCCCACCCCTCTAGGTGGTCACAAAGCACCGAGCTGATCTCCCTGTGCTATGCGGCTGCTTCCCCACTAGCTATTTTACGTTTGGTGCCAGCTACTTTTCGACCCATTTCAGTATTTTTTTTAATATATAAGTTTATTTATTTATTTTTGGCTGCATTGGGTCTTCATTGCACGCTGGCTTTCTCTAGTTGCGGCAAGTGGGGGCTGCTCTTCGTTGTGTCGCGCGGGCTTCTCATTGTAGTGGCTTCTTTTGTGGCGGAGCACGGGCTTCAGTAGTTGTGGCACGTGGTTTCAGTAGTTGTGGTGCATGGGCTTAGTTGCTCCATCACATGTGGAATCTTCCCGGACCAGGGCTCAAACCCATGTCCCCTGCATTGGCAGGCGGATTCTTAACCACTATGCCACCAGGGAAGTCCCCATTTCAATATTTTAACAAGTGTTACGACTACACTGGTGTGAATAGTGGTGCTGTATATCAATTCTGCTTCTAGTGTTTTCTATTAGAGGGATTGGGGACTGGAAACATGCAAGTAAAACCAAGTCTCACCTTTAAACTTAATTTGTATAGTCTTCCCTTTAAAAGTTTAGATGCTGCATGTGGTTCTATGATGACTTTGCCCTAACAGGTCACCAAGTTGGTGTGTCTGCTGCTGTGGTCTCCTTGGGCTCTGCAGTTATCCTGAACTTTCTCCCCTCCCACCCTAGCTTTATTGAGATATAATTGACATATAGTATCCTGCACTTTCTGATTGTTTCTGTATATCCTTTATCCTTAAAATGTTTCCTTTCCTGCTCTGAGGCCTCATCTCCCTATTACACATCCTCTAATTTCATAGCAATCAGAGAAACAAGAAGAACCAATAGAGACACCACAAATAAATGCCCTTACAGGATCCTCCATTTTAATTAGGTGTTGTGTTTTCCATCTCTTGATTATACTAGCCCCAGACATCTTTATGATCTTTTACTTGATTTTCAGGTTTCTCTGGAAACTCAGGCTCCTGGGAATAGTATTGGTATTATTACTCTGCCTTCATCGCTGATGAGTAATTTACCAGCTAATGATGTGGAGCTGGCTTCCAGGGTGCAGTTCAACTTTTTTGAAACACCTGCCCTGTTTCAGGTAAAGTTGCTTCTAATTGCTTTTGGTTTAGGTTTTGAGGGGGACTAAGGGAGTTTTATTTCTTTTAATCCTCACATATTCTTAAGCCTGCTATAAGTCACATGAATTGCTGAAAAGCTGTAGTTTATTTTAAACAGGACCTAATGATGCTGCTGAGGATAAATAACAATAACTGACACTCACATAGCATTTATCAACTGCCGTGCAGTATCATAAGCACTTAGAAATGTTAACTCTAATCCTCTCAACAACATCATGAGGGAGGAACTATTGAATTATTATCCCAGTTTTACAGATGAGGCTATGGAGGCACAGAGAGGTTAAGTAACTTGCTCAGGAACACACAGCTTAAATGGCTTAAATGGCTTAATGTTATGTTCCCTTTAAGATTCATGAGGGTCTCGTTGTGTCAATCTGTGAAATTTAACTCAGCATTTAGAGCACTTATAGTGGAATAAGCTCTGCTTCTCATGGTCCTTGGGAAAGTCACTTTACTCCCTGCCCCTGAATTCCTGACCTAGGTAGTAAAATAAACAATGTGGGCTAAATAGTCCATAGGGTCCCTTCTAGCTCTAAAATTCTCTGATAACATTTCATTTTCCCTTGCCATCTTGTTGATTCTTTGGTGTGCTAGGACCCTGCCTTGGAGAACCTCTCTCTGATCAGCTATGTCATTTCCTCGAGCGTGGCGAACCTGACAGTCAAGAATTTGACAAGAAACGTGACGGTTACATTAAAGCACATCCACCGGAGCCAGGTGGGAGGGGCCTGTCTGGTCTGTTCATTGACCAGAAACACCTCATGCAAACCATGCCTGTAAGACTTTGCCTGAAAAAAGTAAATTCAGCAGAACCTTAGACCCAGTTAGGGCAGTGTGTAAGACTGGAATCACATAGTCACTCCGCTGGGTTTTAGCATGCCTGATAACTGCCTTCCTAATTTCCAAGAAGGAGCAGTGTAAAAAGCAAGCTCTTACTGCCAGTTTTCAGTGCTTTATATCTGCGGCTACAGGTCTGATTCTCACCTCCAAAGAGAACGCATCTTAGTTCAGTTCACACTGAGCATCATCTGTGACCTCGCTGCTCAAAGTGTGGTTTGCAAACCTGCAGCATCACATCACCTGGGAACTTGCTAGCAATGCAGACTCTCAGGCCCCACCCCAGCCCCACTGAATCAGAATGTGCCTTTTAGCAAGGCCTCAAGGTGATTCCTATGCACGATTGCTGAGTTTAAGTGCTGACCTGTATGAGACTCACTTGCTTCTAGAGACCAGTGTAAAATAAGAACTCTCCTAAAATCAGGAATGAGATTCTGAAATTTTAAAATATCGTTTTTTTTTCTAATCGCTTTCCAGTTTTTTCAGTTCTGTAAATTAATTATTTGTAGTTTATCTTTCTGTTACAGGATGACTTAACAGTGAGATGTGTATTTTGGGACTTGGGCAGAAACGGTAGGTTCCAGACATAACTTTTTCAGTCTTGAGTGGGAAGGGGAGGGGAGCAAGGAGGGAGGAGCAGTGACTGGGGCAGTGGCTTTGCTGATGGGGCAGACGCTCTTTCTAATGCCAACAGGTGGCAGAGGAGGCTGGTCATCTGATGGCTGCTCTGTCAAAGACAGGAGGCTAAATGAAACCACCTGTACCTGCAGCCACCTTACAAGCTTCGGCGTCCTACTGGTAATATCCCTACTCTACCTGGCCTTAGATTTGGGTCTGAGGGTTAGCTGGGCATCATACCATGATGTCTAATCTGATGGATAACTTTGATAGGTCAGCAGGTTTCATGATATTGTGGCAAAGTTATAGGCCAATGAAATGACTCTTCTAATAAGCAAATGTACTTGAAGGAAAATACTTGAACATAGAAGTATTTTTTCGCATTCTATTTTTACATTTAAGTTTTTCTTTTTAAGATAGCTATAAGAGGACTAGGGAATTCAGATTAAAATGGGTAATAAAAATAGTTTGTAATGCACTTTAAAATTTTATAAAACATTTCACATAAATTATTTTATTTAATCTTCCCAACAATCCGGCAAGATAGGTAGAATAGGGAGTTGTTATTTTCATATTAATGAAGTCAGAATTAAGACTCACTTGTTAGGTAATTGTCTACAGTCATAGAACTAAGAAATATAAGAGCCAGAAGCCAAGTTCATGTCTTTTGGCTTCTAACCTGGTGCTTTTCTGGTGCACCATAATGCAGTGATCAAGTACATGGGCGTTGGAGTCAACCAGACCTGAATTTGGATCCTGGCTCCTCTACTTTGTAGCTGTGTGACCCTGGGCAAATTACTTAACCTCTCTGGGCCTCAGTTTTATTATCTTTACACAATGATAATAATTGCGCCTATCTTGTAGGTTTGTTGAACAAACTATTACTTAATTACTTAACCTTAACGAACTATTACTTAACCTTAACGAACTATTACTTAATTACTTAACCTCTCTGGGCCTCAGTTTTATTATCTTTACACGATGATAATAATTGCGCCTATCTTGTAGGTTTGTTGAACGAAATATGGACGGGTACCTGAATACCCAATAAATGTAAATTATGACTCTGTTATTTATTTTAAAATATTTGGTCTTGAAAGCAATGTTTTATTTTCCAGGACTTGTCTCGAACACCCTTGCCACCGGCTCAGTTAATGGCCCTGACATTTATCACCTATATTGGTTGTGGGCTTTCATCAATTTTTTTGTCAGTTACTCTTGTAACCTACATAGCCTTTGAGTGAGTATCCACAACTGGAAACTTGGATTATATGACATAGCACCTCAATTGCCAAAGTATATTAATTAATTAAGCATGCTCCTTGGCCTAGCTTATCCTGTCCACCCATCTAGTGGGGCCACCTATATGTAAAACTTCATGGGACTTTGGTTTATATACTTCCTTCCTTCCACTAGTTTGTGCACTCACTGAAGGCAGGGGTTGTGTCTTAATCATCCTTGTACCCTAAAATGATGCCTGGTACCTAGCTGACATTAAGTGAGAAATGAAAGATGGATGCAGACCCCGAAACCCAAGAGCTTACAATGTGAAATAGACCATAGCTCCATGTACAGCACAAGAGCTGTGTTTAATATGTTAAGTTTCTAAATAGTACTGAGCAAACACAAAAGATTAAATGCATTAACAGGTGTGGGGATGAAGAAGAATAAAGGGTATCAAGTGTCACTGAAAAATACAGATACTCAGTGAGTGTGGCTTTGTAGGTCAAAGCAAGAATGACATTCCAAATGACAGCATCTCCTTCTTGGCTTATCAGAAGGGTCCCTTTGGTCACTTCTGGGGGGGATTCCAATAAATTCTGTCGGAAAAGAAATATAGGCACTTTTATTGCATTAACTAAATGAAATAATATGTAAGTTCTGGGATTTAGATTTTGGACACTGATCAGGAAATGCACAAATTTACTTTTAGTGCCAAACTTAGGGTCCATCTGTGACTACAGATCTTCTAGTGGACCTTTGGAAATATGATTAATGAGACTAAATTACTATAAGGCCAACCATTACTCAGAATGATCTCACCAGATCTAATTTCACACACATAAACATGTATATGTCATCAGTTAGCTGTATTTTCCTTTGGCTGTTTCATTTAGCTATAGTTTGAACTCTTCTTTCCATGATCTCATTTTAACTACTAACATAAGGTAACAGGAGAATCTGGCTTTTTGAAGATCTGAATAGAGGAGCCTATTGTATGAGAAGCAGCACAATGCTTCTAGAAGTAGTTTGGGAGAAATGGAGGTGGGTGCTCAGAAGATTCCACTACAAACTATTTGAAAGGATGGGTCAATAGTCGGCATGTATTAAAAGGTTCCACAGAAATATAAACATGAATTTTCCATATGGTTATCACAGATGATTCGGTTTTGATTTTTCCTTTGTTGTTATTGTTGGCTTTAATGCCTCCCCCCCACACACATACACACCCATGCTCAAAGAGAGGAAATGTATACATATAGACATTTACCAAAAAATAAAAATAAATTGCCTAGAACACAGATATGTTCACATAAACGTTGGCAGATTGTGATGCTAATTCTTTTTTTGTCCTTTTCTTTTAGAAAGATCCGGAGGGATTACCCTTCCAAAATCCTCATCCAGCTGTGTGCAGCTCTGCTGCTGCTGAATCTGGCGTTCCTCTTGGACTCATGGATTGCTTTGTATGACATAAGAGGCCTCTGCATCTCAGTGGCTATATTTCTGCATTATTTCCTCTTGGTCTCATTCACTTGGATGGGCCTGGAAGCATTCCATATGTACCTGGCCCTTGTCAAAGTGTTTAATACTTACATCCGAAAATACATCCTTAAATTCTGCATTGTTGGTTGGGGTATGTATAATTTTTGCTCACACAGTGTCTGGATTTTCTCTGCTTTTTCCCCAGCGTTTTGATTTTTAATCAGATAGAGACACTGATGAAGCAGGTCATACTTGGCAGGTTTCTAAAACAGCTTTATCCTCCTTTTCATGTTTCACTGCCCAGAGAGCAACCTCGTCAAGTCTCTTCCTAGAACACCTGTATATTTACCCTGGATTGGTTATGACCGCAACACTCTGAGGTTAGGGCTATGAATCCTCTTTGTATGTCCAGTAACTAGAACTGGGGCTGGCACACAGAAGGTGCTCAATCAATTGAAAATATTAGCTTGGTGATAATGAGGCCAGACTGTCCGTCCCCAAGCTCCCAGCCAGCCTCACTCTGCTCTGTACCTCCCAGATTCACACATGTGCACGACAGTGTGCTCAGCAGGGCAGAGCAAGAGAACGTACAGATAAAACCTAATGTAACTTCATCACCACACCGGCCCGGTATTTCACATGATGCCACCTGTCAGTGGTGGATCACAAAGTCTTAGACGCCCCCAAGATCTTGAAGGTTTATTCATCCAACTCCCCACCAAATGTAGGAGCCTCCTGGACTTGACTTACCCTTGACTAAAGATAATTTAACCTCTGCTTGAATTTTTCTATTGTTGGGGAGCTCATTACCTTCATTAAAAAACAAAATTCAACTGAGTACATTTGAAAGATCTTACTGGCTTTATTCACAATTCATGAATCAGGCAGCATCCCGTCTAGCAGACAGAAAGGAGCTCTGAGGAGCTGTACCAAGTGAAAGACTTTTTATAGGCAGAAGGAAGCAGGAATAAGGAAGTCATTCTGGGCAATAAAGCGGGTTGGTTATTGCAAGGTTACTTTCCTTCAGGGGTGGCAGGGGTCTATCAGGCAGGTTACCTACCTAGTGCTGATAAGGTGATTTCGGATTGACTGGTTTAAGATTCCATTTCTGGGCGAGCCGAAGACTTAACTCTGTAACGGAGTTAAGTCTCAGTTTGGTGACCTGTGGCTAGCATAAGCGAATCCATTTTGGGCCTGTTGTCTCATTTTTAATACCTTACAAGGCAGCCAATGACCATCTTCTAAAGCTCTGCAGGTCTGTTTTTCCATTAAGTTCACTTGGCGCTCTGGTGGCACTTACCCAGCAGTCTTGGTTTTGCTTTCTCAGGAAAAAAATAATAAGCTGACACCTCTTCTGCCAAAGAGTCCTTTAGATAATCTACATGTAATATATATGTATAATGCTCTATTTCTCAACGTATTTTCACACAAGTAACCCCATAAGAGACAACTCAGTGAAGTTAGCAAGGCAGTTATTGCTAATACCAGGTGAAGAACCTGGCTCAAAGTGATGACGTGATTTACCCTAATTTCCACAGCTCGAGAACAGCCGAGGCTGGCTTTCTAATTTCTTATGCATATCCCTTCCACTGTATTATAGCCGCCATCCCTCCCAGACTCCCTCGTCTTCTTCAGGCTAAATATTACTTCAGGGACTTCCCTGGCGGTCCAGTGGCTAAGACTTCGCCTTCCAATGCAGGGGGTGCAGGTTCAATCCCTGGTTGCGGAGCTAAGATCCCACATGCCTCAGGCCAAAAAAACCAAAAAACAAAACACAGAGGTGATATTGTGACAGATTCAATAAAGAGTTTAAAAATGGTCCACATCAAAACATATTTTAAAATATATGTATATTAAATAAATAAATATTCCTTCAGATATTCCCTATGCAATAGGATTGCAGAACCTTTTCCTCCCTTGTCATCCTGCTTGTTATTATATCTTTGTGAAGAGTAACAGAACAACACCTTTCTAGAAAGTCACTTATTCCCAGAAAAAGAAGTCACTGCCTCTGATCTTGGGCACGGATTCCGTCTTCTTTGTACAATCCTGAATGGTCAGATTCCCTCGTCAAGGAAAAGCTCCACACCCCCAGTATTTTCTTTTTAGGAAGATGTCTCACTTAGGAAGTCACCATATGTCAGTGTCTCCGTAAGGTACAAATACAAAAGATTAAATGAAATATTATGTTAGATGGTACCAGGTAGCCCAACCTGGCTGTGAGAAGGAATTGTTTTTTATTTACCAGAGCCTTGAGATTGTATGCCAGGCTGGTCTGTGAAGTGTCAGCGTGGGGTGGGGAGCGATGGCGTGGAGGGGTGAGACGGACTCCTTCCCAGCCCAAGGTCACTTTAAGCGGGGAGGAGCCTTTTCATTATGCTTCCTCTTAGCTCGAGCGCCCTGGGAGAGCCAGTGAGAGAGCCAGTGTAGTGGCAGTCAGCACGCCCAAATCAATCAGGTCAGGCATCTCAGTCCATCAACGGGTTCCAGATAATCAGTTGAGGACTTTGGGGTTCATAATGAAAGATTTTCCAGAAGTTGCTGGTAACCCTAGCAGGTTGATTCATTGGTGTATATTTTGGAGTCCTTCACTTTGCCTGCCACCTGACCCTTAAAATTACATTCCAGATGGGTGTAAGTTAAGGCTAACACTAGCTACCGTAGCAGACAAACCCTGAAATGTCAGGAGCAGGTAATTTCTCACTCATGTGCAGTCCAGTTAGCAGAAGTGGAGGGGTCTCTGGTCTTGTGATTTTTCAGGAGCCAAGCTGCTGGAGACTCTGCCTCAAGACAGGGCTTCCCAGGTCGCTCTGAATTTGGGAGAAAAGAGTAGAGAAACTCACTGGAGGTTTTTATGGGCTAGGCCAAGAGGTGGAGCAAATCACTTCTGTCCATGTTCCATTGGCCAAGACCTAGTCAAGTAGCCACATACACCTAGCTGTAAGAGAGGCTGGGAGATGGCCAGCCACGCGCCGGGAGGAAGAGAAACTGGGTTTGGTGAACAGCTCACCAGTCTCTGCTATTTCAGAAGAAAATAGAACGTGATCTCTATTCTTTCTTCTCACCACCTTTGGTTATTAGAACTGTGTATGACTGATGTTTCCCATCTTCCAGGGGTACCAGCTGTGGTTGTGACCATTGTCCTGATTATATCTCCAGATAACTATGGACTTGGATCCTATGGGAAATTCCCCAACGGGTCACCTGATCACTTGTGAGTACAAAGCCCCCCCACGGAACGTTAAGTGAACTGGAAAGCAGAATTCTCCAAGAAAATGGAGGCTCTAATCAGCATATCAACTGGCTCTCATCCTAATAAAATCCAGTAACATTTACAGCAGGCTTTGCAGTTATATATGTAATGAGATCAGCTAGTTAGAAAAGCCATGCTACTATGTGTTAAAAAAATGAATTAGGAGGAAGTATTTCGAAAATACTTTTATAAGCCTCTGATAAAAATAAAATACCAGCTACACTATATTAGTAAAGACTCATGGAATGGAGTTACTAGGATCTAAAGGGGATAAAATCTTTTAATGTCTTCAAAGGATATTTTTTAAATACTTTCAATCACCAAGTGTCCTAAAATAAACCCTCTTGGAGTTTTTCCCCTAGATCTATAAATGGCTGTGGAGATCAGAGGTTTTATCTTTTTTTTTCTCTTGTAATTGTAGGAAAATGTTTCAGTAAAACAATATAGATTCATTGTTATCATTTGGAACCATATTTCAGCAAAAAAAACCATGATATGTTTTCCCTGTTTTTTCCCCCCAATTCTAGTTGCTGGATCAACAGCAATGCTGTATTCTATATTACAGTTGTGGGATATTTCTGTGTGATATTTTTGCTGAATGTCAGCATGTTCATTGTGGTCCTGGTTCAACTTTGTCGAATTAAAAAGAAGAAGCAACTGGGAGCCCAGCGAAAAACCAGTATTCAAGATCTCAGGAGTGTCGCTGGCCTTACGTTTTTACTAGGAATTACTTGGGGCTTTGCCTTCTTTGCCTGGGGACCAGTTAATGTCACCTTCATGTATCTCTTTGCCATCTTTAACACCTTACAAGGTAAGCTCTACAGCACTAAATACACACTGAATGACCCAGTCGAACTGAAAAATATTGCTACTAAAAGTTAGAGTATCTGCAAAGTGGCTTACTTAGTAGCTTAAGATATAATCATTGAAAAACAGATTTAACTTTGAGAAAGGGTGCTCTGAGAGCCTTGGAAGAAAGGCTAAATTCGTTAAATTCAAGAAGTGGTCCTTTTTCCTCCTTATCCATCACTACCTCCTGGGAGGGAACAAACATATCAAGGGGAACCTACCAGGAACTGTTTCTGGGAGAGTCAATCACTCTTCCTTCACCTGGTTCCTTACCTTTTTTTCTTTTAACTTTTTTATTGAAGTAGAACATGCATACAGAAAAGTGCACATACCCATAAATGTCCCCGTGAGGTCTCACCACTCTGACCTCCTAGGTCTGTGTTTGATTTGAAGACAATGATAAATGTGAAGTCAATGGCAGCAGCCTGGCCCAGTACTTAATCCCACCCAGTTGCTCTGCCCTGACATGCAGCAGGAAGGGCAGGCTCTGCGTGTGACCCTTGACCTCGGAGCTTCCCCTTTGTTAATGAAGCCCAGCCGCAGTCATTTGGGAACCCTCTTCCATTGTATTCTTTTTTTTTTTTTCCTTTGGTCTCATTGTATTCTTTAGGAAAGCAAATTACTCATTCTTCTAGATCAGCATTATAAAAGAGTTGTCAGCTGTGATTAATTTTTTTCAATTTTTTCAATTTTTTTTTTTTTTTTTGGTTGTGTTGTGTCTTCGTTGCTGCGCACGGGCTTTCTCTAGTTGCAGCGAGCGGGGGATACTCTTCATTGCGGTGCCCGGGCTTCTCATTGCGGTGGCTTCTCTTGTTGTGGAGCACGGGCTGTAGAGTGCAGGCTCAGTAGTTGTGGCTTGCGGGCTCTAGAGCGCAGGCTCAGTAGTTGTGGCGCACGGGCTTAGTTGCTCTGCGGCATGTGGGATCTTCCCAGACCAGGGCTCGAACCCGTGTCCCCTGCATTGGCAGGCAGATTCTTAACCACTGTGCCAGGGAAGTCCCAGCTGTGATTAATTTTTCATGGACGCACTTTGGCATTAAAAGCAGAGCAGGCTAATAAGTTTACGTTACAATAACAATCATTCGTGTCCCTTGGTTTCCTTTTACTCCAAATCCTCTGTGTTGATGCCTTTTAATTGCATTCTCATCCACTCGTTTTCATCTTTTCCTGGTGGCTTTTAGCTGCCATAGCATTCTCCTGTAGTTCTTTCAGGCATATAGTTCATTAACCTGAGATTGAATTCAAATGCCTAATTTGGCTACCGGTTCTTATTTTATTTGGAGGAAGCCAGTTAATGTGCTTGCTGGTTACATACAGTTGTTCATTTTTACCTACAATGTACAGTTCCTGAACTGGTATATCCAGGTGTTGGACTACTTAGAAAAGTTTTATTTGCCAACAATGGCATGCTAAAAGTAAGAGACACTTATTTTAAAGAGAAAAAATATATGTCCAAATCACACTAATCGTAAACATGAAAGCGAGGTACCTACCCTCGCATATTTACTGTGGAAACTGAACCTGCCTCTTTTTCATTTCCCTAGAATGACTTCTCATTAGAATATGAGTGGACAGAAAGAATGTATTGTTTCATTTATAAAAGGGAACTAAAGCCTAATTCACAGGGCTTTGGGGTTGATAAAAGGAGAGATGTATACAGGTTCTGATTTGGGCCTTGGGTACCCCCATTTTGATCTCTCCCCTAATGCAACCAAGTGTAGCTGCCCAGGGTGGCAGGTGGACAAAGGTGTGCAGTACTCAAGATATCAGTCTTCAGGCTGGGCACGTGTACCTTACTAGAAGCAAATCTGATATTTTAACATGAAGGTTTTAAAGTAGATAGGTTGGGGGCTGGGGAGAAGGAGAACTCAATTCGCCCATTCATTCTGCTAATATTTGTTTGCGTTCAAAGCCTTGGGGAGTGGTAGCGAGGGGGCTGTGTGGGGAGCCCTGCGCCTGCATGCAGTGGAAGGTGGAGGCAGAGCCTGAGGTGAGGGCCTCTTCATGTCCGTAGTGTTGCCCTCTTTGTGGCCAGGACACCACTGGAGAATTTCCTCGAGCCTGTCACAGGGAGGCTGGAAGGTAGACAAGGCTATGGCTGCAGTGCCCCAGGCTTCGGAGGAAGAGGGGAAGGCCCAGGGAAGGGATGTGGCTGTGGACTGGAGAGGAGGAGTGAGGGATGTGAGACAGAGGAGGAGATGGCATTTGACAGAACTTGGAAATCGATTACGCATATGGAGGGACGGGGAGGTAGGAGCTGTGGACTGAAATTAAAAAAACACAGGGACTTCCCTGGTGGCCCAGTGGTTAAGACTCTGCACTCCCGATGCAGGGGCCCTGGGTTCAATCCCTGGTCAGGGAACTAGATCCCACATGCCGCAACTAAGCCCTGGTACAGCCAAATAAATAAATATTAAAAAAAAAAAAAAAAAAAAAGCACAGTGTGAGAGCTGTGAGTTTCAGTTTTCTTTGGGGGAATATAGTCCGGGAGACAGCTGCTCAGAAAGCTCTGAAGAACTGCTCCTAAGAGGTAAGGGGGGAGATCAGCATATGTGTGAGTTTGGAGAAGGGGTATGTACAGTCAAGCACACATCTCGGCAGAAGGTTACTGCTTGTCACGAGGCACAGATACCTTCGTTAATGCTTTTAGTGCTTTTCTAAGTGTGGGAAGATGCAAGAAACTAGGTTCATAAAATTTTCTCCTGAAAATACCTAATTATCCGAAGGCCTTTTCTACCAGTTTTCCCAGAGCACAGAGCGCCTCATGCCTGATCTCCATCCTGAAATCCTTTCAGGGTGTGTTGAATGTCAGTGACTGCAGTGGCTTATGACTCAATCCTTGTAGAGCTGGATGGCCAGCAACATTCTTTAGTTGGCAGAGCCTAGGTCTGAGCTGGCATCCTGGGTAGATGGCTCGTATTTCCAAAGATAAGGAAGGCTAATGACAGGATGTGAGAGGTGAGACAATGAGTTCAATTTTGGACATATGGAGTGATATTCTTTTTATAAGTATTCTTTTAATCTTACAAAGAGAGTCCTCCCAGGGTGCCTTTCGATAGCAAACTTTCCCAGGACTTTGGGCTTTATTTTCAGTCTGCAAAATTTCATTTTGCCTATGACTGCCAAAGATTTTATGTTTTGTGCAGAGTAAGCTCATGACATTCAAGTCTTAGTTTGGAATTCATTGTGTTACGTTTTTCCCCCCCTCCCCATAGGATTTTTCATATTCATCTTTTACTGTGTAGCAAAAGAGAATGTCAGAAAGCAGTGGAGACGGTATCTGTGTTGTGGAAAGTTACGACTGGCTGAAAATTCTGGTAAAGATTTACCTTACTTTTTCTCCTTCTCTTAAAGCTTGAGGAAAAGACTGTATAAGTTAAGATCCAAAGCAATTAATGCCAAAGGAGTATCGGATCTGGAAATCAATGAATGGAGCCTGCTCAACACAAAATATCCATTGTGAACATTAGGGGAAAAAACCTAGTGAATTAAAAACCAATTACTCACATCTGGGAACTTAGTGAGCAATAGAATTAGTGGCCTGGCTGCTGCTTGAATGAAGCAACAGTGAAATTTTTAGAATTCATTTCCTTTCGAGTGCATGCTTTCCATTTGTCCAAAGAAATTTTTAATACTTAACCTTCCTAACTTTTTAAGTCTTGACTCAACCTTTTTTCCACAGGTCCTGGTTGTCAGTGACTTCATTTATTTGTTATTGGGCCAGACTTTATATATAAGCCTTAGCATACATTTGGTTATTTTGAAGTTATTTTCAGCTATGCCCTGCTGGGTTATAGAGCAAATAGCTCATTTTTAAGAAAATAAGAAAAATGAAGTACTCTTTGAAAATCTAAATTCCTTTTGCATAAATATTACCCATGAATACAGACTTCGCAGTATTGCAAAGATCTGGTTGCACAAGATTGGAAAATGGCAGTACCTAGAGTTCCATCATTTGCCTGGATTGAAGAGCCATTAGTCATAACAGCAGGTCGATTTGTGTTCTTGTGAAGACAGTCCTTGGCTCTGAAATATTACCTAATTCAGAGGATATTTATAGACACAATCAAATTAGCTTGGCCTTTAGTTCCCAGAGAACATAGGTTACTTTTAACTAGGCAGTCATTTAAAGGACGAATGTATACGGTCTTAAATGAAAATACAGTTTATCACACCAACCTGTGAAATGTGGGATTCTCTGTAAGATCTGGAAGCGAGAGATCAGTTCTTAGAACGAGTTATGCTGTGACCTGTCTCCTGCATCTGAGTTTCAACATTCTGCCCTGTTTTTCTGTAATGCTTACCCTACTGTAGACTGGAGTAAAACTGCTACTAATGGTTTAAAGAAGCAGACTGTAAACCAAGGAGTCTCGAGCTCTTCAAATTCCTTACAGTCAAACAGTAACTCCACCCAGTCCACCACGCTGCTAGTGAATAATGATTGCTCAGGACTCACCAGCGGAAACGGTACGTATGTCTCAATATAGTATTTCTCAAGCTAGTGTTTGTTGTATTAAAGCACTTTTATCCTTTAATGGCATTTTTGCTAAGCAAAGTGTATAATTACATGTATGACTAGTGGATCAAAAAGGTGGTTCCCTTATAAAAGAGAAAGTTTATTAACCAAGTTCATTCGATTTAGAGCAGTTTTTTTTTTAAGATTTAAGGGTTGTTTTTTTTTTAAAGATTTAAGTTTTCACGATGGGAATTGATGGCGACCTAAAAGTTTTAATGTGGCAAATCCCGACTTAAGTATTGCCCAGAGACTTCAGTCCTATGCTATTTCTGTGCAAGCAGTACCTAAAATAGTCAGTAAGACTATATCAGTTTTTTAGTATATCTATAATTATACACATCTTCAATGCCTTTAAACCTTCCTATTTTTTGCTTGTCATGTTTGTTCATTCTTTTCCACAGCGTGGCTGCCTTGTGACAGTGCCCAAATCCCCATGAATATATCAAATACTGAAAGATGAATTGTGACCTGTATTGGTGACTATATATGTCTCCAATATACGTACAGATCATTGCTGCTGTGCCTCCTTTACTCATTAATTCTGACATTTCTAGCTAGAACTTCCATTACGTTTTCTTTCTTTCAAAAAGACTGGGCAGTTCATTACTCATAAAAACTTATCTGTTTCTCTCTTCTTTGGCTTCTTAATATGTCTTTTGCATTTTTATAAAAACTTAAATTCTGCTGGTATACTTTCTCCTTTCCTGGAGAGTTTGCCTTTACTTATCATTTTAGAATATTAGTTATTTGCATGACAAATTCAGATAAATTTGTGAGAAGGTTCATATACTTACCAGATAATTTTCTAGCCTCCCAAAGATGGGATGTCCTACTGGTTTGTACAGACTTTTAAGATACAAGAGGAGGGGCTTCCCTGATGGCGCAGTGGTTAAGAATCCACCTGCCAATGCCGGGGACATGGATTCGAGCCCTGGTCCAGGAAGATCACACATGCCGTGGAGCAACTAAGCCCGTGTGCCACAACTACTGAGCCTGTGGTCTAGAGCCCACGAGCCACAACTACTGAAGCCCGCGAGCCACAACTAGAGCCCATGCTCCGCAACAAGAGAAGCCACCACAATGAGAAGCCTGCGCAGCGTAACGAAGAGCAGCCCCTGCTCGCCACAACTAGAGAAAGCCCGTGCGCAGCAACGGAGACCCAACGCAGCCAAAAATTAATTAATTAATTAAAAAATTGTTTTTAAATAAATAAAATACAAGAGGAGGCCTCTAAATCAAGGTTTCTCAACCTCAGCACAGTTAACATTTGGGGCTAGATAACTCTCTGTTGTGGGGCCTATTATGTGCATTTGAGAGTGTCTAGCAGCACCCCTGGTCTCCACCCACCAGGTACCAGTAACACCCAGCTGCTCACACCCCCAGCTGTGACAACTAAAAATGTCTTCCAGTAGTGTGAAATGTTCCCTGGGGAATAAAATCGCCCCACCCCCCCGGTTGTTGAGAACCATTGCCGTATCAGATGAGAAACGGTTGCCATGGGGCCTTAGCTCTTTATTGTAGATACCAGAGGGAGAGCTGGGCTCTATGCCAAGTTGCTATAGCGGGAGTGACTCAGTGCAGGTAAACAGAGTAGAGGCAGTGGCAGTCAAGGCTGATTCATAAGTTAGTGGGAGAAACCGAGTTCAAAGTAGAGAAATCAGAGGTGTGAGCTGAGTCATCAAGAACCCTCAGAATCACAACATATCAGTCAAGCCTACTGGTTTGGATAGAAGTGTTTGGGGCTCTTAAAGCCAGATTTTTCCATATTCTAGAAAGAACTCAGAGACGAAGCCTCACTTGCCTAGCCTGCCAATATGTTGCCATCCTTCGGGGAATCAGATTGAATGGAGGCAGCACATTTTGCACAACTGTTTTTTTTTTTTTTTTTTCGCGGTACGCGGGCCTCTCACTGTTGTGGCCTCTCCCGGTGCGGAGCACAGGCTCCGGACGCGCAGGCTCAGTGGCCACGGCTCACGGGCCCAGCCGCTCCGCGGCATGTGGGATCCTCCCGGACCGGGGCACGAACCCGTGTCCCCTGCATCGGCAGGCGGACTCTCAACCACTGCGCCACCAGGGAAGCCCCCTGCACAACTGTTTGACATGGCTGATTTCGCACAGCTATTTTCCATGGCTGACAGTGAGGGTGGGGTACATTTTAGGCCACCAAAATGGCCACGTGTTTAATACCACATAACCTGCACATCAGGATCTGGGATGGATGACAGAAAAAGAAGCTGGAAGTTTAACGGTTTGTTTATTATACCAGGTCAAATTGTTCCTGCACAAGAATGTCCTCAAACCAAAATGTCTAAATCAGAACAGCAGCCTCAGACAGTCACTTGCCCATCTCTATGCCCAGAGATGGAGCTGAGTTAGCCACATCCATCACCTAGTGTGTGTGAATACTACATATTTCAGTTATGCCTTGGAGGCTTGGCTACTAGCAGCCATGTCAGTCAGTACACAGGGCCACAAGCTCACAGTTTGGAAGAGACATCACATGTTGACTCTTTTGCTTCTGAGCCATGTAACCTTAAGCAAAGCACTTACTTTCTGACACCTTAGTTCCATCGTCTGTGAAGTGGGGATAATAATAGCACTCATCCCGTAGGGTAGTAAATGAGATAATTCTTATAAAGTTCTCAGCACTGTCATTATTAGTATAATTATGGCACGAACTAACAGTTGGGCTTATTATTCAGCTTTCTACATTGTCTTTACATGGTGTAACGGTCAAAAAGATGTTGCCAAGGAGCTAGAGGATCTCAGCAGCTGTGCCCACCCCACCCCTGCCAACACACACACACACACACACACACACACACACACAATTCAGGGCCTGCCTGGGGTTGGGGAGGCCCACCTGTTCCCTGGCCTGGACTCTGAGGTTGGACTCTGTTGTTTCCTCCTGGGAATCAGTCTTATCCTGATTTAGTCAGAGGGGCTGGTTTAGAGTATGAGAGATGATTTTTTTTCTTGCCAGGACTGTTGTCACTCTGGGTTTCTCTGGTACAAAGTTTTACTTTATAGGAGTCTTAGGGAACCAAGAACCTTGTGAGGGATCTCTGTTAACCTTTGGGAGAGACCAGAATATTACCTTAAGTTAAATTACACATATGCTACTACTTGAAGGCAATATATGTTCAACCAGAGTTAGGAAATGGGCCTTTTAAAATCAAAAACATTGCTTTGCTTCATATTTTGACCATTTTATTTAAAAAAAGCTGCCATAGAGAGCTGGTTTCTGAATCATTCTCCAATTAGTTTTGCTTACTTTGAGTGGTCTTAGGAAAGGAATGAAAAGTAAATAAAATATGACAATATATCAGACATATTTTTTTAAAAAAAGACATGCTCTCCATGTGCATACTTAAGAATAAAGTGACGTTTGTTTATTTTGAAAATGCTTTCCATAGGAGCAGTTCCACGTGTAGATGTATTTCTGATGTATCTGTGGGGAGGAAGGTGATCTCCACGTCTTACTCTTCCGCCATCTTCTCCTGTCCCCTGAAAATGCTTTCTGTGGATACTTCATGACGCTGATTTTGTTTTTCCTCATACAGCGAATGCTTCTACAGAGAAGAATGGTTTTTCTTTCAGTCTTCAGAATGGAGATGTGTGCCTCCATGATTTCACTGGAAAACAGCACATGTTTAATGAGAAAGAAGATTCCTGCAATGGTAAAAACCGTATCGCTCTAAGAAGGACTTCAAAGCGGGGAAGCTTACACTTTATAGAGCAAATGTGATTCCTTTTCCTAAAATCAAAGCATGTTGCTTGACAGTGTGAAAATGTCCAATCTTATTTTTTACACAATGTGAGTTGTATGAAAATCAACTAATTTTATACTCGGCAACTTCTGGAGGAGCATAAGCTAATTGAGGGCAATGGTTGCTATTGGAAGAGGAAGCCAAGACGTTATACCACGGTTCTTAGACATTTGTGATTTGGTTTCTTATCCTTCATTTTAAAAGAAGACTGGTTTTAAACAACACACTAAGAATAAGACTCATTTTTAAAAAATCAAAGTAGTTCACTTCCAGCCCCAGTTAAAGATGCTAAGTTATCTTTGATAACATTATATAAAGCCACTGTTGACTTCAGCCTGTTGGTGAGTTTCGTTGTGCATGCCTTTGTTGTAAATAAGCTAAATTCTAGTGACCCACATGTCAAAAATCTTACTTCTCCATTTTTGGTATTTATTTTCTACTGTGTAAATTTCTTTCTTTGTAGAATCACGGTTGTGTTGTTGTGTCTAATGTGATAATTCAGAAAATCCTTGCTGATTCAGTGACCTCTAAAACTCCTTTTGGAGATTATATGGGATGTGAAATACAGGAACTTCACTGAAATCAAGAAATAATGACGCCAGCCAGACTGGAAAAATGTAAGCAGATAGTGCCACAATTAGCTCATACAGTGCCTTGGAGTGAGTTAGAAAAAGGTGCCCCCACTGGGCAGACACAGCCCCATGGGCTCGTGATTTGGCAAACAGACTGAAGGCCATATTTTAGCCCCACTCACCCTCTTGGGTGCACCGTTGTTCAGGGTACCACCTGTACAACCGTACATAACATCCAATACTGACACCCATCTCCTGACCTCTTCCCTAATCATCAGATTATGGAAGCTGCACCAAGATGTTTAGCTTAATACCTTGGTCACAGAGAGGGAAGGAACTGTAATCTAGACCATATGGTAGAAAAATCATGACTGTGGAAGAGATACACTGCCACTTCTCAAATCCCCAGAGCCTCTCAGAAAAGGGCAGTAGAGTAGGATTACTTTTTAAAAGAGGTGTACATTAAAAAAATCACATTGCTGTTCTTTAAAAAGCAACTGCATGGTACTTTGTTGATTGCTATGACTGGTAGGTACACTCTGGCCCAGCCAGAGCTATAATTATTTTTGTTAAAGAATTGTCTTGATGAGTGTATAGTGACAAGGGGGAGCAGCTCTTGGGAACAGTGAACTATCCTGCACTGCTATTGTTTCCATATGTATCAAACACTGATTGCTCCTAGTCATAGCGAGTCTATCTTGCTTCCTACCTACAACTGCTTGATCAGTGCCTCAAGTATGTCCTTACTAGGAACATTTCAAAAACCTTTAGTTAGGTCTTTCACTAAGGTTCCCTTGCATATATTTCAAGTGAATGTTGTATCCCAGACTAACCACAGTAATAATGTAATACACTTCTGTGAGTGCTGATTTGTCTTTGCAATATTTCTTCTCCGATTTATTTAATTGCCTTGTATTTATACGTTAAAATTGACAAAAATGTTAAAATTGCCAAAATAAATTTGCAGTTAAGTCCTTTAAGTTTGAGAACTTTCACAAAAGGAAAACATTTGTGATCTCTTTCCCTGGTGGTGGAGCTTGGAAGCGGTAGGACCACCCTGATGAAGGCAACTTGACAGTAGCATCCTTTGGCAGGCAGCAGGCACGCTGTGACCGTGAAGTCAGAGCAGGGATTGTCCTGCCTCCCGAGATTGCTTTCTGAGGTCTCTTTTTCATTTTCCTCTTGCTCTTTCAAGATTATCTCTTTAACGCACGTTGACATTGGCTCACACAAGCCCCAGATTTGGATCTCCTCCAAGTGTCTGCTTCCTCAGCATCAAACAGTAGGATTTCAAGAAGGTGAGGATCGGAATTGGGGTTTCTGGGGAGCTGATTAGCATATAGGAGCCACAAATGGGGAAAGCTGGCCTCAACTCCACAAGAGGTCTCTGAGCAATCTCTCCTTCCACGATGCTCAGTTGCCTCAAAGATGTTGAGTACTAATTTGATGAGAGAGGTGGTAAGATACTCTAGATTTGGGGGTGAGATATCAGAAACCAAATCTCCCAAAGCAGATTATGTAAACAAAGTGTACACAAAAGTATACACAATGTCTGACAACCTTTAGGTCCTGCCCCCCACCCCTTATTTTTCCTATTGTGTTTTGTGTCTGGCTACAGTCCTTAAGCCAAATTCTCATCTGTATTTTTACTTCAGACAGATAAGGGGCAGGACAGAGAGAATGTTCCTGAGAAGCAGCCTCCTTTGGCTTTCAAATTAGTCCCACAATCTGAGACTCTACTGAAGGACACAAAGGTGGTGGCAATATGAGGAGGCAAGGAGTATCACAACAGTGGCCAGTATTTGAAGGAGTATTTTCTCAGAACATTCGAGAATTTTTTTTGTTTTGTTTTGTTTTCCCCCCAAAACACTGCATTCATTAATCCCACAAAGTAACTCTGTTAACTTCAATGAACAGCATCATGATTGTTCTCAGTAAAAAGGGTGAAATGTCTTCATTGGAGATACTGGGTTATGTCTAACGAGGTCACCTAGGAGGCAGGTTAGTTTGTTGAAGGTCATTTCCACAAAGAGCTAATTTACTGAACAAGCAATTTATCAAATGGACTAGCGCGTTGTCACTTTGTCTCCATAAGAGAATTTTAAGGACTATTGAGTTTGTCTCTGCTTCAGCTCCTTGCTACTGCGGTTGCAGTCTGAAGGACAGACAGGAGAAAGACAAGACTGAGTGGACATAAGAACATCATCTTGAACGGGAAGACTTCTTAGCAGTATATTCTTTTTTCTTTTCACCTCAGTCTCTAGGTACAGCATCAAAAAGTTGGGGTGGGGCTTCCCTGGTGGCAGAGTGGTTGAGAGTCCGCCTGTCGATGCAGGGGACACGGGTTCGTGCCCTGGTCCGGGAAGATCCCACATTCCGCGGAGCAGCTGGGCCCGTGAGCCATGGCCGCTGAGCCTGCGCGTCCGGAGCCTGTGCTCCGCACCGGGAGAGGCCACAACAGTGAGAGGCCCGCGTACTGCAAAAAAAAAAAAAAAGTTGGGGTGGACAAAAATTGAACACATTCTTCCAGAATGTGTTCTTTTAAATATATTTATAGGACTTCCCTGGTGGCACAGTGGTTGAGAATCCGCCTGCCAATGCAGGGGACACGGGTTCGAGCCCTGGTCCGGGAAGATCCCACATGCTGTGGAGCAACTAAGCCCGTGCACCACGACTACCGAGCCTACGCTCCAGAGCCCGCGAGCCACAACTGCTGAAGCCCAAGCGCCTAGAGCCCGTGCTCTGCAACAAGACAAGCCACCACAATGAGAAGCCCACGCACCGCAATGAAGAGTAGCCCTCGCTTACCACAGCTAGAGAAAGCCTGAGTGTGGCGACGAAGACCCAATGCAGTCCAAAGTAAATAAATAAATTAAAATAAAATAAAATATTTATAGATATATACCTCTCTGTGAAGAAATCTTATGCTCCCTGGTGTTTCTCTCTTTACATCTCAAACTAGCTGCAGGAAGCTGGAGCAGAGATACATTCAGCATTTTTTTAAATATTGTGATAAAAAACAAAATGATCTCCAGTCAACTAAAATTAAATTGTCATAGAAATAGTTTGGCAAATTGGCTATTTTCAGCAAATTAATTCAGAATGGACCCTCTCTTCTGTGTCAAAGATGGAGTGCTTTTCTTTAGAGTCAAAGACCTGAACCGTCCAAGAGAAACATTTGTTGGTTTCCACCTTGGATGCTGACATGTGGCTCCCTGGGAACTTCCTTGGCAGAAGCCCTCCATGGCAGGACAAGGGGCAGACCCTCTGGTTGGGGTACATGGTGCTACCTCAGGGTCTAGTTTCAGGCTTTCATCTTTATAAAGATCATGAATCAGCTTCAGAAACAACAGCATACCCCATCACATTCCATATCTGATTCTTCGCCCCCGCCCCCGCCCCCGCCCCCGGTACGCGGGCCTCTCACTGTTGTGGCCTCTCCCGTTGCGGAGCACAGGCTCCGGATGCGCAGGCTCAGCAGCCATGGCTCACAGGCCCAGCCACTCCGCGGCACGTGGGATCTTCCTGGACCGGGGCACGAACCCGTGTCCACTGCATCGGCAGGCAGACTCTCAACCACTGCGCCACCAGGGAAGCCCCCATATCTGATTCTTAACAAACATTTGAGAAATGACTCGGAGATGGGTTTCTGTTGGGACACAACCAGAGAACGGCTTCATGGATATAGGGACCAAGATACGGAGGTTTTATATCTCAGGGACATAGAAATCTAAGATATGAGTCTGATTTTTATATAGTAGAGCTTGTAGTCCAAAAAGAATCACTGAAATTTGCTTGGAGATTTAAAAGCTAAAAAGTAATAGCCTTCCTTCTTTTTGGTTTTATCCCTGAATTTCAAGCTTATTGAAAAATACAGCTTATATGATAATATACATTAAAGCATAGACCAAAGCCTAAGAATGTAGGCTGGCTATACACCAAAAGAGGTATATGTGTGGAGCAGAATTTACAAAGAATGAGATCAAGAGACTGAAAATGTTTCTATCCTGGATGGAAATGTCAGCTAATATGTAAAGGTCATCGGTTATTTTCCCCCGTGGCTACAAAATGGACTCTTGAAGAAGAACTCACTGTGAACAAAGGCAGTAATGAAAGGAAGCAATAATCCCAGCTTTTAGATACAGTATATGTGAGACTTCTGTAAGAGTACATATTCACATTCCAAGAGATTTAATGGTGATAATGTCTAGTTTTATTTACCCCTAGACCATAGCAAATTTTGCATGGAGGCACATCACGTGGATTGCTGCATTATTTAAGAACCAGTAGTAAGAAAACAAAAAGTAAGTGAGATAATGGGTTTGGTGCTTTAGTCGAGTGACACAGGTTTATGTTATGGAATTTTGAAAATGAACTTGGTTAAGGATGATACATAGGGGACCCAGCTGAACATGACTTATTTTCTTTCATTCATTCAGTACCAATTGAGCTACAACTACATGCTCAACACTGTATCAGGCACGGTAGGAGATACCAAAACTGTTTCAATGAGTAACTTACAATCCAGTTAGAAAAACATGCCTCACATGAAAACAATATGAGCAGTACATTGTTGTCAAATGATGATGGAACCAGCTATGATTTATGAAGTACTTTTCTATGAGCCAAGCATGGTGCTGAGTGCTTTATATTCACCCTCTTGTTCAAAGCCACCCTAGGAGGTAGGTGCTATTATTATCCCCATTTTACAGATGAGAACATTGAATATCAAACAGCTAAAACATCCCAAAGCTCGCACCACTTGTAAATGGCAGAACTGGAATTTGAACTCAATTTGAACTGACTCCAAGACCTAAGTTCTTACTAAAGAAATTGTTATGGGAATTCAGAGAATGGGGAGGGCTAATAGAGAAGAGCCGAGCAGGACCTTAAAGCAAAGACAGGCTTCAGATAGGCAAGGAGGAGGAGGAGGCCTACTGGGTCAAGCATACAGTAAATGCATGGAGACTAGCAAAGGGCTTGAGTTAAGGATATTAGCTGAGCTGTCCTCTGGAATTAACATGGGACCAGATTTCGGTGGAAAATGAATAGTGGGCAGAAGATTGTAAACACTGTGGGTAATGATCGGCCACGAGAAACTGTAATGTCGAGTTTCAAGTTGCAGGTCTGGAGAAGGACTGCAGGCCAGGCCCGGTGAGCTTCTCCCAGGTAACTAGTGGCGAGGCCGCAGGCGCGGGGGGGCAGCTGGGGGACCCTGCTCTGCCCCAGTCGCCCCCTCTCCTCTTCCCCCCTGGGCCCCACTAGTTCCGCTCGTGGGCGCAGACGCGCCAGGGGCAGAGCTGCTATTATGGCCCGCGGAGGGACGCCCAGGCAGCCGCAGTGGGCGGACCTATTTCTCCATCCCCCGCCCGGAGTCAGTCCTTTATCTCCGCAACTCCGAGCCTTCTGCTCCGCGGCGTCGGATCTAGGGGCGGTGTTAGAGGGCGGGGCCAGGGATGGGGTTGTAAAGCCATCTCAGGGCTGGGCGGGGCCGCCAGCGACAGAGCGTGTTAGGGGTGTTCTGGGCCTCAGGCCCGCCTCCGCGGATTCGGCTCCGCGCCGGGGGCGGGTCCGGGGGCGGGTCTGGGGCGTGCAGATGCCCGCGACGGAAGGACCTGTTTCAACAGCCCCCGCTGAGGTCGGCGGCCGGCGGGGAGGTAAGGGGCTCAGAGAGGCAAACGTTCTCGCCCGGAGCCAAGTTCCCCGCTGCTCTCGCGGGCCACCTCGTTTTCCTTCCCCCACTGGCCGCGACTCGGAGGGTTCCGTTCCGCGGCGGGAGCGCGGCCGGGGACTGGGCTGCGAGTGGGCTGCGGCAGGCGGGTCGGATAGAGTTCGCGGCCGGCCCCGAGGCCGCCTCACGACAGCCCGAAGACAAAAAAGACTCGACGGGGCATCGTCGCCCCACGCCCGGAACCCAGTTCCCCACTTCTCCCGCGGGGCCGCGGGAGACCCGCGAGCGTCGGGAGCGCTACGGGCCTGGTCAAGGCGGGGCAGCCATAGCGCCAGCCCCTATCTCCGCCTTCGCGCCTTTCAGCAGTAAGAAACTCTAGTTGGCTTGCTTTCCAATCATAGTTTGGTTCTGTTATTTTAAAAAGTCCCTACCTCGTAACGCCGGGCTCCATCTCGAGAACTGACCGAGGCTGTGAGTGCTTGGGAACCGAGCCCGCTCGGCGGCCGCAGCCCGGGCGTCCCACCTCCTTGCAGCAGGTCGGACGCCGAGGCCCCGGAGCAACGCGGAGATGAGGAGCAGGAGCAATTCCGGGGTCCGCTTAGACGGATACGCGCGGCTGGTGCAGCAAACAATCCTGTGTTACCAGGTAAGGAGGGACCACCCCGAACTGCCATCTCGAGGCACTTATTCTCCTACCCAGCCCCCTCTCGTGTCCTGAGACTTTGCAGTTAAGAGGTTTCCTCTTTAAATCCAGCACTTGCTGGCTGATGGTTACTCCCCACCCCCATTCCCACCCCGTCCACTTTACGAGCCAGGGGACCTAAGGGCTGTGCGGCTACACTTCACAGGATTCTTTGACCACTGTTTGGGATCGAAGATAGAAGGAGCCCCCTGGGTGCCCTGGGTACAAAATGCGTCTTTCTGCATTGACTCTGCTTCTTTTGGATGGAAGGAGGTGTGTGTAGGTTGGACAGAGCACACTGAATGAGGATGGTGAGCTCTGGACTGGGAGGACAGTAGACAGGAGTGAAGAAACTCCTGAGGTGTGCATCCCACGCCGGGGTGTGTGGCGACTGCTGCTATTCTGCCCTTGAATTATCTTGTTAGAGACCCACCTGCGAGGGTCTTAGGGCTCACTCTGGTTGCTATTTTACAGATGAGAAAACTGCAGGCCAGAAAGGTTACTGCAGGTAGCAGGGTTAGACCCAAATGCAGGTCTTCTCCCAAGTTGGAGGGCATCTTCGAAGCTGCCCACGTGGTCTGAGGTATGGAGTGTCTCCTGTTTTGTATTACCCGGCTAAAGTTATATCTGGGCCCATCATGTAAGACCACTGGACTATTTTTATTCCTAGTGAAGGCAACAGCTATGTTGCTTGCCCTCAATCAACAGCAATTATTTATAGGAGCTCCATGTCAGAGAAGGAAGTGACCTTCCAGGGTAGAGGCCTGGCCTTCAAGTTGGGAGCCATGGTCACTCCCAAGCCACTGACCCTTTTCCCTATAGCCAATTTCACAGCCTTGTTTCTTCATTCAGGAAATATTTATTGTGTACCTATTATGTGCAAGGCACTCTGTCAGGTGCTGGGCCTACAAAGAAGAATAAATACTTGTAGTGCAGTGAGATGTATGCGTAGGGAATAGGTCCAGAGTCCCTTGTCTGAAACTCCTGGGGTCAGATGTGGTTTGCAAGTCAGCAGTGTTTGGATTTTAGGAAGGTAATATACATATATATTCTCTAGTAACTGCAGTGAAGTCTAGGCAGCACCCTTAATCAAACACATTATTATTTTCCACATTGGAATATGAAGATTCACACTGAGTAGGAAAAGTAAAGACTGAAAGTAGTTTCACATCAGTTCAGGTCACCTTTTGCCACCAAACGAGCTTGCTGCAAAATTATACAAACACTTTAAATTTTCAGAGCATATTGGCTTCTGAAATTGCACATGAAGGACTGTGGTTCTTATTTTGGGAGCTTAGCCCGGTTTGGGGAGCAGGGAGGAGTCCTGGAAGAGACGATGTTCAAGCTAAGAACTGAAGAAGAAGTAGGCAGGCAAATGGGGGTGTTTTTTTTTTCTTTTTTTGCTCTCCTCTTTGGAATATATTATAATTACTTCTACAAAGTGTTTTAAAAATCCAAGTTGAAAATCCTTGCCCTTCATTACTGTGATGGAAGGGGCTTTAAGGAGAACTGATCGAGCTTGGTTCTTGTGTTACACCTGGGTTTGAATCTCTAGCTCGTCCTTCAACTACAGGTGTAACCGTTTCCCAGCCTCTCTGAGACTATGCCCCTATCTGTAAAGTGAGGATATAAACACCTGTGATTACTGCCCAGTATGTTGCCTGCCCACCCCACCCCCCAGTAGGCAGTTAGCAAATAGTGAGTGCTGTTGGTGGTGTTACGGTTGTGATATAGGCCACACATATCCAGGCCACAAGTCCTCGCCTCACCACCCTGGCCCAGGATGCTCTTTTTCCTGAAGGCCTTGATGCAGCTACTAATTGCTTTCTGGTCTTTGAACATAATTATGTCTCCTCATGGATTCTGCGAGATCCTTAAGCACGAGACCTCATCAGTTTCATTCCTTTTGCATCAAGCAGTGCTCCAGGCACATGAAAAGTACCCTTAAGTCCTTGTTGATAAAATATGTTCTGCAGGCTCTGAGCCATCCTAATGACCCAGCTATTGATCCAAGCTTACCTTCCCTCAGGAGCAAAAGAACTGTCTTCCCATTAAAGCAAATCTGCAGCATTGGACTTTCCTCTCCAACATTTTAATGATTAAAAAAAAGTTGTCTGAGCCTTTAGTTGTATTTATTTTGGGGGTAGTTCGTGAGAAGTCCTCACGTTTGCCCTGTTTTTCCCTTCCTGACTGCATAGTCAAGCTTTTCTGGTTAACCAGAACACTCCAAGTACGGTTCTGTTGGAAAATCCCATGAGCCTGCACATGCAGAATCACTCCTTCCCACTTTCCCCCACCTCGCGCCCATCCCGTCCCAACAGCTAGTTTTCACAGTTGTAGAGGCCTAACCCATTTAGGGCCTGGTCATCTTTTCCGAGTGATCTTAGGCAGGTCCACTGTGTAAGAATGAATGAGCAATTTTATGTTATGCGTATTTTACCACAATAAAAAATGAATGAGCTGGACTCTGAATGAGTGGTTTCTAAAGTTTATACTATATTTCCCATCTGTAGATGGGTGCAGATGTTTATGAGGAAGTTTTCATTGTCAGCTGGTAAAAGGCTGACCTCTTTCTGATTTGTTGGGTTTTTTTTTTTAAGTATAGTTGATTTACCATATTAGTTTCAGGTATATAACTTGGTGATTCAATAGTTTTATAGATTATATTCCATTGAAAGTTATTATAAAATAAGGGCTATATTTCCCCATGCTGTACAATATATCCTTGTAGCTTCTTGATTTTATACATAGTAGTTTGTACCTCTTAGCCCCCTACCCCTATCTTGTCCCTCCCCCTTGCCTCTTCCCACTGTTAATCACTAATTTGTTCTCCATATCTGTGAGTCTGTTTCTGTTTTGTTATATTTGTTTGTTTGCTTTATTTTTTAGATTCCACATATAAGTGATAAAACACAGTATTTGTCTTTCTCTGTCTGACTTATTTCACTAAGCCTAATACCCTCTGGGTCCATCCATGATGTGGCAAATGGCAGAATTTCATTCTTTTTTATGGTTGAGTAGTATTCCATTGTATATATACACCACATCTTCTTCATCCATTCATCTGTTGATGGACATTTAGGTTGCTTCCATATCTTGGCTATTGTAAGTAATGCTGCTATGAACATTGGGGTGCATGTATCTTTTCAAATTAGTGTTTTTGTTTTCTTTGGATATGTACCCAGGAGTGGAATTGCTGGATCATATGGTAGTTCTGGTTTTAGTTTTTTGAGGTCCATACTCTTCTGTGGTGGCCGCACCAATTTACATTCCAACCAACAGTGTGCTAGGGTTACCTTTTCTCCACATCCTCACCAACATGTTATTTGTGTTCTTTTTGGTAGCCATTGTGACAGGTGTGAGCTGGTATCTCATTGTGGTTTTGATTTGCATTTCTCTAATAATTAGTGGTGTTGAGCTTTTTAAGTTGAGATCAACTTACATTGATTTCACTTGTTAGAAATCGTTCAGTGTTAAATATATCAAACTCATAATTATTCTTTTGTTAGAGGCAATACTTTGCTCAGATCAGCTAGCATATCAACTAATTCCTTTTCCTGTGTCTGTGAAAGAGAATTTTTTCCATTAGTCATTTGCCAAATGTACTTACTGCTAAATAATAAAGATTGACAAAACCAAAAGCCAGTTTTTTAAAAAGACTAATAAAAAGGCAATCACAATAGATGTAAAATTTTAAATTAACCAGATAATGGAAATTAATTTTTAAAAAATTTTAAAGATATATGTGATTTATAAGAGACAAACCTAAAACTGGATACTGAAAGGTTGAAAGTAATTAGTGAGACAAGATATACCAGGCAAATGCTAACCAAAAATAAGTTGGTGTAATTATATTGATACTAACATCAGGCAGATAAGCTTTTGAAATTTAAAAGAATTCTATTAGGGATTAAGAAATGTTATTACTAGATGATGAAAGGATAATTCACCAAAAAAAATAGAGCAGTTTTAAACCCACAGAATACTAACAACATAGCTTCAAAATGTATAAAGCAAAACTTGACTTAATTGTTACCAAATCCATAACCATAATGGGAGTTTTTAAATACCCTTCTCTCAGATACTAATAAAGCAGAGAAATAATTAGGACATAGAAAATTTGAACACTTCCATAAGAAACAAACTTGATCAAGTATACATATGTAGAATTCTGTGCCCAACCAGTAGAAAATACTTATTTGTTTCAACCTTGCAAAGTATATTTTTCAAAAATTGATGACAAATTAGGGTATAAAGGAAACCTCAAAAAATACTGAAGAATCAACTTGATGCATACCACACTTTTTGACCAAAATGCAAGAAAATTAGAGAGCAATAAACAATGACTGCTAAAGCGCCCCCCCCAAATATGTTTGGACTCCTACTAAGCCCACTTCTAAATATATTTAAACAGATCATGGATATGTATGTCATGAATATATATACATATATATATGTACACACATGATGTCATGGATCTAAGCAGAAATTATAATGGAAATTATGAAATATTTAGAACTGAATAAAAACAAAGGCATTCCAAATACCAATTTATGGAATATAGCTAAAGTGGGATGTGAAGAGACGTTTATATCCTGAAATGTATATATTAGAAAAGAAGAAAGATTTACAAATTAGTGAACTCAAGTTGAGAAAAGGACAACAGAGTATACCGAAGGAAATAATAAAGACAAGACCAACAATTAATGTAATATAAAACAAATAATAAAGATTGACAAAATCAGAAGCTAGTTTTTTAAAAAGACTAATAAAAAGGCAAACTTCTGTCAGGGTTGATGGGGGGGATGGGAAAAGGGACAAATAAACAATATTAGGAGAAAATAGAAAAATACTGTGAACAATTTTGGGCAGTAAATTTGAAAACGTAAATGACCGTTTTCTAGATAAATGTTACCAGTGTTTAAGCAAGAAAAAATTATATCCTAATTAGACTATAACCATTAAAGAAAATTGAATGAGTGAAAAAAATCCTAGTCCAAGATGAGTTTATAGACTAGGACCAAGGAACATTTAGAGGTTTATTTATTCATTCATCTTTGAAGGCTAAGGCATTTGGCTTTTATTCTGAGTGGGAAGGGAAGCCATGAGAGGGCTTTGAGCAGATGAGTGGCATCATCTGAATGATGTTTGAAAAGAATCACTCCACCGGCTGCATGGAATATAAGGTGTCAAGATGCAAAACAGGGTGACCAGTTAGGAAGCTTCTGCAATTGGAGCATGATGGCTCAGACAAGGGTGGTTGT
Organism: Hyperoodon ampullatus; assembly: GCF_949752795.1. NCBI lineage: Eukaryota > Metazoa > Chordata > Mammalia > Artiodactyla > Ziphiidae > Hyperoodon > Hyperoodon ampullatus. Next base: position 17,082,914 of record NC_136913.1, on the reverse strand, counting down.
AGTGGAGACAGATAGGAATGGTTGAGTTTGGGGAAAATTTCACAGATAGAGACAAGTTTTACTGGTGGACTGAGTGTACGATGTATGGAAAAAAGAAAAGTCAAGAATGACTCCAAGATTTTTGGCTTGAGTGACTGGTAGGATGGAATTGCCTTTTACTGAGATGGGGAAGATTGTGGAGGAGCACGTTTCTGGGGGAAGATAAGGAGTTTTATTAATTTCGAGGTGCCCATTAGACATCCAAGTGGAAATGGTAAATAGGCAGTTGAATATATGAGTCTAGAAGTCAGGGGAGAGGTTAGGGCTGGAGATGAAAATCTTGGAGCTGTTGGTACACATATATGTAATGAAAGATAATGAGAGTGGATGAGATCACAGGAGTGAGTTAAACAGAGAAGAGATGACATTTAAAGAGGAGCTTTCCAAAAATGGAGAGCTCCAGAAGATGAGGAGGGACCACCAAGGGAGACTGAGAAGCAGCAGATGAGGAAGTAGGAAAACCAGCCAAGGGTGGTTGTCATCCTAGAAGCCAAGTGAGGAAAGTGATTCAAGGAGGAGTATCAGATGGGGGAAAGACTAATAATGGGTCAAAGACAAGTAGCAGCAAGACTGAGAAGTGACCATCAGATTTAGCGGTGTGGAAGTGGTTGGTGATCTTGTCGTGCAGTTTATGTGAGTATTAGAGGCAGAAATTGGTTGAGGCGAGCTCAAGAGAGAAGGGAAGAACAAGAGCTAAAGATTGCGTTGAAACGATTCTTTTGAAGAGTCTGCGGTAAAGGAGAGCAGTGGTTGGGTGGAGATGTGAGCTTGAGAGGGGTTTATTTGAGAAATTATATATCTGGTAGAAATGATCCAGTAGATAGGGAAAAACTGATAATGCAAGAGTGAGAGTGGGAATTACTGGAGCAGAGATAGTTTATCCATCAAAACAAGAGGGAAGGCAGGGTACGCGGGCTCAGTGTTCTCTTTTGATTGTTTCTACTTTCTCAGTGAAACACAAGGCACCGTCTTGAGGAGAGGGGAGAAGGTTTGAAATTGTCCTTTAGGAGAAGAAGGGAATGGATGGTCCAGCGATTTCTAGTATGATTGTTGGACAGCATTAAGGGTCATTAATTTCAAGCAAGTTCAACCAGTATGGCTGTGTGTTTTTTTCCAGCTGCGCAGGTGCACCCCCAGCGGCAGGCAAAGAGTCAGATTTAACCAGAGCTCGGGTTTTTGCATGGCGACTACAATGGAGTGAGAGAGGGGCAAGAGATTAACAGATCACCCCTCTCTTAAATAAACCGTTTCAGATAAAAGATAAAGAGGGATAGCTACCAACTCCTTTTATGTGGCCAATATCCCAAGATACCGTAGTCAAACAAGACATAATGAGAAATATTATTTATGGAGGAAATTCGCTTGTGAATATTGATGCAAAAATATAAAGTAAATTATTAATAAAATGAAGCCAGCAATGTATTAAAAATACAGCATAATCAAGTGAAGTTTATCTCAGTAACACAAGGAAATTTTCTTTAAGAAAATCTATTAATATAACTTACCATATTAATAAAGGAAAAAAAGCCTTCAACTTTATCTGTAACATTTTATTTCTTTTTTTAAAAAGGAAGGAATTTGTACCGTTCCTTCATGGTGGAATGCTTTCATTTGTTGGAGCTGAGCGATGGGTATTGGTTACATTGTTCTCTCTGCTTTCCTATATGTTTGAGATTTTATTAAGTTGTAAAAATTAAGGCCATATTAACAAACATAGTCTAGGAGTAACCCAGGAGTCAGCTTGGATTTCTTCTTTGCCCTCATGCCCCACCAAAAAGTGAGAGAATGTCCTAATAAATTGGATCACCCAAATCTCTCTGCACGCCACCCTCTCTATCCCTGTCCTCTGCCCCCACCCGAGTCCAGGCCACCATCATCTCATGCCTGGACTGCCCCTCTAGCCTCCTGACTAGTTCCTTGCTTCCACTCTTGACCCCTCCTCCCCAGCAGTAAGCAACCTTACATCAGGCACCAGACTACACTGCTCTCGTGCCTACAAATTGCCATGGCTTTTGTCACTCCTAGAATAAAATGCAGAGTTCTATCAAACTTTGCAGTCCAGCTGCAGCCTAGCTCACCAGCTTCTCACTCACCGTCAGTGGTGTGCTGGTAAATGCTTAACAGCTGGCTCAGCTGACTTGAAAACGTGGCTTCTTTGTCAAGAGCCATACCAGGAGGGAGAAAATGAGAGAAAACCACCCCCAATTTCTCATGCCCAACAGCAAACTCTTGATCTTTCCCAACAAATCTGGGTACCACCACCCATTTGGAGCCCCGAGTCAGCAACCCAGGAGTCTTTTTGGCCCCTTCTTTCTTCCTTTCCCACCTGTATTCCATCACCAAGCTCTGCTGATTCTATCTCCTGAACGTCTCTTGAATCCATCTGCTGCTTCTGCTCCTCTCTACCGTCACCGCCCTCCTTGTCTAAGCTGCCAGCCTTGCCAGTCTCTACCCCGGTGCTAGCTTCCCAGCCTGTTTTCTCTCTGCAGCCACTCTCAGTCCCCTCCCGGTATTTCTCCTGACTGCAGCCGAAGTGGTCTTCTCCAAAGCGGGTATGCCCTCCTGCCGCACCCTCACTCTGGGTAACATCTTAACCTCCCTTCCACCCGGGCTCCACCGGGGAAGCCCTCGCTCCCCTCCCTCCTTTATGCCCTCACAGAATGACACACATCCCCTTTGCTGCACTTAACCGAGTTGGAATTTTACATCTATTTGTGTGATTTAAAATGAATGAATTCCCACTAGGCTATAAAGTCCGCTGCACAGGACCAAGGATTTCTTTTTAATTACCATTTTGTCCTTAGCACTTAGTGTCTGGCAGTTGTAGAGATTTTAAAAACAGCTGTTGATTGAATGAATAAATGAATGAAATAAAATGCTTAAACCACGTAGTCTATGTGCTGTAGTATGAGCAGTTAATAAATGACCACTGCTCTTGTTATTATTATTCATCAGACCTCTACCATACAACCATCATTTGGGGGTTCTTAGAACCTCATTGTATTTCCATAAAAAGAGGCTGGGCCAGAGTTGCTGCAACCTATCTGTCCGTTGTCCTTAGTTCAGTTTAATCTAGCAGGAATTTATTTAATAGTCAAGGTGGGAATGAGAACAGTTGTGGGCCAGGGCATGCACAAGCATTCCAGGCAGCACTGAGTCCAGAAAGGGCAGAAATGACATTTTTCGTCCATAGTCAGACAGGGACTATCTGACAGATGGTTGTCTGATCCGTGTGTCGAAGATTCGAGAAAGAGAGCACTTGATAGATAACCTAGTATCAACCCCAGCCCTGCCTTCTGCCATCTCCCACTTCAGTTCTTTTTTTTTTTCTTTTTTTACATCTTTATTGCAGTATAATTGCTTTACAATGGTGTGTTAGTTACTGCTTTATAACAAAGTGAATCAGTTATACATATACATATGTTCCCATATCTCTTCCCTCTTGCGTCTCCCTCCCACCCTCCCTATCCCACCCCTCCAGGTGGTCACAAAGCACCGAGCTGATCTCCCTGTGCTATGCGGCTGCTTCCCACTAGCTGTCTATTTTACGTTTGGTAGTGTATATATGTCCATGCCACTCTCTCGCTTTGTCACAGCTTACCCTTCCCCATCCCCATATCCTCAAGTCCATTCTCTAGTAGGTCTGTGTCTTTATTCCTGTTGTGCCCCTAGGCTCTTCATGACATTTTTTTGTTTTTCTTAGATTCCATATATATGTGTTAGCATACGGTATTTGTCTTTCTCTTTCTGACTTACGTCACTCTGTATGACAGACCCTAGGTCCATCCACCTCATTACAAATAGCTCAGTTTCGTTTCTTTTTATGGCTGAGTAATATTCCATTGTATATACGTGCCACGTCTTCTTTTTCCATTCATCCGATGATGGACACTTAGGTTGTTTCCATCTCCTGGCTATTGTAAATACAGCTGCAATGAACATTTTGGTACATGACTCTTTTTTTTTTTTTAATTAATTAATTAATTAATTTTTTTATTAGTTTCTGCTTTATAACAAAGTGAATCAGTCATACATATACATCTGTTCCCACATCCCTTCCCTCATGCATCTCCCTCCCTCCCACCCTCCCCATCCCACCCCTCCAGGCGGCCACAAAGCACCGAGCTGATCTCCCTGTGCTCTGCGGCTGCTTCCCACTATCTATCTACCTTACGTTTGGTAGTGTATATATGTCCATGCCTCTCTTTCCCTTTGTCACAGCTTACCCTTCCCCCTCCCCATATCCTCAAGTCCATTCTCAAGTAGGTCTGTGTCTTTATTCCCATTTTACCCCTAGGTTCTTCATGACATTTTTTTTTTTAAATTCCATATATATGTGTTAGCATACGGGATTTGTCTTTCTCTTTCTGACTTACTTCACTCTGTATGACAGACTCTAGGTCTATCCACCTCATTACAAATAGCTCAGTTTCGTTTCTTTTTATGGCTGAGTAATATTCCATTGTATATATGTGCCACATCTTCTTTATCCATTCATCCGATGATGGACACTTAGGTTGTTTCCAGCTCCGGGCTATTGTGAATAGAGCTGCAGTGAACATTTTGGTACATGTCTCTTTTTGAATTATGGTTTTCTCAGGGTATATGCCCAGTAGTGGGATTGCTGGGTCATATGGTAGTTCTATTTTTAGTTTTTTAAGGAACCTCCTTACTGTTCTCCATAGTGGCTGTACCAATTCATTCCCACCAGCAGTGCAAGAGTGTTCCCTTTTCTCCACACCCTCTCCAGCATTTATTGTTTCTAGATTTTTTGATGATGGCCATTCTGACTGGTGTGAGATGATATCTCATTGTAGTTTTGATTTGCATTTCTCTAATGATTAATGATGTTGAGCATTCTTTCATGTGTTTGTTGGCAGTCTGTATATCTTCTTTGGAGAAATGTCTATTTAGGTCTTCTGCCCATTTTTGGATTGGGTTGTTTGTTTTTTTGTTATTGAGCTGCATGAGCTGCTTGTAAATTTTGGAGATTAATCCTTTGTCTGTTGCTTCATTTGCAAATATTTTCTCCCATTCTGAGGGTTGTCTTTTGGTCTTGTTTATGGTTTCCTTTGCTGTGCAAAAGCTTTTAAGTTTCATTAGGTCCCATGTGTTTATTTTTGTTTTTATTTCCATTTCTCTAGGAGGTGGGTCCAAAATGATCTTGCTGTGATGTATGTCATAGAGTGTTCTGCCTATGTTTTCCTCTAAGAGTTTGAGAGTTTCTGGCCTTACATTTAGGTCTTTAATCCATTTTGAGTTTATTATTGTGTATGGTGTTAGGGAGTGTTCTAATTTCATTCTTTTACATGTACCTGTCCAGTTTTCCTAGCACCACTTATTGAAGAGGCTGTCCTTTCTCCACTGTACATTCCTGCCTCCTTTATCAAAGATAAGGTGACCATATGTGCGTGGGTTTATCTCTGGGCTTTCTATCCTGTTCCATTGATCTATCTTTCTGTTTTTGTGCCAGTACCATACTGTCTTGATTACTGTAGCTTTGTAGTATAGTCTGAAGTCAGGGAGCCTGATTCCTCCAGCTCCATTTTTCGTTCTCAAGATTGCTTTGGCTATTTGGGGTCTTTTGTGTTTCCATACAAATTGTGAAATTTTTTGTTCTAGTTCTGTGGAAAATGTTATTGGTAGTTTGATAGGGATTGCATTGAATCTGTAGATTGCTTTGGGTAGTATAGTCATTTTCACAATGTTGATTCTTCCAATCCAAGAACATGGTATATCTCTCTATCTATTTGTATCATCTTTAATTTCTTTCATCAGTGTCTTATAATTTTCTGCATACAGGTCTTTTGTCTCCTTAGGTAGGTTTATTCCTAGATATTTTATTCTTTTTGTTGCAATGGTAAATGGGAGTGTTTTCTTGATTTCACTTTCAGATTTTTCATCATTAGTGTATAGGAATGCCAGAGATTTCTGTGCATTAATTTTGTATCCTGCTACTTTACCAAATTCATTGATTAGCTCTAGTAGTTTTCTGGTAGCATCTTTAGGATTCTCTATGTATAGTATCATGTCATCTGCAAACAGTGACAGCTTTACTTCTCCTTTTCTGATTTGGATTCCTTTTATTTCCTTTTCTTCTCTGATTGCTGTGGCTAAAACTTCCAAAACTATGTTGAATAAGAGTGGTGAGAGTGGGCAACCTTGTCTTGTTCCTGATCTTAGTGGAAATGCTTTCAGTTTTTCACCATTGAGGACGATGTTGGCTGTGCGTTTGTCATATATGGCCTTTATTATGTTGAGGAAAGTTCCCTCTATGCCTAGTTTCTGCAGGGTTTTTATCATAAATGGGTGTTGAATTTTGTCGAAAGCTTTCTCTGCATCTATTGAGATGATCATATGGTTTTTCTCCTTCAATTTGTTAATATGGTGTATCACGTTGATTGATTTGCGTATATTGAAGAATCCTTGCATTCCTGGAATAAACCCCACTTGATCATGGTGTATGATCCTTTTAATGTGCTGTTGGATTCTGTTTGCTAGTATTTTGTTGAGGATTTTTGCATCTATGTTCATCAGTGATATTGGCCTGTAGTTTTCTTTCTTTGTGACATCCTTGTCTGGTTTTGGTATCAGGGTGATGGTGGCCTCATAGAATGAGTTTGGGAGTGTTCCTCCCTCTGCTATATTTTGGAAGAGTTTGAGAAGGATAGGTGTTAGCTCTTCTCTAAATGTTTGATAGAATTCGCCTGTGAAGCCATCTGGTCCTGGGCTTTTGTTTTTTGGAAGATTTTTAATCACAGTTTCAATTTCAGTGCTTGTGATTGGTCTGTTCATATTTTCTATTTCTTCCTGATTCAGTCTTGGCAGGTTGTGCATTTCTAAGAATTTGTCCATTTCTTCCAGATTGTCCATTTTATTGGCATAGAGTTGCTTGTAATAATCTCTCATGATCCTTTGCATTTCTGCAGTGTCAGCTGTTACTTCTCCTTTTTCATTTCTAATTCTATTGATTTGAGTCTTCTCCCTTTTTTTCTTGATGAGTCTGGCTAGTGGTTTATCAATTTAGTTTATCTTCTCAAAGAACCAGCTTTTAGTTTTATTGATCTTTGCTATTGTTTCCTTCATTTCTTTTTCATTTATTTCTGATCTGATCTTTATGATTTCTTTCCTTCTGCTAACTTTGGGGTTTTTTTGTTCTTCTTTCTCCAATTGCTTTAGGTGCAAGATTAGGTTGTTTATTCGAGATGTTTCCTGTTTCTTAAGGTAGGATTGTATTGCTCTAAACTTCCCTCTTAGAACTGCTTTTGCTGCATCCCATAGGTTTTGGGTCGTCGTTTCTCCATTGTCATTTGTTTCTAGGTATTTTTTTATTTCCTCTTTGATTTCTTCAGTGATCACTTCGTTATTAAGTAGTGTATTGTTTAGCCTCCATGTGTTTGTATTTTTTACAGATCTTTTCCTGTAATTGGTATCTAGTCTCATAGCATTGTGGTCGGAAAAGATACTTGATACAATTTCAATTTTCTTAAATTTACCAAGGCTTGATTTGTGACCCAAGATATGATCTATCCTGGAGAATGTTCCATGAGCACTTGAGAAAAATGTGTATTCTGCTATTTTTGCATGGAATGTCCTATAAATATCAATTAAGTCCATCTTGTTTAATGTATCATTTAAAGCTTGTGTTTCCTTATTTATTTTCATTTTGGATGATCTGTCCATTGGTGAAAGTGGGGTGTTAAAGTCCCCTACTATGAATGTGTTACTGTCGATTTCCCCTTTTATGGCTGTTAGTGTTTGCCTTATGTATTGAGGCGCTCCTGTGTTGGGTGCATAAATATTTACAATTGTTATATCTTCTTCTTGGATCGATCCCTTGATCATTATGTAGTGTCCTTCTAATAGTCTTTATTTTACAGTCTATTTTGTCTGATATGAGCATTGCTACTCCAGCTTTCTTTTGGTTTCCATTTGCATGGAATATCTTTTTCCATCCCCTTACTTTCAGTCTGTATGTGTCTCTAGGTCTGAAGTGAGTCTCTTGTAGACCGCATATATATGGGTCTTGTTTTTGTATCCATTCAGCCAGTCTGTGTCTTTTGGTGGGAGCATTTAATCCATTTACGTTTAAGGTAATTATCGATATGTATGTTCCTATTCCCATTTTCTTAATTGTTTTGGGTTTGTTATTGTAGGTCTTTTCCTTCTCTTGTGTTTCTTGCCTAGAGAAGTTCCTTTAGCATTTGTTGTAAAGCTGGTTTGGTGGTGCTGAACTCTCAGCTTTTGCTTGTCTGTAAAGGTTTTAATTTCTCCATCAAATCTGAATGAGATCCTTGCTGGGTAGAGTAATCTTGGTTGTAGGTTTTTCTCCTTCATCACTTTAAATATGTCCTGCCCGTCCCTTCTGGCTTGCAGAGTTTCTGCTGAAAGATCAGCTGTTAACCTTATGGGGATTTCCTTGTGTGTTATTTGTTGTTTTTCCCTTGCTGCTTTTAATATGTTTTCTTTGTATTTAATTTTTGACAGTTTGATTAATATGTGTCTTGGCGTGTTTCTCCTTGGATTTATCCTGTATGGGACTCTCTGTGCTTCCTGGACTTGATTAACTATTTCCTTTCCCATATTAGGGAAGTTTTCAACTATAATCTCTTCAAATATTTTCTCAGTTCCTTTCTTTTTCTCTTCTTCTTCTGGAACCCCTATAATTCAAATGTTGGTGCGTTTAATGTTGTCCCAGAGGTCTCTGAGACTGTCCTCAGTTCTTTTCATTCTTTTTTCTTTATTCTGCTCTGCAGTAGTTATATCCACTATTTTATCTTCCAGGTCACTTATCTGTTCTTCTGCGTCAGTTATTCTGCTATTGATCCCATCTAGAGCATTTTTAATTTCATTTATTGTGTTGTTCATCGTTGCCTGTTTCATCCTTACTTCTTCTAGGTCCTTGTTAAATGTTTCTTGCATTTTGTCTATTCTGTTTCCAAGATTTTGGATCATCTTTACTATCAGTATTCTGAATTGTTTTTCAGGTAGACTGCCTATTTCCTCTTCATTTGTTAGGTCTGGTGGGTTTTTATCTTGCTCCTTCACCTGCTGTGTGTTTTTCTGTCTTCTCGTTTTGCTTATCTTACTGTGTTTGGGGTCTCCTTTTTTCAGGCTGCAGGTTCGTAGTTCCCGTTGTTTTTGGTGTCTGTCTCCAGTGGCTAAAGTTGGTTCAGTGGGTTGTGTAGGCTTCCTGGTGGAGGGGACTAGTGCCTGTGTTCTGGTGGATGAGGCTGGATCTTGTCTTTCTGGTGGGCAGGTCCACGTCTGGTGGTGTGTTTTGGGGTGTCTGTGGACTTATTATGATTTTAGGCAGCCTCTCTGCTAATGGGTGGGGTTGTGTTCCTCTCTTGCTAGTTGTTTGGCATAGGGTGTCCAGCACTGTAGCTCGCTGGTTGTTGAGTGAAGCTGGGTGCTGGTGTTGAGATGGAGATCTCTGGGAGATTTTTGCTGTTTGATATTTTGCGGAGCTGGGAGGTCTCTTGTGGACGAGTGTCCTGAACTTGACTCTCCCACCTCAGAGGCACAGCACTGACTCCTGGCTGCAGCACCAAGAGCTTTTCATCCACAGGGCTCAGAATAAAAGGGAGAGGAAAAGAAAGAAAGAGGGGGGGGGGGAGGGAGGGAGGGAGAGAGAGAGAGAGAGAGAAAGAATGAAAGAAAGAAAGAAAATAAAGTAAGATAAAAGAAAATAAAGTTATTAAAATAAAAAATAATTATTAAGAAAAAAAAATTTTTTAAGAAAAAAATGGACAGGCAGAACGCTAGGACAGTGGTAAAAGCAAAGCTCTACAGACAAAATCACACACAGAAGCATACACATACACACTCACAAAGAGAAAAAGGGGGGAAAAAAAATATATATATATATATATTGCTGCTCCCAAAGTCCACCTCCTCAATTTGGGATGATTCGTTGTCTATTCAGGTATTCCACAGATGCAGGGTGCATCAAGTTGATTGTGGAGATTTAATCTGCTGCTCCTGAGGCTGCTGGGAGAGATTTCCCTTTCTCTTCTTTGTTCTCACAGCTCCCGGGGTTCAGTTTTGGATTTGGCTCCGCCTCTGCGTGTAGGTCGCCGTAGGGCGTCTGTTCTTCGCTCAGACAGGACGGGGTTAAATGAGCAGCTGACTCTGGGGCTCTGGCTCACTCAGGCCGGGGGGAGGGAGGGGTGCGGATGCGGTGCGAGCCTGCAGCGGCAGAGGCCGGCGTGATGTTGCACCAGCCTGAAGCGCGCTGTGCGTTCTCCCGGAGAAGTTGTCCCTGGATCCCGGGACCCTGGCAGTGGCGGGCTGCACAGGCTCCCCGGAAGGGAGGTGTGGATAGTGACCTGTGCTCGCACACAGGCTTCTTGGTGGCAGCAGCAGCAGCAGCCTTAGCGTCTCATGCCCGTCTCTGGGGTCCACGCTGTTAGCCGCGGCTCGCGCCCGTCTCTGGAGCTCCTTTAAGCAGCAGCAGCGCTCTTAATCCCCTCTCCTCGGGCACCAGGAAACAAAGAGGGAAGAAAAAGTCTCTTGTCTCTTCGGCAGCTCCAGACTTTTCCCCGGACTCCCTCCCGGCCAGCCGTGGCGCACTAGCCCCTGCAGGCTGTGATCACGCAGCCAACCCCCGTCCTCTCCCTGCGCTCCGACCGAAGCCCGAGCCTCAGCTCCCAGCCCCGCCCGCCCCGGCGGGTGAGCAGACAAGCCTCTCGGGCTGGTGAGTGCCGGTCGGCACCGATCCTCTGTGCGGGAATCTCTCCGCTTTGCCCTCCGCCCCCCTGTTGCTGTGCTCTCTTCCGCGACTCGGAAGCTTTCCCCCTCTGCCACCCGCAGTCTCAGCCTGCGAAGGGGCTTCTAGTGTGTGGTAACCTTTCCTCCTTCATGGCTCCCTCCCACGGGTGCAGGTCCCGTCCCTATTCTTTTGCCTCTGTTTATTCTTTTTTCTTTTGCCCTACCCAGGTACGTGGGGAGTTTCTTGCCTTTTGGGAGGTCTGAGGTCTTCTGCCAGCGTTCAGTAGGTGTTCTGTAGGAGTTATTCCACGATTTCTGGTGTATCTGTGGGGAGGAAGGTGATCTCCGCGTCTTACTCTTCCGCCATCTTCCGGTACCTCTGTCCACTTCAGTTCTTTTTAGGTGCAGGCAGGAGGGGGGCTTTTGCTGTGCTCTTTTCAGCACAGCCTTTAAATATTTTAGTGCCAGTTAAAAACATTAGAGTAATTCAATGAAAAAACTCCTTGAATCTTCCATTTACAAATAAAGGACCATAATAGACCCGTACGGGGGAGAGATTTAGAATTGTTTCAAGTTTTGCAGGGATCCAAAATGTCATCTAGATCACCTAATCTCCTTTTACAGTTGAAGAATTCCAGCCAAGGGAGTTGAGGGGACCTTTTTCAATGTCATCGTTTTGGTGAGCTGACAGCCCCGTGATAAGTGTGCCGTCTTGTTGGAAACAGGCCAAAGAGTAGAGATAAATACTTTAGACATACCAGATTGCTGTGAAATAAAGTTACATTCACTAATAGAGTGAAGTAAATATCACATCTGCCTCATAATAGGTAGGGAGAACATAATATTCATAAAATACATTTAGAGACGTGTTCCTTAATCAAATGGGTTACAGACCCATTTGAGAATTTGATGATGGCTGAATATCTTATCTTCTCCTGGGAAAAATGCTCACATAAAAGTTCTAGGAGTCTAAAGACCTCCAGCTCCCTGCCCCCACAAAGCCCATCCATAGATGGGCTGGTCCGGGAGGATCCCACATGCTGCGGAGCAGCTAAGCCTGTGAGCCACAAATACTGAGCCTGCGCTCTAGAGCCCGCGAGCCACAACTACTGAAGCCTGTGTGCCTAGAGCCTGTGCTCTGCAACAAGAGAAGCCACCGCAATGAGAAGCCCGCGCACCTCAACAAAGAGTAGCCCCCGCTCACTGCAACTAGAGAAAGCCCGTGTGCAGCAATGAAGACCCAACGCAGCTAAAAATAAATAAATAAAAAAAATTTATTAAAAAGTAAATAATAAATAAGTGGAAAAAAGAAAAGTTACTCACACAACCAGTAGTCTCAATTACAGATGCAGTCATTTTAAAACCAATGCTACTGTAATTCCCACTTTAAAAAACCTCTCCCAAGTCCAAGGCATTGCCCTTCCCCATCTCCTTTAACATTTCAAACAGTAGTTGCTAGAACAAAATTCCCATACAACAAATGAGTTTAACCAGTTTTCAGAGTTTTTGTAATAGAAATTCTCACATTCTATTTTTGCTTTACCAGCACAGGGGTGGTAGGGAACAGGGGACTGGGGGAGTAATCATGTATTTTCAACATTTATCCTAGTTTCTTTTGGGCATTTCATTTGAATAATTGAACAGTATATTCCTCCCTTGGAACTGAGCAAGTTGGTGGGATGCACTTAGCGATTCTTAATCCAAAGGAAAGAGGACCAAGGGTAGGAGTTAGCCGGAGGCCTCTGACCTCTGTCTGTTGGAGCATAGGAAAGGGAGCTTCAGGAAGGCTTCATGGAGGAGGGAGCATGTGAAGGAGAGGCGTTTGCTGGAGAGCATTACAGGCGGGGAGAAGAGTGTGTGCACAGGCCCAGAAGTGTGAGAGCAGAGCATGTGCAGGAAATACTAATTCAGGTTTTCTGGGGAGCTAAGGAGGGAGCGACGGGTGACGAGGCGGGACGTGAGAGGAAGAGCCAGCACATGATGAGCCTTGTATGGCTACCCGAGGGACTTCGGTTCTATCTTGTAGGGTTGGAGAATTCTGAGCAGGGCAGTGAAGTCTTGAGAGTCTAGGTCTTTCGGTGACCTCCCTTTGTGGAGGATGGATTGGAAGGAGAGCAGTACTAGAGGCAGAGAGATCAGTAAGGAGCTCTTCCGATTTTCCTTTGGGACGGAGGGAGGGGGAGAAGGAATCTATCCTCTCTGGGCCGTTTTTGGTGGGTAGATGACAGCATTCATCTGTGTGCCCTCCAGCTAGAAATTGAACTGCAAAATGTTAAATTAAGTAATTTGGTGCTACCATCTAGCTTATGTATTTTGCCTTAATATTGCCTCAATCTTAGATTTCTTTAATAGCATCAAATGTTTTTACGGTATCTAGTTCACTGTGTCCAGTTAATAGGCATTTGTAGTTGTATCTGTCAGGATTCTTTCAGATGTAACTGACACAAACCCACCTCAAATGGCCTTTAAGCACAAAAGAGAATTTATTGCTCAAATAACTGAAAATCCCAAGGGATTGGGCTAGATTCAGGCATGGCTGGATTTAGGAGCTCAAATGATCAAGTATATCTCTTTGTATTACTTGGCCCTGTTTGACTCAGAGTGGGCTTTATTCTCTGGCAGGCTTATCTCAAGTGGTGGCAGATGTGGTCCCTTGGCAGCTCCAGGTTATAGTCTTTCAGATTGGTGCCCTCTGTAGAAAGAAAGCTTTTCCTATAGTGCCCCTAGAGAAAGTCCTGACTGTGAATGGCTCTCAGTTGGTCCAGCTTGGGTCGTGTGCACATCCTTGAACTGTGCCTAGATTGGCCAGGCTGGGTCACACGTCCTTCCCTGCAGCTGGGGCTGTGGCCAGGGGTCAGGCAGTGATGGGATCAACCCCGCCTCCCCTCCCCAGAACCACACTGAATCAGAGCAGGGGAAATTATAGGCCATTACCAGAAAAGGGGGGAACAGTTACTGGATAGGCAGAGGCAACAGTGGTTTCCATTAAAATGGGGATGAAGTAAAGGGCCCGAGGGGGCCCGACCCATGGTCTCCAGTCTGCTTCGAACCTTCCTTTTTATACAAAAGGAAACCAAGGGCCAGAGAAGTTAAGTAATTTGCCCAAGATCACATAGCTAATAAGTGGCGGAGCAGATTTGAGCCCAGGTGTATCTTACACAGTGTAGGGGCTGTGGCCTTAAACACTGCATTATATTCCATGCCTCTCTTGTGGAACGGCCTTCAGGGACCTTCTGCCCAAATAATACCAGAGACTGAGCTCACATTACCTACAACCCTGTCCATTCTATCTGGAAAATTCTAAATGTTAGGAGGCTCTTATGTTGAGTTGAAATCTGACTTGAGTTGAATAGCCAAAAAAATCGAATCCCTCTTTCAGAGGACAACCTTTCAGCAGTTTGAAGACGCTAACTTGCTCTCCCTTAAACCTTCTCTAAACACCCTATTCTCCCTTCATGAGCTGTGGCTCTCAGCCTCTTCATAGCCCTGATCAACCTCTGGGTATGTTCCAGGTAGGGAATATCCCTTTTCAAGCATGGTGTTTGTCAGTGACAGTATGCCAGGTGTGCTCTGCCACGCTGGCAGTTCAGTGAGACGCTCATTTCCCTTGTTCTGAAAACTCTACTTCCATTAACATAGCCTTGATTTTTTGGTATCCACTCACATGCTGTTCGTAGGTCGTTCGTTGTTAAAACTTGCAGGCAGTGTTGTATAGTTGAAATTTCTTGTACCTAAATACTGGGGCAAGATGTGGATGGGTCAAAGGGTAGCTGCTGGGATGGGGGAGTGGGGGGGTGATTTGGAAAAAAGAGAAGAGGTTCTGTTTAAAGAGTTGTTGGGGCCCTGGGAGTGGGAGTGTATGTGTAAAGGGAGCTGAGTCATCTCAAATGTGTGGGAGTGATTGCTACTAAAATCAGTTAAGCAGACATTTATCGAACACGTAAGCCCAATAAATAAATTCTTGTTGAATCCTATCTAGTTTTGTTTCAACCTGTTGTCTAAGCCCTTAAGTGTTCTGCTGTTCTGGGTCAGCGTCCACTTTGCAGCCCTTACCTGCCCCTCTCAGATGCACACGCCCTCTTAGGAGCAGTGGATGCCACCTTTTCAGCATCGCTGCTCTCTTCTCTTGTTAATCCTCCCCATCCCCTGATTGCTCTCAGTATCATCTTGGTATTGCCACCAACCAAGAAGATTGTATAAGTGTTGTTTCTTGAGCTTATATGACGAAGACTTGAGCTTTTATTATTTTTATTTTTCAGGTTGATAATTTTAACATTGAATATATGTTTTTAAACTACACACCCACCACCCTAGGGAGCCATGTACACTGTCTTTTTCGGTCATCTTGTACCACTGTACCGTTACCCTCACTGAAATTCACTAACTTCTGCCTCCTTAAACTTCACCTCTGTCCTTTGAGTTTACTATTCTCTGTTTCACCCATTCTCGTCTCTGAATCTAGGGATAAGCCATTTCCTGTGCTTGAAGCAGCTCCCCTGTTTTACCCACTTTTCTACTTATAAAGCAAAAATGAGGATTTACCACCTGTTTGAATCATTCCCAAGATTCATGCTTCTTCAGAGTTTCCTAAAGAAAGACTACAGTTCTATGAATTTTAAAACATGTATAGAGTCATGTAACCACCACCATGATCAAAATACAAAGCAGTTCCTTCAACTAAAAAATCTCCCTCCTGCTACCTCTTTATAGTCACACATACCACCCAACCCTAATCTCTAGAAACCGCTGATTTGTTCTCTGTCACTATAGTTTTGTCTTTTCAAGATTGTCATGTAAGTGGAATCATATGGTATGTAACCTTTGAGAGTGGCTTCTTTCACTTAGTATAATGCCCCCGAGATTCATCCAAGTCGTCGTGTGTATCAGTAGTTTGTTCTTTTTCATTGCCAAGTAGTATTCATTATATGGACATATCACAGTGTGTTTATCCATTCACCCGTTGAAGGAAATTTGAGTTATTTACAGTTTCTGGCAGTTATGGATCGAGCTGCTTTAAACATGCATGTTGAGGTTTGCATTTCTTTAGGGTACTTACCTAGGAGCAGGTTTGCTGGGTCATAGGGTAAGTGTCTGTTTAACTTCATTAGAAATTGCCAAACTCTTTTCTAGAATGGCAGCACTATTTTGCATTCCCACCAACAATGTATGAGGATTCAAGTGGCTCTATACCCCTGTTAACACTTAGTATTGGCATTAGTTTTTCTATACTTTAAATTTTTATTTACTTATTTATTTACTCATTTATTGAAGTATACTTGATTTACAATGTTGTGTTTCTGGTGTACAGCAAAGTGATTCAGTTATATATATACATAATCTTTTTCATATTCTTTTCCATTATGGTTTATTACAGGATATTGAATATAGTTCCCTGTGCTATACAATAGGACCTTGTTGTTTATCTATTATATATATAGTAGTTTGTATCTGCTAATTCCAAACTCCTAATTTATCCCTCCCCACCTCCTTTTCCCTCTGGTAACCATAAGTTTGTTTTCTATGTCTGTGAGTCTGTTTCTATTTTGTAAATAAGTTCATTTGTATCATATTTTAGATTCCACATGTAAGTGATATATGGTATTTGTCTTTCTCTTCTGACTTACTTCACTTAGTATGATAATCTCTAAGTCCATCCATGTTGCTGCAAGTGGCATTATTTCGTTCTTTTTTATGGGAGAGTAGTATTCCATTGTCTGTGTATACACACACACACACACACATATACACATATATCACCCATCTTCTTTATCCATTCATCTATTGATGGACATTTAGGTTGCTTCCATGTCTTGGCTATTGTAAGTAGTGCTGCTGTGAACATTGGGGTGCATGTATCTTTTCAAATTACAGTTTTCTCCAGATATATGCCCAGGAGTGGGATTGCTGGATCACATGGTAGCTCTTTTTCTAGTTTTTTAAGGAACCCCCATACTGTTTTCCATAGTGGCTGTACCAGTTTACATTCCCACCAGCAGTGTAGGATGATTCCCTTTTCTCCATACCCTCTCTGGCATTTGTTTTTTGTAGACTTTGATGATGGCCATTCTGACTGGTATGAGGTGATATGTCATTGTAGTTTTGATTTGTTTTTTTTTTAATTAATTTATTTTTGGCTGCGTTGGGTCTTCATTGCTGTGCTCAGGTGTTCTCTAGCAGCAGTGAGTAGGAGCTACTCTTCGTGGCAGTGTGTGAGCTTCTTGTTGCAGTGGGTTCTCCTGTTGCGAGCACGGGCTCTAGGCGCGCAGGCTTCAGTAGTTGTGGCACGCGGACTCTAGAGCGCAGGTTCAGTAGTTGTGGCACACGGGCTTAGTTTCTCTGCGGCATGTGGGATCTTCCCAGACCAGGGCTCAAACCTGTGTCCCCTGCATTGGCAGGCGGATTCTTAACCACTGTGCCACCAGGGAAGTCCCTAGTTTTGATTTTAATAATTAGCAATGTTGAGTATCTTTTTATGTGTCTATTGGCTATCTGTATGTCTTCTTTGGAGAAATGCCTCTTTAGGTCTTCTGCCCATTTTTTGATTGGGTTGTTTGTTTTTTTGTTATTGAGTTGTATGAGCTGTTTGTATATTTTAGAAATTAAGCCCTGTCAGTCGCATCATTTGCAAATATTTTCTCCTATTCCGTAGGTTGTCTTTTCATTTTGTTTATGGTTTCCTTTGCTGTGCAAAAGGTTGTAAGTTTGATTTGGTTCCATTTGTTATTTTTGCTTTTATTTCTATTGTCTTGGGAGACTGATCTAAGAAAACATTCTTACATTTATGTCAGAGAATGTTTTGCCTATGTTCTCTTCTAGGATTTTTATGGTGTCATGTTTTATATTTAAGTCTTTAAGCCATTTTGAGTTTATTTTTGTGAATGGTGTGAGGGAGTGTTCTAACTTCATTGATTTACATGTGGCTGTCCAGCTTTCCCAGCACCACTTGCTGACGAGATTGTCTTTTCTCCATTGTATATTCTTGCCTCCTTTGCCGAAGATTAATTGATCATAGGTGTGTGGATTTATTTCTGGGCTCTCTATTCTGTTTCATTGATCCATATGTCTGTTTTTGTGCCAGTACCATGCTGTTTTGATTACTGTAGCTTTGTAGTATAGTTTGAAATCAGGGAGGGTTATACCTCCAGCTTTGTTATTTATCCTCAGGCTTATTTTGGCAATTCTAGGCCTTTTATAGTTCCACATAAATTTTAGGATTATTTGTTCTAGTTCTGTGAAAAAGGTCATGGGTAATTTGATAGGGATCGCATTTAATCTGTAGATTGCTTTGGGTAGTATGGCCATTTTAACAATATTCTTCCAATCCAAGAGCATGGGATATCTTTCCATTTCTTTGAATCATCTGTAATTTCCTTTACCAATGTTTTATAGTTCTCAGCATATAAGTCTTTCACCTCCTTGGTCAGGTTTATTCCTAGATATTTTTTTATGTGATTTTAAAAGGGATTGTTTTTTACTTTCCCTTTCTGATGTTTCATTGTTTGTGTAAAGAAATGCAACAGATTTCTGTATGTTAATCTTGTATCCTGCTACCTTGCTGAATTCGTTTATTAGTTCTACTAGTTTTTGTGTGGAGTCTTAAGGTTTTTCTATATATAGTATCATGTTATCTGCATATAATGACAGTTTTACCTCTTCCCTTCCAATTTGGATACCTTGTATTTCTTTTTCTTGTCTGACTAATGTGGCTAGGACTTCCAATACTATGTTGAAGAGAAGTGAGAGTGGGCATCCTTTTCTTGTTCCAGATTTTAGTGGGAAGGCTTTCAGCTTTTCACCATTGAGTCTTATGTTGGCTGTGGGTTTGTCATAAATAGCTTTTATTATGTTGAGATATGTTCCCTCTATACCCACTTTGGTAAGAGTTTCTAACATGAATAGATGTTGAATTTTATCAAATGCTTTTTCTGCATCTGTTGAAATGATCATGTGGTTTGGCAGTATTTTTTTATTTTAGCCACTTCAATAGGTAGATAGTGCTATCTCACAGTGGTTTTAATTTGCATTTCCTTAATAGCTAATGATGTTGGCCTTTTTTTTTTTTAATTTACTTTATTTATCTATTTTTGGCTGCATTGGGTCTTCATTGCTGCACACGGGCTTTCTCTGGCTGTGGTGAGCGGGGGCTACTCTGTTGCAGTGTGCGTGCTTCTCATTGCAGTGGCTTCTCTTGTTGTGGAGCATGGGCTCTAGGCATGCGGGCTTCAGTAGTTGTGGCTCACAGGCCCTAGAGTGCAGGCTCAGTAGTTGTGGTGCACTGGCTTAGTTGCTCCATGGCATGTGGGATCTTCCTGGACCAGGGCTCGAACCCATGTCCCCTGCATTGGCAGGCGGATTCTTAACCACTGTGCCAACAGGGAAGCCCTTTTCAAGTTTTTTTTCAACCAATTTTTAAATAAGTTGCTTTCTTACTGTTGAGTTTTGAGAGTTCTTTCCATATGCTGGATACAATTCCCTTGTTGAACATGTGACTTGCAAATAGTTTCTCCCAGTCTATAGCTTGTCTTTTTATCTCTTAAGTGTCTTTCACAGAGAAAACGTTTTTAACTTTGATAAAGTCCAGTTTATCGATTTTTCTTCTATGGATGGTGCTTTTGGTGTCATGGCTAATTTTGCCTAATTTTAAGTCATGAAGATTTTTCTTCTGTGTTTTCTTTCTTTTTTAAATTATTTTATTTATCTATTTTTGGCTGCCTTGGGTGTTCGTTGCTGTGCACGGGCTTTCTCTAGTTGTGGCGAGCAGGGGCTGCTCATTGTTGTGATGTGTGGGCTTCTCATTGCGGTGGCTTCTCTTTGTTGCAGAGCACAGGCTCTAGGCATGTGGCCTGCAGTAGTTGTGGCATGCAGGCTCAGTAGTTGTGGCTCGCTTGCCCTAGAGCACAGGCTCAGTGGTTGTGGTGCATGGGCTTAGTTGCTCTGTGGCATATGGGATCTTCCCGGACCAGGGCTCAAACCCACGTCCCCTGCATTGGCAGGCGGATTCTTAACAACTGTGTCACCAGGGAAGTCCCATCTTCTATGTTTTCTTACAGAAGTTTTATAGGTTTACATTTTACATTTAGATCTGTGATCCATTTTGAGTTAACTTTGTGTAAGGTGTGGGATTTAGATTCATATTCATTTTCTTGCATATGGATGTTTATTTGTTCCAATACCATTTATTAAAAAGGCTGTTCTTTCTCCCTTTGTGTTTAGACCTTTGTCAAAGGTCAATTTGTCATACATGTGTGGATCAACTTCTGGTCTCTATTCTGTTCTAGGCCCTATGTCTGTATCCCTTTTCCTCTTGTTAGGTGCACACACATTTAGGATTATTATATCTTTATAGTGAACTGACCCTTTCATTATTATCTAACATCTCTCTGTATCCCTGGTCATTTTCTTTGCTGTGAAGTCTACTTTGTCTGATGTTAATATCTCAATTCTTTTCCCCTCTTCTCCCTACCCTAAAGAGTAGGATTTCAGTTTATTACTTTAACAATTTTTTTTATAAGCCCAAAAGCAAAAGACAAGTAATTCATCACCATTTTAATCTCTGTGCACTTTAGATTCAGTAATGAGTGAGCTGTGGAGGCGGCAGGTGGGGGTGTTTCCCAGGCCATCACAGCTAGCAGGTGACACCACCATGACAGCATACTTGTTCAAAATTATTCGTATAATAATTGTTCACATAGAGGGCAGACAGCAGAAGCAAGAAGAACTACAATTCTGCAGCCTGTAGAAGGAAAAGCACATTCTAGGCAGTGTTGTGGGCATAAGGCTGTCCCAGTAGCCTGGTTCCTAGATGGAAGGTAACACAGAGCAGAACCACAGCTGAACAGGGATGGACACAAGACATGGGCAAGAAATATAAGCCACCAAGATTTTAGTGTTGTTACCACAGTATAGGGGCCAAGCCCTAGGCCCAGTCCATTCTAAGCCTTAGGGTCCTACCCTTTTTTCCCATAAACAGGAGCCAGGAAAGGCACTTCCCCTAAATTAGAAATGAACAAATGTTGGAGAGGGGCCGACAAATGACTGGAGTTAAAAGAGAAACTGCCCAGCTGTTGTTCCCTTGCCCTTGATGAAGCACAGTTTATGTTAGGCTCATCTGTCTTGGACCTCTTCTTCTACAGTTTAAGGATGTCATTGTCAGTTCCCCTACAGCAGGAGTGCTGAGTCCCAGTGCAGGTCTGTGCTACCTCCTCTAATACTGCATTGGGACACTACCGTTGACTCTTTGTAGCTCTCCTCATAGCTGCCCCCTCCTCCTCCTATAAGGGCGTTAATCCCATTCATGAGAGCTCTGCCCACATGACCTAATTATCTCCCAAAGGCCCCACTTCCAAATACTGTCATATTGGGAATTAGATTTCAATGTATGTATTTTGGGGAGACACAGGCTTTCAGTTCATAATAGTAAGTATTCCTTTTGCTGAGTGCAGCAGCACTCTAATTTAACATGGCTTGTGTATGCAGTTTTGAATATGGGGATCCCCTGAAACACCCAGACTGCTTCTCTGTAGTGGAATGAGGCTGAGACAGTTTAGCTCTGGGTGGGGATGAACTAATCCACTTAAAGTTAAACCCAAACTAAAGAACCAAAGAGGTGACTTTCAGTTAACAGAACAGTGACATTTCATAATCCAAACCACACTTGGCGCTGTGTGTAAGTGGTCACTGCTGTGTCATTGGAAGGCTCTTTGTCTTAGTGGACTCACGGTTGATGGGTACGCCAGGAAGGGGCTGAGTTCTTTCTGTGCACCTCCTGATGATTTCCTGCCCTGAGTTTATCCAACAGGATCCAGAACAGATAAAGATGCTTATGCTATACCTTGTTGGTGCATAGTGATTTTTTAAAAAAGAACTCCAGTAGTCCACTATTGGAATGACTCATACCTTCCCTCAGCCATTCCTAGACTTCACTTCTGGTTGACTTTAATATCATTGATCTGTAGTTGTTGGCTGTAGAACAGTGTCAATACACTGAATGCTGCTGCCCCTGAAGGCATATCAGTTGCGTTTTAGATGTTTTTGAAGAGGGCATAGATTAGTTAAAGGAGGAAGTCAAATATTTAATTCCTTAGGTGGGATCATCTGAAACTATGCCAGTATTTTTTTTACCCAGTAACCTTGGCAGTATCACTTTGAAAGTACCCGGCAGCATTTTTTAATGAGCCCTCTTGTAAATAATTTGGTACCCTTTTGAATAATAATTTAAGCTGGCAAGGTTCTGATTGCTATGATGTATTTTATTAGATACATATTTCTTCATATAATTTCAGGAAAAGTCAACAGAGGCTTTATCTTTATGTGACTCTTTTCCTATCTTATCCATTTTACTTCTAGGCACAGAGTTTATTAAGACTAGATTCTTAAAAAAGTAATAGCTTTATTGAGATATAATTTACTTACCATACAATTCATCTAGCATGTACAATTTAATGGTTTTTAGCATATTCACAGAGTTGTACATCATAACCACAGTCAAGTTTAGAACATTTTCATCACCCCCAGAAAGGAAAAAACTTGTTAGCAGTCACTCACTCACTCACTCCCCATTTCCTCCCATCCCACTCCTACCCACAGCCCTAGACAACTACTAATCTACTTTCTATCTCTATAGATTTCCTATTCTGGACATTCTGTACAATTGGAATCATACAGTATGTAGACTTTTGTGACTGGCTTCTTTTACTTAGTGTAATGTTTTCAAGGTTCATCCATGCTGTAGCATGTATTAGTACTTCATTCCTTTTTATTGCTGAATAATATTTCATTGTTCGTATGGATCACATTTTGTTTATCCATTTATCAGTTGATGGACACTTGGGTTGTTTCCTCTTTGGGGCTACTATGAATAATGCTGTGATGAACATTTGTGTACACTTTTTTGTGAAGGTCTGGCTTTTTAGTGACTCAGCTGCCCTTTTAAATACTGGTGATACCATAGCTACATAGGAACCCCGATGGCACCCCCTTTTTTAAAAAAATTAATTTATTTTTGGCTGCATTGGGTCTTGTTGCTTTGCTCGGGATTTTCTCTAGTTGCGGCGAGCAGGGGCTACTCTTCGTCGCGGTGCGCAGGCTTCTCATTGCGGTGGCTTCTCTTGTTGTGGAGCACGGGCTCTAGGCGCGTGGGCTCAGTAGTTGTGGCTTGCGGGCTCTAGAGTGCAGGCTCAGTAGCTGTGGTGCACGGGCTTAGTTGCTCCGCAGCATGTGGGATCCTCCCGGACCAGGGATCGAACCCATGTCCCCTGCACTGGCAGGCGGATTCCCAACCACTGTGCCACCAGGGAAGCCCCTGATGGCCCCTTGCTCGGCACCTCCTTTTTAAGGTAGGCGGCTTCCCTGGTCACACAGAGCTAGAGTGGTAGAGTGGGGCCTCTTGCTCCCATGTTCAATGCTTTACCAAATGGTGTGGAAACACAAAGGGAGAGGAAGATCTAATTCTGTAATGCACAGATTTGTAAAAGCCTTGAAGGCTTTTTCTATTTGCTGTTTCTTCTCTTCGTTACTTACAACAGTATGGTCTGGTCTGAAAGCAAAAGAACAAGTACTCACAAGTTAGAAGATCCCTCAGAGATTTTTTTAGTCTAATATCCTCATTATACAGATGAGAAAACCAAAGCCTAGAAAAAGTGATGTCACTTCTCACCCAAGATCACACTGTTGGTGGCAGGGCAAGGACTGGAACGCTGGTCTCTTCACTTCTCGTCCCAGCCCTCGTGCCCCGATTAGGGTGAGCATTCATTGCCCAGGAGCTAGGTGAAGGGCGGTGCTGAATCGTTTTGTCTCTTCTCTGATAGAATCCCGTCACGGGGCTGCTGTCAGCCAGTCATGAGCAGAAGGATGCCTGGGTGCGGGATAACATCTACAGCATCCTGGCCGTGTGGGGCCTGGGCATGGCCTACCGCAAGAATGCTGACCGCGATGAGGACAAGGCCAAGGCCTACGAGTTGGAGCAGGTAAGGCTGACTGGCAGCCGTGGCTTGACTGCTCAGCACCTTTTCCTTGAATTGAAAAGCCTACAAGGAGGTAGCTGTGTGTGCAGAACAGTCTGGTAGAGGCTTCTCCTCCATTTCTGCTGCAGTATATTTTGGGGAGGCACTTTGGTGGTCTCAACCTCTCATGTGTCTCTCCTTTTGAGATTTTTCCCTCCATAAAAAAACAACAAAAATCACACTGAATAGACATCCAAATTTCTAACTAGCTATATTTCTTTCACACATGCTCTGTCAATTTTATACATACTTATATAAAGATGTCATTATAAACTAATATGATAGTTTTTAAAGAGTCAGCACACCAGAACTACACATTCCAAAGTGTATACTCTTTGGAGTAATCATGTTGAAAGGATATTTATCCAAACATTATTGCCACTGCTTAAAACATGTTTGGAATTTCCTTTAAAAATGCCTTTCAGTTTGAGTCATTCCAAAACAATCTTTTAAATTTATAGTCACCCTTAATTTTGAACCACATTGGTGTTGTCCAATTTTTGTGCCAGTGTTACCATACAGCACAATGAAGACCTTTTATTGTTTTCCAAAATCAGAAACCAACATACCCACCAAAGCGAAGACTTGCCATCACTAAGTATGTAAGAAAATAATCTGCCCCTGAGCACAGGAAGTATTTTCAGAGTGTTTTGAGTAATAGCATTGAAGTAAGGAGCATTGATGTATAAAAGTATAGATCTCTTGGCATGAGAGCCTTTGGGATTTGTCTTTGATTCATCATTTCTCATTGGCTGGCACAGCCAGTGGATTGTTAGGTCCAGGGAGAGTTCTTACGGCCCAATTGGTGATTGTTTATAGCAAGCAAAGTGGGCATGAGTGGCGGGCAGCCTTGACAGCAGTAGGGAAGCTAAGAGAGGAAGCCTGTCTGTGCGAGCAAGGAAAGGACAGTTTGGATTTGACTAGACATGCTGAGTATGAGGTAACGAAATCACCCAGTCTTGGAGGTAAGGCAAGAATGGGTAGTATTTAAAATGCATATAGGGACTTCCCTGGTGGCGCAGTGGTTAGGAATCCTCCTGCCAATGCAGAGGACACGGATTTGAGCCCTAGTCTGGGAAGAACCCACATGCCGCAGAGCAACTAAGCCCGTGCGTCACAACTACTGAGCCTGTGCTCTAGGGCCTGTGAGCCACAACTACTGAGCCCGTGTGCCACAACTACTGTAGCCCACATGCCTAGAGCCTGTGCTCCGCAACGAGAAGCCACTGCAGTGAGAAGCCCGCACATCACGACAATGAGTAGCCCCCGCTTGCCACAACTAGAGAAAGCCCACGCACAGCCACGAAGACCCAAATGCAGCCAATAAATAAATAAATAAATAAATTAATTAATTAATTAATTTAAAAAAAGAAAATAAAATGCATACAGCGAAGACGCGGAGATCACCTTCCTCCCCATGGATACACCAGAAATAGAGCTACACGTGGAACAACTCCTACAGAACACATACTGAACGCTGGCAGAAGACCCCAGACCTCCCAAAAGGCAAGAAACTCCCCACATACCTGGGTAGGGCAAAGCGGAGAGATTCCCGCACAGAGGAGCGGTGCCGAGCGGCACTCACCAGCCCGAGAGGCTTGTCTGCTCGCCCGCCGGGGCGGGCGGCGCTGGAAGCTGAGGCTCGGGCTTCGGTCAGAGCGCAGGGAGAGGACTGGGGCTGGTGGCGAGAACTCAGCCTGAAGGGGGCTAATGCGCCACAGCTAGCTGGGAGGGAGTCCGGGAAAACCCTGGAGCTGCCGAAGAGGCAAGAGACTTTTTCTCCCCTCTTGGTTTCCTGGTGCGCGAGGAGAGGGGATTAAGAGCGCTGCTTAAAGGGGCTCCACAGACGGGCGCGAGTCGCGGCTGAAAGCGCGGAGCCCAGAGACGGGCGTGGGACGCTGGGGCTGCTGCTGCCGCCGCCAAGAAGCCTGTGTGCGAGCGCAAGTCGCTGTCCACACCGCCCTTCCGGGAGCCTGTTCAGCCCGCCACTGCCGGGGTCCCGGGATCCAGGGGCGGCTTCCCTGGGAGAACGCACGGCGCACCTCGGGCTAGTGCAACGTCACGCCGACATCTGCCACTGCAGGCTCGCCCCACACTCCGTGCCCCTCCCTCCCGCCCGGCCTGAGTGAGCCAGAGTCCCCGAAGAGGCTGCTCCTTTAACCCTGTCCTGTCTGAGCGAAGAACAGACGCCCTCCGGCGACCTACACGCAGAGGCGGGGCCAAATCCAAAGCTGAGACCCAGGAGCTGTGAGAACAAAGAAGAGAAAGGGAAACCTCTCCCAGCAGCCTCAGAAGCAGCGGATTAAAGCTCCACAATCAACTTGATGTACTCTGCATCTGTGGAATACATGAATAGACAACAAATCATCCCAAATTGAGGAGCCAGGAGTCAGTGCTGTGCCTCTGAGGTGGGAGAGCCAACTTCAGGACACTGGTCCACAAGAGACCTCCCAGCTCCACATAATATCAAACGGCGAAAATCTTCCAGAGATCTCCATCTCAACACCAGCACCCAGCTTCACTCAACGACCAGCAAGCTACAGTGCTGGACGCCCTATGCCAAACAACTAGCAAGACAGGAACACAACGCCACCCATTAGCAGAAAGGTGGCCTAAAATCATAAAAAGTCCGCAGACACCCCAAAACACACCACCAGACGTGGACCTGCCCACCAGAAAGACAAGATCCAGCCTCATCCACCAGAACACAGGCACTAGTCCCCTCCACCAGGAAGCCTACACAACCCACTAAACCAACCTTAGCCACTGGGGACAGACACCAAAAACAACGGGAACTACGAACCTGCAGGCTGCAAAAAGGAGACCCCAAACACAGTAACATAAGCAAAATGAGAAGACAGAAAAACACACAGCAGGAGAAGGAGCAAGATAAAAACCCACCAGACCTAACAAATGAAGAGGTAATAGGCAGTCTACCTGAAAAAGAATTCAGAATAATGATGGTAAAGATGATGCAAGATTCTATTTCCCAGATCCAAAATCTTGGAAATAGAATAGACAAAATGCAAGAAACAGTTAACAAGGACCTAGAAGAACTAAAGATGAATCAAGCATCGATTAAAAACACAATAAATGAAATAAAAAATACTCTAGATGGGATTAATAGCAGAATAACTGAGGCAGAAGAACGGATAAGTGAGGTGGAAGATAAAATAGTGGAAATAACTAATGCAGAGCAAAATAAAGAAAAAAGAATGAAAAGAATTGAGGACAGTCTCAGAGACCTCTGGGACAACATTAAATGCACCAACATTCGAATCATAGGGGTTCCAGAAGAAGAAGAGAAAAAGAAAGGGACTGAGAAAATATTTGAAGAGATTATAGTTGAAAACTTCCCTAATATGGGAAAGGAAATAGTTAATCAAGTCCAGGAGGCACAGAGAGTCCCATACAGAATAAATCCAAGGAGAAATACGCCAAGACACATATTAATCAAACTGTCAAAAATTAAACACAAAGAAATCATATTAAAAGCAGCAAGGCAAAAACAACAAATAACACACAAGGGAATCCCCATCAGGATAACAGCTGATCTCTCAGCAGAAACTCTACAAGCCAGAAGGGAGTGGCAGGACATAATTAAAATGATGAAGGAGAAAAACCTGCAACCAAGATTACTCTACCCAGCAAGGATCTCATTCAGATTTGATGGAGAAATTAAAACGTTTACAGACAAGCAAAAGCTGAGAGAGTTCAGCACCACCAAACCAGCTTTACAACAAATGCTAAAGGAACTTCTCTAGGCAAGAAACACAAGAGAAGGAAAAGACCTACAATAACAAACCCAAAACAATTGAGAAAATGGGAATAGGAACATACATATCAATAATTACCTTAAATGTAAATGGACTAAATGCTCCCACCAAAAGACACAGATTGGCTGAATGGATACAAAAACAAGACCCATATATATGCTGTCTACAAGAGACCCACTTCAGACCTAGAGACACATACAGACTGAAAGTAAGGGGATGGAAAAAGATATTCCATGCAAATGGAAACCAAAAGAAAGCTGGAGTAGCAATTCTCATATCAGACAAAATAGACTTTAAAATAAAGACTACTAGAAGAGACAAAGAAGGACACTACATAATGATCAAGGGATCGATCCAAGAAGAAGATATAACAATTGTAAATATTTATGCACCAAACGTAGGAGCACCTCAATACATAAGGCAAATACTAACAGCCATAAAAGGAGAAATCGACAGTAACACAATCATAGTAGGGGACTTTAACACCCCACTTTCACCAATGGACAGATCATCCAAAATGAAAATAAATAAGGAAACACAAGCTTTAAATGATACATTAAACAAGATGGACTTAATTGATATTTATAGGACATTCCATCCAAAAACAACAGAATACACATTTTTCTCAAGTGCTCATGGAACATTCTCCAGCACAGGTCATATCTTGGGTCACAAATCAAGCCTTGGTAAATTTAAGAAAATTGAAATTGTATCAAGTATCTTTTCTGACCACAATGCTATGAGACTAGATATCAATTACAGGAAAAGAGCTGTAAAAAATACAAACACATGGAGGCTAACCAATACACTACTTAAAAACGAAGTGATCACTGAAGAAATCAAAGAGGAAATTAAAAAATACCTAGAAACAAATGACAATGGAGACACGACGACCCAAAACCTATGGGATGCAGCAAAAGCAGTTCTAAGAGGGAAGTTTATAGCAATACAATCCCACCTTAAGAAACAGGAAACATCTCGAATAAACAACCTAACCTTGCACCTAAAGCAATTAGAGAAAGAAGAACAAAAACATCCCAAAGTTAGCAGAAGGAAAGAAATCATAAAAATCAGATCAGAAATAAATGAAAAAGAAATGAAGGAAACGATAGCAAAGATCCATAAAACTAAAAGCTGGTTCTTTGAGAAGATAAACAAAATTGATAAACCATTAGCCAGACTCATCAAGAAAAAAAGGGAGAAGACTCAAATCAATAGAATTAGAAATGAAAAAGGAGAAGTAACAACTGACACTGCAGAAATACAAAAGATCACGAGAGATTATTACAAGCAACTCTATGCCAATAAAATGGACAATCTGGAAGAAATGGACAAATTCTTAGAAATGCACAACCTGCCAAGACTGAATCAGGAAGAAATAGAAAATATGAACAGACCAATCACAAGCACTGAAATTGAAACTGTGATAAAAAATCTTCCAACAGGGCTTGCCTGGTGGCGCAGTGGTTGGGAGTCCGCCTGCCGATGCGGGGGACACGGGTTCGTGCCCCGGTCCGGGAGGGTCCCACGTGCCGCGGAGCGGCTGGGCCTGTGAGCCATGGCCGCTGAGCCTGTGCGTCTGGAGCCTGTGCTCTGCAACGGGAGAGGCCACGGTAGTGAGAGGCCCACGTACCGCAAAAAAAAAAAAAAAAAAAAAAAAAAAAAAAGAAAAATCTTCCAACAAACAAAAGCCCAGGACCAGATGGCTTCACAGGCGAATTCTATCAAGCATTTAGAGAAGAGCTAACACCTATCCTTCTCAAACTCTTCCAAAATATAGCAGAGGGAGGAACACTCCCAAACTCATTCTACGAGGCCACCATCACCCTGATACCAAAACCAGACAAGGATGTCACAAAGAAAGAAAACTACAGGCCAATATCACTGATGAACATAGATGCAAAAATCCTCACCAAAATACTAGCAAACAGAATCCAACAGCACATTAAAAGGATCATACACCATGATCAAGTGGGGTTTATTCCAGGAATGCAGGGATTCTTCAATATACGCAAATCAATCAACGTGATACACCATATTAACAAACTGAAGGAGAAAAACCATATGATCATCTCAATAGATGCAGAGAAAGCTTTCGACAAAATTCAACACCCATTTATGATAAAAACCCTGCAGAAAGTAGGCATAGAGGGAACTTTCCTCAACATAATAAAGGCCATATATGACAAACCCACAGCCAGCATCGTGCTCAATGGTGAAAAACTGAAACCATTTCCACTGAGATCAGGAACAAGACAAGGTTGCCCACTCTCACCACTCTTATTCAACATAGTTTTGGAAGTTTTAGCCACAGCAATCAGAGAAGAAAAGGAAATAAAAGGAATCCAAATCGGAAAAGAAGAAGTAAAGCTGTCACTGTTTGCAGATGACATGATACTATACATAGAGAATCCTAAAGATGCTACCAGAAAACTACTAGAGCTAATCAATGAATTTGGTAAAGTGGCAGGATACAAAATTAATGCACAGAAATCTCTGGCATTCCTATATACTAATGATGAAAAATCTGAAAGTGAAATCAAGGAAACACTCCCATTTACCATTGCAACAAAAAGAATAAAATATCTAGGAATAAACCTACCTAAGGAGACAAAAGACCTGTATGCAGAAAATTATAAGACACTGATGAAAGAAATTAAAGATGATACAAATAGATGGAGAGATGTACCATGTTCTTGGATTGGAAGAATCAACATTGTGAAAATGACTCTACTACCCAAAGCAATCTACAGATTCAATGCAATCCCTATCAAACTACCACTGGCATTTTTCACAGAACTAGAACAAAAAATTTCACAATTTGTATGGAAACACAAAAGACCCCGAATAGCCAAAGCAATCTTGAGAACGAAAAATGGAGCTGGAGGAATCAGGCTGCCTGACTTCAGACTATACTACAAAGCTACAGTAATCAAGACAGTATGGTACTGGCACAAAAACAGAAAGATAGATCAATGGAACAGGATAGAAAGCCCAGAGATAAACCCACGGACATATGGTCACCTTATCTTTGATAAAGGAGGCAGGAATGTACAGTGGAGAAAGGACAGTCTCTTCAATAAGTGGTGCTGGGAAAACTGGATAGGGACATGTAAAAGTATGAGATTAGATCACTCCCTAACACCATACACAAAAATAAGCTCAAAATGGATTAAAGACCTAAATGTAAGGCCAGACACTATCAAACTCTTAGAGGAAAACATAGGCAGAACACTCTATGACATAAATCACAGCAAGATCCTTTTTGACCCACCTCCTAGAGAAATGGAAATAAAGACAAAAATAAACACATGGGACCTAATGAAACTTAAAAGCTTTTGCACAGCAAAGGAAACCATAAACAAGACCAAAAGACAACCCTCAGAATGGGAGAAAATATTTGCAAATGGAGCAACTGACAAAGGATTAATCTCCAAAATTTATAAGCAGCTCATGCAGCTCAATAACAAAAAAACAAACAACCCAATCCAAAAATGGGCAGAAGACCTAAATAGACATTTCTCCACAGAAGATATACAGACTGCCAACAAACACATGAAAGGATGCTCAACATCTTTACTCATTAGAGAAATGCAAATCAAAACTACAATGAGATATCATCTTACACCAGTCAGAATGGCCATCATCAAAAAATCTAGAAACAATAAATGCTGGAGAGGGTGTGGAAAAAAGGGAACCCTCTTGCACTGCTGGTGGGAATGTGAATTGGTACAGCCACTATGGAGAACGGTATGGAGGTTCCTTAAAAAACTACAAATAGAACTACCATATGACCCAGCAATCCCACTACTGGGCATATACCCTGAGAAAACCATAATTCAAAAAGAGACATGTACCAAAATGTTCATAGCAGCCCTATTTACAATAGCCCGGAGATGGAAACAACCTAAGTGTCCATCATCGGATGAATGGGTAAAGAAGATGTGGCACATATATACAATGGAATATTACTCAGCCATAAAAAGAAATGAAATTGAGCTATTTGTAATGAGGTGGATGGACCTAGAGTCTGTCATACAGAGTGAAGTAAGTCAGAAAGAGAAAGACAAATACTGTATGCTGACACATATATATGGAATTTAAGAAAAAAAAATGTCATGAAGAACATAGGGGTAAGACAGAAATAAAGACACAGACCTACTTGAGAATGGACTTGAGGATATGGGGAGGGGGAAGGGTAAGCTGTGACAAAGCGAAAGAGAGGCATGGACATATATACACTACCAAACGTAAGGTAGATAGATAGTGGGAAGCAGCCACAGAGCACAGGGAGATCAGCTGGGTGCTTTTTGACTGCCTGGAGGGGTGGGATGGGGAGGGTGGGAGGGAGGGAGATGCATGAGGGAAGGGATGTGGGAACAGATGTATATGTATGACTGATTCACTTTGTTATAAAGCAGAAACTAATTAAAAAAAAATACAAAAAAAAAATGCATACAGCAAGCACTGAATGCTTCTCTAAGAACTTGGCTATTACATAAGTGAATCATTCATTTAACAGTATAATAATTTGATATTCATTAGGCAGTACAGTTGTTATTGTGTGAGACTGTCCCATGAGTTGCAGGACATGTAGTGTCCTAAGTCCTTACTCACTAAATGGCTGTAGCTCCCACCCCCATCATGGTGACAATAAAAATGCCTCCACCCCACATTTCCAGATGCTCCCCCACCCCCAGGGATGGTAATATCACCACCAGTTGGGAACCACTGTGCTTCTTCACAATGGAAAATAACTTTCCTTTATTTGAGGGGAAGTCGATTGGCAAATGTTTATGCTGCACACCATAGGAAATGTTAATTATAACAGTGCTAATTATACCTTTTAATTATGAGGTAATATTTTCTGCATCAAAAGAGTTTATGACATAAAGTGAGATTAGACTCCTAGGATTTTAGAGATGGAAGAATCTGAAGGGTGATCCATTTCAGACTTTGGCACTTAACTTTCGTGGCCCTTCACTATGTCTTCCCCTGCAAACCATGTGCATTCTGTAAGAGAGGAGACGCTGATGGCCCTGGGTGGGAACTTCTTTCAGCCAGGCTACTTTGACCTAAAAATATCCCATTCTCCAGCCACTTGTGAAGTAGTTATATAGAGTATTTAATAGGACATATTAAGACCAGTCTTTCAGTGGGCCTGAATTGTGGAGGAAGTGGGAGGCAACACAGTGTATTGACTAGGAGCTCAAACTCTGGAGTCGGAGGGCCTGGGCTCTGTCCTTGCTCCCACTCCTGCCAGCTGAGAGACTTGAGCAATGTTGCTTCATCAGCCTCAGGTTCCTCATCTATAAAGTGGGGAAATAATAACACCCACCTCATAAGGGTGTTGCAAGAATTAGTGGGAATCCAGGTAAAGTGTTTTGTACAATACCAGGACAGAACGTCTGATTATCATAGTGATATTGATATTATTTATAATAATAATACATATTATTAAGAAACGTCGGCAGCTACTTGCATTTTGTAAGAACTTTACTCAGTAGTCCAGTAATGGTGTCACAAATGGCTGTTTTGGCAAAGCATCATTATTTTGGCGCAGGCATGGTGGTGGACTTAATTCATCCTTAGTATAACAAAA
This sequence comes from Hyperoodon ampullatus, assembly GCF_949752795.1. Classification (NCBI taxonomy): domain Eukaryota; kingdom Metazoa; phylum Chordata; class Mammalia; order Artiodactyla; family Ziphiidae; genus Hyperoodon; species Hyperoodon ampullatus. The sequence goes on along the minus strand of NC_136913.1, from coordinate 17,049,783 downwards.
ATAAATTACTAAAAATTGTGATATAAAGCTCCAGGGTACTAGGCTTATAAAAATTGTCTTGCTAAAAGCAGGAGTCACTGGATTTCAGTGCCAGAAGGTGCCATCTGGTCCAGTTCCTTTATTTGAGATAAGTCACTTTGTCAAGAATTTCTTTGTGATGGAGTGGAGAGGTAGAAATAACCTAAACAATCAGAATGCATGTATATGCCTTCTCAGGGAAGGCTCCAGGAAGCACTGGCTTACCAGCCATGTGGTGAGGAGGTTGTTTTCATGGAGCAGGGAAGCTGGCCTTATTACTAATTCCATTTTATGTCCGTAGAACGTGGTGAAACTGATGCGGGGTCTTCTCCAGTGCATGATGAGACAGGTAGGCGGAAAACGACAGATGTATTTTTGGGTCATCTGAGTGGGCACTTCATATTCATGGTGACAACTAACACTCTTAAAGTGTTTTGAACTTTTCTTCTCAAGATGAAGAGAAATTGAAAATATTTTGCTTACTTTCTCCTTTTAACATTATCTTCAATAATTTTATTATGCTATAGAACCAGAGTCAAAGAATACTTTCTCAGAATCTCTTTTCAAGAGTTAACTTGTGTAAAAGGAGAACGTGCCCTTTTTTTTTTTAAACAGGGAAGAAAACGTTGTTTTTAAAAGCCACTCCTAGAAAGCCATGTACTATTGTTTATTCTGTTGAGTTTATAAGAGGGTTTCTTTTGAGTTGAAATGCTTGAATTTTTAAAACTTGACATTAATATTATTGATATTTTCAGTGAGGGGTAAATAAAACAATTTGTTGAGCATGTACTGTATACAGAACATCATACTAGGATCTACACAGATCCCAAGATAAATATGATACAGTCCCGACCCTTAATCGGCACGTGCCTCATTAGTCTTCAAAGACGACATTGCTCTTTCCCTTTCAACATTAAGGAAACAAGATTGGAAATTTAAAGAGGAAGAGGAGGTTCCTCTCCCTCCCCTTCTCCCTCCCTCTCATTGAGTTCCTACTGTGTGTCACAGCTCACGCTGGAGATATCAGACAAGGAAACCCTGCGGCTTGACCCCTCAGCCCTGCAGAACTTGTTAAAATGGCGCTGGGCTCAGACATTTCTGGTGATGGGCAGGAAGAGTCCCCTGCACAGCCTCTCTGTGTGGTGCTCACTAGTGAACATCCATCCCCTGCCTTCCATCCCACTGGTTCCCAGAGGTAACATATAAAAGGTCTAGATCCAAGAGATTGACCTTGCCAGCCATGAACCCCTTAGTTGTGAGCAGCCGACTTGCTTTCTCAGGTGGATAAAGTGGAGAGGTTCAAGCACACTCAGAGTACCAAGGACAGCCTGCATGCCAAGTACGACACCGCCACCTGCAGCACCGTCGTGGGCGACGACCAGTGGGGCCACCTCCAGGTGGATGCCACCTCCCTCTTCCTCCTGTTTCTGGCCCAGATGACTGCCTCCGGTGAGCCAGGGCTGATTGACCTCATTGTACTGGGAGTGACAATCCAGAAGGGGGCGGGGAGGGGCGGGCATTGATCAGTATTCAAAATAAGCTATTTCTGTAAAGAAAAAGCATGCTTCTTTTTGCGTTGCATTATGTGTGCTACTCTGTGGCTCTGTTGACAGTCAGCCTCCTGAACCCTTGCAGCACGAGGGCTGTTGCGCCAGCTCTGTCCGCATCTCACTGGTTGATCCCAAAGCTTCCTTGCTGTCTCTGTCGCCTAATTATTGGACCAACCTAGATCAGATCTACATTCAAGTTCAAATATCTGCAGATGGTGTCATGCTCCATTTTAGAGTTCTCTTCTCCAGGAGTAGCAGGCACTTCAGCTCTTCCTCTCACTACCCTGTCACCCTCTTTAGACACACCCTCATTTATCCAAATTATAAACAAACAACATAATTTCTAGAAGTCAGTAGTGTGCCCAGAGTTGTCTTTCAGTACATAGCGCCCATGCTGTGAGTGGGCCAAAAACTCCTGGGTGGTGAGCATTGTTCTCATTGAAGCCCAAGCTGTTGGCTTTCATGGAGGCCTGGACACCAGGCCTCCCGAGCTCCAAGCTGCTGCCCCACTCTGTGCACCAAATAGCCTCAAGTTAGGTCACTTAGCTGCTGTGTCTCAGAGTTCTTACCTCCAGTCCCCTAAATTCACGCTCCTGAGTTAGAGGCTTCCCATTTATTTCAGGCTGCAAATGTGAAACTCTAAAAATAGGAGAAGTCAGTAAATAATACTGTTATGGCTTCGTGAATAAACCAGGCACTTTAAAAAATATGTTTTGGTTATGAAAGTTAATATGAGCTCACTGTAGATATTTTGCAAAATATAATGAAATACATAGAAAAAATATCTCACTGCCAATTTTCATTCGAATGTGTCTCCTCCAAGTTTTTTTTTCTATGCATTTAAAAAACATTTAAGGTCATACTGTATGCATAAATATAGTCTTTTTATTACATAGCATTATAACTTAACCATTTCCCCCTTGATATTACAAGCTGTTTATAAACATAATTTTAATGACTTTATCAGTGGATATTCAATAATTAGTTTAACTATTCCTTTATTCTTTTTTTTTTTTGCTATTATAACTATGTCGCAATACCAACTTTGACCCCCATCCCTGTTTGCTTCCTTCCCTTAGTTAGATATCATTCAAAGCCTACTCATACTTATTGCTAAATTGTTTTCAGAGCAGTTTACTAGTTAAACTTCCCCCAGTGATGTTAAGGGTGCATATCTTAGCATACCCATACCAGCTTCAAGAATTCATACTTTAAAAATACACGTTGGGGGCTTCCCTGGTGGTGCAGTGGTTAAGGGTCCGCCTGCCAATGCAGGGGACATGGGTTCGAGCCCTGGTCCGGGAAGATCCCACATGCTGCGGAGCAACTAAGCCCGTGTGCCACAACTACTGAGCCTGCTCTCTAGAGCCCGCGAGCCACAGCAGCTGTGCCCATGCACCTAGAGCCCATGCTCCACAGCAAGAGAAGCCACCGCAATGAGAAGCCCATGCACCGCAACAAAGGGTAGCCCCCGCTCACTGCAACTAGAGAAAGCCCGCATGCAGCAACAAAGATCCAGCTCAGCTAAAAATAAAGAAAGAAAGAAAGAAAGGAAAGAAAGAAAGACAGACAGACAGGTAGACAGACAGACATGTTGGAACTCTGCTCAATATTCTGTAATAACCTAAATGGGAAAAGAATTTGAAAAAGAATAGATAGGTGTATATGTATAACTGAATCACTTTGCTGTACACCTGAAACTAACACAATATTGTTAATCAACTATACTCCAATATAAAATAAAAATTTCAAAAATCCAACAGGAGAACCAAAAAAACAAAACAAAACATGTGTTTGTTATAACCAGTTATACATTCAAGGACCCAAGCGAAAAACCAGCTCTCCTGGTCACTGCGTTGATGTAGCCGCCTGGGCAGATCCTGGGAGCTGGCCTTTCCATGACGTGAAAAGCCATCTCCTGTAGTTGAGGGCTCTACTTTCCCCATCTGCCATTGGGGAAAAGTACCCGCCCTTTGGCTCACTCAAAGATAAGACAGTGGTTGCTCTGGGCTAAAATGCTTGCTTTGTGGAATTTTCTCTGCACAAATCCAACACATACCCGAAAGCCCCACATCTTCTCTTTCGATCCTTTCTACTCCTAGGCACACACGCAAAAGTGGAGCCATTCTTGCCTTCCTCCCTTCCCTCCCCCCATCCTTCCTTCCTTCCTTCTGAGATTAGACATTAACTGTTACAGTTTACTTCATACTTAATTTTTGATGCCCGAAAATGAGGGTAAAAGGATTTATTTCCTAGTGTAATATTTGTAATTTGTAATTGGCAGCTCTCTCTTCACAACATAATTCCGTAACTCCATTGTTTGTTTTTCTTTACTAGGCTTACATATTATTTTCACTCTTGACGAGGTGGCCTTCATACAGAATCTTGTTTTTTACATAGAAGCTGCATATAAAGTCGCTGTAAGTGTCAAACCCAGTGTTGTTTTTTTTTTCAGGTGTCCCAGTGTCAAAAAGAATAAAAATCATACAGCTCTTTGAGGGCCAGGCTGTTTGGGGCTGACCAGAAGTTAGCAAGATTAGAGCTATAAGATTACATCACCTCTGCACACAAAGTGCACATTTCTGTCCAGGAGCTCAGTTGGGGAGCTTTTGTTTTTGGAATGTGCCACATGTTCTGGTTGAATCCATCACGCTTATTTTAAATAAGACTCTAAAATGTCCTGTGGCACGTCCACAGGCCAGCCTGAATCAGGACGAAGGGCAACACCATCAGCACATCGGCAGGAGCTGCGGTGCCGTGGGGATCACCCCAGGCAGCCCATAGGCAGAGAGGCTGGAGCCAGATGTGTACCCTGGGCCAGGTGTGTGCGGGTGTAAACATGTAGAAACTCAGTTCCTCCAGGCTTTTGTCTGCTACAGAGAGTGGAGCCTGACACACTTCTAGAGAACAGCTAAACTGCAAAGCTGACCATAAGAGCAGTAAGGAAAGGGTAGAGTTTATTTTTTTGTTTTAAAAAGCCATTAAAGCAAGGATCAGCAAACTTTTTCTGTAAAGGGCCAGAGAGTAAATGTTTTCAGCTCTGCAGTCTCTGTTGCTGCTACTCAACTCTGCCATTGTACCACAAAAGCAGCCATAGGCAACTCGTGAACTCGTGAACGTGGCTGTGTCCCAAATAGACTTTATTTACAAAAAACAGGTGGCAAACTGTTTTGGTCCCCGGGCCGTAGTTTGCTGACCCCAGGTCTAAGCGGCGATTCTCAGCCAGGGGCAGTCTTCCCCTCCCAGGGGACATTTGGCAATGTCTGGAGACGTTTTTGGCTGTCACTCTGGGGAGAGTGCTACTGGCATCCAGTGGGTAGAGGCCAGCGATTCTGCTGAACATACTACAGTGCACAGGACAGCTCCACACGACAGAGGATGATCAAGCTCCAAATGTCAGTGGTGCCGAGGTTGACCACCCCTGGTCTAAAGAAACTTGGGAAGTCTTTGTGGAAAGGGCGGGACTTTAGTTGGACCTTGGTGGATGAGTAGGGTTTAGATTGGCAGAAGGGAGGGAGAAGGGTGTGGGAGTAGCAGGAGCAATAACAGAGGCAGGAACAGGCTGTGAGCATGGGAACAGCTTGGGGAAAGGGGGTGCAGAGTGAAGGAGTATTCTTAGGGTGAAAGCTGAGTACTTAAGAATAGTAGAAAGTAAAGTCAGCTTGTGGACGTGCAGGAGGTGGGGCTGGATAATAGAGGTATGGCCATACAGAGAGAGAGATTTGAACGTGATCCACTAGGGAATAAACAGGTCGTCAGTTTAGACTCTTATGCTGGAGAGTGAGCTGATCAAAGCAGTTTTTAAGGATAAGTCAGTCACTTGGCTCCAAGGTTGGAGTGAGGATGGGTTGGAGCGGAAAGGCCCAGCTGTGAGGAGTACTGAAGGAAGGGGTCCTGGGGCTCCGCGACAAGGCCTGCTTGGCAGGGAAGAGTCTGAAGTCACTCTCGTGTGTCTAAGTCTAAAATTTCTCATTTTGAAAATGTTCATCTTTCTCTATAATAATAAATGCCCAAATTTTGGCATTCGTCCTGTTCTTCTTGGGTTGCAGTCTTTCAGTAGTGCATATAGCATTATTTCAAAACGGTATCCAGTGCTTGGGTTTCTTCAGTGAAAATATAAACTATAAAAGTTAGGTATGCATGTATCAAGTCCTCTGTGTGGATGGGCTGTTCTAAGCCAGTTCCTATTAATTTGTTTCAAAATACCAGGAAAGTTCAGTATCCTGAGCCTTAGTTTTGACTTTGGCTCCTGTTAGTTGCTGAGCATTTTTTTCCCAAGAGGTAATGTTAAAAATAGGTATTAAATTATTTTAAATGGTTTGGTTGGCTTCCCCTAGTTATAACCCATTTGTTAAAGTTTCTTTATTCCATCTTACAATTTAATACAAGTTCAAGCGTATTAGATAAGTAAAGGGCAGCCTTCTATTTTAAGATAAAATGTTCTGGTCTCTACAAATCAAGTTTCTTACAAATTACTAACTTTAGAAATAAGAAAATTGAGAGTGTCTTTGTATGCATTTTTGTTCCACTTGAGTATTTACTTCCAGAAGTCTACCCAGAGGTCAAATGAACTGAAATCGAGAAAGAACACAGCTCGAATATGTAAAGCCATGAATTTAGTAGCCTTCGAGAAGAGATATTCATGTTTCTTTATGCCTGCAGTGACATGAACGAATCATTTTTCCATAGCATTTTTCATATACCTCTTTTTCCCTTTTTCTCCTGCAGGATTATGGAATGTGGGAACGTGGAGATAAGACCAATCAGGGCATTCCAGAACTGAATGCGAGCTCTGTAGGAATGGCCAAGGTGACAGTCTCCTCCTGTTTGTTCTTCCTTCTGTGTGTCTTTAACTGCTTTGGTTTGGTTCTCGTCGTTAGGGGTTTGGATTTGATCTGATTAGCATATTTTTCAAAAGTCAGCAGCAAGTATGGAATTCAAGTGGCACGTGTACCCCAGCCAACTGAAATTATAGGTAAAAAAATGTAGGTTTCTTACACCGAAATCTGCATGCACCTGAAGATAAGTGCATTCCCTCCTTACTATCCATTGTTATCACCCACACATCTAAGCTCTTGCTGTTGTCGAAGAAGCTGGATGTATGATGTCCAGTCTTCTTTTCTGGGTCATAAAGGGGGCTGAAGAATATGACCACTTTGTAAGACAGGGCCCACAAGTTTAAAAGTCTACAGGGTCAGGTCAGGCGAGTGATATAAACAAGTGAAGCCGGCCAGATAGAAAAATATCAGGGGGTATTGAGGGTGCTGCAAACTTTCTCTATAGGTATTCTAATTCAAAATCATTTTAAAAACCTCCTCAGGCCGAACAAAACATGCGTGTACGGGCTTCCCTGGTGGCGCAGTGGTTGAGAGTCCACCTGCCGATGCAGGGGACGCGGGTTCGTGCCCCGGTCCGGGAAGATCCCACATGCCATGGAGCAGCTGGGCCCGTGAGCCATGGCCGCTGAGCCTGCGCGTCCGGAGCCTGTGCTCCGCAACGGGAGAGGCCACAACAGTGAGAGGCCCGCGTACGGCAAAACAAAACAAAACAAAACGTGTGTAGGGCAGATTCAGCCTGCTGGCCACCAGTTGACATGTCTTGCCCTAGACATTTAGCACGCCTCCTCCCTCCCCTCTTCCTCAAGACTGAAGCATAATTTTAGACAGAGTAAAGACTCCAGAACTAGAATTTTTAAAGCAACAATAAATTGGCTCTTTTAAGGTCAACTGACAGAAAACATACTTAATACTAAAAAAAGTTAACATTCTTAAGTGCCAAATATGCTAATGTTAGAAGTCAACCACTAAAATAGGTGAAAGAAAAGCCGCCCGTAAATTTAGCCCTCCACCCCTTACACACACAAAGCTGTGTTGTTAATGTTTCATTTTTGGGTAGAATAGTAATTTCATTTTGGGAAATGGTTTTCTATTTTCTCTTATTCCTGCAGTGAGCAGCAAAACACAGGAAAGCTCTTATCCACTGAAAATAAGGATAGTACACGAGTATAAGACACTTTAGTGGATTTTAAAGATTTGTTTTATCACGTTTGGGAAAACATATATGCTAGATTGCTTAATGAAAAAGGGGTGCCAGATATGGGAGTGTATGTGTACTAGCAAGAAAAAGTAATTCATACCTGTGCTTGTAGGCAGCCCTAGAGGCAATTGACGAACTGGACCTTTTTGGAGCCCATGGAGGTCGCAAGTCCGTGATCCACGTTCTGCCCGATGAGGTCGAACACTGCCAGGTAATGGCTCAAGGCTCTCACGTTCCAGAGAGTAGGGAAGGAGACTCATGAAGTGGAAGTCTTGGGCTCCAGTTTAGATCCTCACCTTCCTAGCTTGATGGTACTTGGCTTCTTTGAGTTTCAGTTCCCTCATCCATAAAATGGGCACACTGGGACCTTCTCCTCCTGCTGCACAAGGTGGTCATAAGGATCAGAGTAAATCAACTTAGTTTGTCAGAGTACTTTGTAAACCAGAAAGTACTATGCAAACATAAGACACAGTGATGATGTTGTATATGGAGTCAGTAATCCAGGCAACCTTGTTTCGTTGGAGGCAAAATCGGTTTTATGTTTTTTGAGCATGTAGGTGGTTTTCTCAGGTTTATTTCATGAGGTTCCCAAATTGGATGACTAGCAGGCAGTAGTTCACTTGGGGAGGGAGTGGAAATGGGCAGAATGGATGGTGGAGGAGAGATGATACGGGAGAAATGGCAAATTAGTAAAATCTCCCTGAAATACCGGTCAGAGGAAGGTGTGATTTGATGCAGATTAGGGGACTCCATGTAGCAGACAGTAGGTCACCAGTTGCTGACACATCAGCAAACTCTTATTTAGTGAGGGCTTACTGCATGCCAGGTACCGTGCTAGGGCTGTGGGAGTGAGAGACGTAAAACCCTGTAAGCACTTCCAGTGGGAGTGTGTGTTTCAGGCAGAGAGCCGAGGGGGAGTGACTAGTTGAAGAACTGGGCTTGGGGGTCAGTTGGCTATAGAAAATGAAGCTTTGTTCTGAAGCTGAAGGGCTCCCCCCATATTTAACTCCTTCTAGCTCTTTCCATTTCCCTCCATTATATAGTCCTTAATGGGGAGTCTGCTATTTCTTTGGGTGTGGTTTAATAAAGTCAAGCTGGTATGCATCTTAATAGATGTGTAGTCCCTAGTGGAGATTGCATGAGCTCTGTAGCCAGCTGGACCTGGGTTAGAATCCTAGCTCTGTCGCAGACTGGCTGCATGCCCTTAGGCATGAGTCTCTGTGTCTCAGAGTCCTCACGTGTGAATTGGACATAGTTCTCGAATTCCTTCTTCATATAGAAGATTTAATAAGCTTACGTTTGCAGGGGTCTAGTCCCATGTCTGTACATGTTAGATCTCAGTGTTAGCTCTCTTCCCTTCCCAAACTTGTCTTTATATTTTCACCTTCCTTTAGTTTACAGTACCTAATCCAACCACCTTATAATTGAGGCCATGTTATAGTGCCACTAAGTAACCCATTCTTTCTAGGACTAAACTAATTCTGTTTTGACTAAACCATTTTGCCTGTTCGTGTGGTCTTCTGAATTTGACTCCTTTAAGTAGTTTCTGGGTCACCCAGTCCAACTGGTCACATTCCACAGAAGCCAGACATTTCTCCGGCCTGGTCCCATATGTGTGTTCTTCTCTGTCTCTTATCTTCACAGCCAGGACATGCTAGCCTACTGACAAGGTAGTCCTTAGTCCCTTCCCTGCATGTCCTAAAGGCCCAGCGAAGTCAACAGAAGGCACGAAAGGAAGGGAGACAAACAGTTCTCAGCACGGGCTTCAGGCATACTACTGCTCTCCCCAGCCGCCTTTTCTCCTACAAGGAGCAGGAAGCATTGGCTGGGTAGGCGAGGTTGCCCAGCAGGGGCCATGTTGGTAGGAAAAAGCTCTACTCAAAATTGGCAAACTCATTCAAACGTTCCCTTGGGGTAAAGTCGTCGTTTCTAGATACTGTATGTAACTATTAGTGCTTCTGAGGTTAAAGCCACCTGTTTGTTTTTCGTTCAGTCTATTCTGTTCTCCATGCTGCCAAGAGCATCGACATCTAAAGAGATTGATGCTGGGCTTCTTTCCATTATTTCTTTCCCGGCCTTTGCAGTGGAAGATGTGAACCTTGTGAATGTGACCAAAAATGAAATTATTTCCAAGCTCCAGGTAAGCATTGGTCACACTGGTGCCCTTCTGCCCTGTGTTAAGTGCCCCTTTCAGACAGTGACGTGGAGCAGCTCACCCAGGCCTTTGTTCTCCACGAGGTCAATCGCTCAGTATCTAAGTCGACTCACGATTGAGGTTTCCAAAGCTGAGTCTGGATAAGTCTTGGAGTGATCAATGCCTTGGTTCTCTTTCTAAGTAGCAGAGCTTCAGTTCAAGCTGGCACCTTTAAACCCCAATTCGTATCACTCCCGTACTTCTAAGGCAGAGCTTCTTAACCCTTTAGAGATCCTAGAGAGACTCTTTTAAGAATCTCTTGAAAGGTAAAGTCCCCGCCAGAAAAAAATGTACATGTCCCAATATCCTGAAACTTTACACACAATTCCTGGGGACTTGGAGATCCCAAAGTTAAATTGAGGTTAAAAAAAATCCCCGCTCCGAGGTGAAATGCAGCAACTATGACACATTACACCAAACTGAGAAGGTTATTCAGTACTCCAGCCAACTGAAGTTATCGGTAAAATGATTGAAGAATGTAAGTTTCCTAAACTGAAACCTGCATGTTGATGATCCTACTTAGATTCGGTGAAAAATGCTTTTAGCCTTTGGAAACAAAGGGGTAAAGGGTCTCCAACCATATCCCCAAAAGAAGGCACTGTCTCAGTTAGGGGCCAGTGGAGAAAACAGAACCTCTTTAGTTTGTGGGAGTAGGCAGGGAATTAATGTAGGGAATGAAGTGTTTCAAGGGGAGCAGTTCAAGACCGGGCCTCCCAGGATGCCCCGAACACTACAGGGCTGGCCACTAGGAGCGTGCCTGCCTCCATGGCCAGTGCTAGAGCAGCCCCACGTACCTAAGAAATTGGGCAATGGACACCCCAAACTGCGATCCAGGGATTAGGGAGGCAGATTCAGAGAGCACTGCCACTGTCCTTCTTTCCTGACCCCCAAGAAGCTGGAGAGGAACACTGGAGCCTGCAGCAGGAAAACCAGCAGCGATGGCCCTAAGCCACAGGAAGCCCCTCCACCTCCCTCACCTACTTCTCGCCAGGTGCAGGCTTCTTTGCATCCAGAGCCTAACTGCGAGGAGTCTGGAATGTCCTGTGGCTTTCCAGTCTTTCAAGTAGAAGCAGTCCAATCAATCCACGTATCTGCCTTGGTGGCTTCTCCAAGCAGTAAGGGCCCCTTTGCATCTTTGCACAGTACAGCAAATCAGAATGAAAGAATAGTCATTCAGTGAACTATCGGTAATTAATCTCTCAGCCCTGACTGCCACTCTAATGGAAGGTTTTGGCATTCCCTTCCAAGCACTGATCAAACCTGAATTTACTTTGCTTATTACTTAAAAATAAGTTTTTGTACTGATAGCAAAGAGCATTTGGTACCCATTTTGTTACTAAAAGATTCATGGGAAAGGGGGTGAAGGGCTGACTTGAATCAAAGAGGCAAAGAAATTCTTCTGTTTCATCAAATGCATCTTTTTTCTTTATCTTCTTAGGGACGTTATGGATGCTGTCGCTTCCTTCGAGATGGTTATAAAACCCCAAGAGAGGTTGCATTTAAAGATTGTTTCTTCTGATTCCTTAACTGCTTCATATCTAAGTTGCCACTGTGGTGTTCTCCCTCTGTTGATTATAAAACTTACATGTTGGAATATACAACTTACATGTTGGAATATCGGAGGGAAGTCTTAATTTTGGAGTCAGCAAGCTGGAGTTAGGCAATAGAATAGTAAGATCATCTGGAGGACAGCAAGCTGGTGGTTTAAAACCTGCTTTTAGACAAGGACAAATAGTTCTGTGGCTCACACGTTTTTTTAAAAGGCTACCTGTGGCCTCCTTGGGTTCCTTTGCCATAGTGACTGATATAATTATATCAATAAAACAGATAGTCTGCCCAGCACTGTGAGAGGCAAACTGCTATTTATTTGTTATAGAGATATAGTAAGCTTAAAATAATAAACTACCCAGGACTATTGTGTACATTTGATTTACTTTTCTGAAATTTTACCATGGAAAACTGCCAAAAATAGCATCTCCCCATTATAGCGGAGTCCTAATCATGCCAGCGTCAAAGCTGTATTGAATCAGAAAGCAAGGGACACCCAGTGAGGTACAATGGTATTATGTATGTAATCTGACATTACCTTTTAGAGGGTTTACCTGTTTGGTTCCAGGACCCCAACCGATTGCATTATGACCCTGCTGAACTCAAGCTCTTTGAAAACATTGAATGTGAATGGCCTGTGTTCTGGACTTATTTCATAATAGATGGGGTCTTCAACGGTGATGCTGTTCAGGTGAGAAAATGCTGGGTGTTGTGTTGGTAATCAGCATTTTCATTCCACTGGTGTGCTGATTATTATTAGAACATAGGGTTATGCAGGAATTCAGGGTACTGTGGCAGTTATCTGTCACTGCTTAACAAACTTTCCTAAAACTTAGTGAATTAAAACAACAACTATTTTGTTTGCTTATTATTCTGCAATTTGGGCAAGGCTCAGCACGGACAGGTTTTCTCTGCTTCACCTAGTGTCACCTGGGATGGTTCAGGGGCGCTGGAGGATCTACATCCGAGATGGCCTCCCTCACATGGTTGGCAGCTTGTTGGCCCAGACCTTAGTTCTCCACGTAGCTAGCTTGAGCTTCTTACAGTATTGCAGTCTCTGGACAGTTAAGCTTTTTACATGGTGGTCATCTTCTCCCAGAATGTGAAAGCAGAAGCTGCCAAGCTTTCTTAAGGTTTAGGCCTGAAACTGGCAAAGTGTCTCACGTCTGTTGCATTCTGTTACTTAAGGGCTATTGTTGCCAAACCAGGTTTGTTTTGCCAGAGTGCAACAAGCAAGCCAAAACGCTGAGATGCCGAGGTTTGCAGCAAAAAGAGGGTTTATTCGCAAGGCAGCCATGCAAGGAGAAAGTCTCAGGTCTACCTGAGCGAAGGCAAGGGGCTCGGGGTATTTATGGGATAAAGAATAAAGCAGCAGGGCGGTCTGAGGCTGGGGAAAGGTGATTGGAAAAAGGTGCAGTAATTGTCATTCTGCCCAAGTGTAACTAGGCTACAGGGCTCTGCATGTTCCAAAATGGAGGTGCTTAGCATGCTCTGAGGGTGGAGTTTTCAGCCCTCTGATGCCATAAGGTCAGCGGACACTTGGGCATGCCCAATTGGAGGGTCAGTGGTCCTAACCAGTCTTAACCAGCTCAGTTGGAACCAGACACAGCTGACTCCAAGTTCCTAGACAACAACTCAGGCAAACATCTTATTATTGAGGCTAAGTGCTGCTTGGAGGACTTGCAAGTCTTAAAAGGACTTTGATTAGTGAAGGCAGGTTACAGGTAAAATGGATTTGACTAATGATTACCCTTGGTTTCAGTCCCCCCTATCTTTTGATCATTCCTCCATCTTAAGGGAAGAAGGGCGATTACCACTCTGGATACTTCCTGCCCATAAGGGGCATAGACCCAACTAGGGCTTGTGGAATGGAACTGTTCAGCACTCATTTGAAAATATTCGCTTGTTCCCAGTTTCAAGTTAACATTTTGATCCCAATAAGCAAATACCACCTATGTGCCAGCTGTCAAGGCATTCATAGGCCCAAGATTGGTAAACCATAGACAAAGATGTAGCCTGAGGGGGCACATAGAATGCCAGACATTGGTCTTACCTTTTTCCATATTGGAGTGTCTTGATCATTATCAGTTTGGCTGAAACAATTAGATATTAAATATGGAAGGGACACAGGCTGGGAAAAGTAAGTATGGTTTCTATAATATCCTGGCCATGTAGAACCTTGACAAGGGTAGATGCCAGGGTCATTTTTTTTTTTTTAAAACTGAGGACACAAGGAGAGGACCAAATTTCGGCTTAGGATAAAACAGGTGACAGGAAATTCTCTGTTGATTAGCCTAACCCAATGTTACATCTGAGGGCCTTTTATCGTAAGTCATCCAAGGGGAGGGCACTACATAAAGGCTGGAGGACTAGGAGGCGGGGTTCGTCGGGGGCCACCAAACAGTCTTCCACAGACAGGTTTTGTTGTTGCTGCTGTTCTTTTCAGACCAGCCGTGGTTTTGCCGTCTTTAAGGGTACTCTTAGCTAATGTCTTAATTAATGTATCAGCCTCCTAACTGGTCTCCCAGCCTCGCTTCCTGCTGTTTCTCCACACCATCGCCAGAGTGGTCTTATTAAGAAAGAGATTATGCTACTGCTTTGCTTAAAAGCTCTGAATGGCTTCCTGACTGCTTTTGGGATGAGGTACAAGCTCTTCACACGTTTTGTAGGATCCTGTAAGATCAGACCCTCGTTTTCACCAGTGTACCCCCAATTTCTTGTTACTTATTTCCTTTCTTGAGTTCTGTAATCCAAGCACATGGAAACTTTTTCAGTCCTTTGAGCGGGCCATGCTGTCTCTCCCCTTCTCTCCCAGGATATGCTTTCAACCCCCAACTTCCCCTCCCTCCTTCACGTGATTCGTTTTAAGTGTCTCTTCTTTCAGAAAGCCTAAAAGCTGGGTCAGGTGCCCCTTTTATATGCCCCACGGTTCTTATAACAGCTTGGCACCTGTAACTGTATTTCGCACTTAGTTGTCAAAGGACCTTGGTAGAGGTGGTCTCTATCCAGTTCACTGGTGTATGCCCCATGCCTAGTACGTAGTAAGTACTCAGTGAATATTTGTTAATGCAGCATTCATTTGTTCGAGACAGATTTCTTTAGCATTTGCTGCCGTGCATACTTTGGTGAGCAGAACAGACCTGTCCTCATGAAGTTTACAGGGCTGACAAACTCAAACACTTTGCTGTTTTTTTAATCTGTTCAGATCACATGTTCTGGGGTAGGATATGCAATCTAAGATTCGTTTTAGTTTTTGAAAGCTGCCTCTATTGAGGAATGCAGAGGTGTTTCAGAAGCGGCAGTAAACTTCAAATATTAATGTTCCCTCTTTGTTGATTCTCTTATGCTTTAGTGATTTATCTCGGTTCTTAACGTTTTCTGTCTTTTTATCCCAAGACTGAAAGACCTCAAAAAGATTGAGTTGGAATTTCAATTATGAACAAGCTTGACAATTATCAGAAACAACAACAACAAAAAAGCTAAGGAGACAGAAAAGCCTGTTTAGTACCTTATTTTGTAGGTCTCACAGAATTCACTTCTCTTAGCCCCCTGTGCCGTCTCTTCCGCTTGCCGCCCAGTCACATTTAAAAGTGATGCACCCTGTCGTGCTTTGCTGTCCATAAATTTCAACCGAAAAGAAAATGAGATCTGGAAGGCATTTGACTGGGCTCTCCAAAGATGAAATGTGTCAAATAGCTGGGTGGCTGTTAAGGGCTTTTGTCTCTCCATTTCCCTTTTAATGTATAGGGTTTTATCGCTGCCTTTTTAATTTAATAGAAATGTTTGCATCAACAGCTTTTACTGAGTAGCACATCCTAAAAATTGGGGTGCATGGATCATAGTACCTACACTTCCTTTTCTTCACATCTTATTCGTTCAGCAAATATTTCGTGAGCAATAAATGTTTGAACCAGGGCTTCTTCAGTGGAAAACTACCAACAGGTGGAAATGGATGCACTGCTTAAGATCTGGCCTCCGCTCCATAAAGCTTATAGTCTAGCTGGTGAGACAAAATTTAAATATGTGAGAAGTTAAGAGTGAAGTATTTAAATCACGAATTAAAGACAGTCGCATTTAGCTCCTCCTAACATTTGCTGTCAGCAAGAGTCCAGGTTCCTCCTGCAGTCCTTGAGCTGAAGGTATTTGTGCATTTTTTAGCCTTGTGTCCTACTTCTGATCTGTTTGTTGCCAAGAGAGCTGTTTTTCTGTGTTGCACTGCTGTTTCCTACCGTGGAGGATGGGGCTGTTTTCCAGGTCCAAGAATACCGAGAGGCCCTGGAGGGAATCTTAATCAGAGGCAAGAACGGGATCCACCTGGTGCCTGAACTCTATGCCGTCCCACCTAACAAGGTAACCAGGTGCTGCTTATCTAATACAAAGTGAGATGGTGCTTGGCCTTTGGTATTTTTCATTCCCCCTTCAGACCTAACACTTTTTCTCCAGGAGAAGTGGTTTCTAAAGCCTTCAGTGGTGTTCCTGTTTATCACAGGAGTTACGGCTTTGGAACCATGCTTGACCTGGCTGGTGCCCAAGGGAGGCGTTAGTTGAGGACCTTCAGAGGATTCCTGTCTTTCTCCGAGCCCAAGGCCACACAGGCCCTAAAAAGCACAAAACACTGTTAGGCGCCATGTTCTCACACATTTCCACGGAAGAAGAAACCAGACAGAATCTCCCTGGGAGGGGGGGAGAGATGTATAGGCATACCTCGCTTTACTGCAACTTCGCAGATAACTGCGTTTTTTTTTTAAACAAATTTTAGTTTGTGGCAACCCTTAATTGAGTTCTTCCAATAGCATTTGCTCACTTCGTGTCTCTGTCACGTTTTCGTAATTCTTACAACGTTTCAAACTTTTTCATTATTACTATATTTGTTATGGTGACGTGTGATCAGTAACCTGTAATGTTACTACTGAACTTGAAGGTTCAGATGATGGTTAGTATTTTTTAGCAATAAAATATGTTTAAATTAAGATATGTACATTTCTTTTAGACACAAGGCTATTTCACACTTATTAGATTACAGTATAGTGTGAACATAACTTTTATATGCAATGGGAAACCAAAAAATTTGTGTGACTCCCTTTATATTCATTTTATTGCAGTGGTCTGGAACCGAGGTCTGCCTGTATAGGGTAGCTGAGAATCTCTTCCTTTGAGTCAAGCATTTCCTGAGCTACAGCTTGAGTAATCACTTAGAAGCCATTCTATATCATGAAAAGGGAAACTGGCCAGTTCCAAGAAGATGCCCAAAGATAGTTTTGTTCTATCCACTTTCCTAGCTTGGGTCATGATGGACCTATATATCTTAATGGGAAGATTTCCCCATACATATCTCATGTTTAGCAGAAAAGAATTCTCAATTCAAGGCTATTTCTCTTTTGAATGTTCCTGTTGCTTCAAAGCTTCATTATTGCATTTTCGGGAGGAAGAGATTTCAGAGAGCAGTGTCCTTCCCCTGGTTGACAGGGCCTGCACTAGAGCGTAACGCTGCTGTCACACAGCAGCTTGGGTCTACGAGTTTGTGGTTGAATCAGGCCTACAAGCACATGGTCAGGGGACTGGCAAAGGCCTTTGAAATTGTCTGCCTCAGCTCAAAGGGGCAGAGCTCAGACAGCACTGGGCTCTGCCTGGAACCAGACCCCAGGTTCAGGGCCTCCTCACAACCCCACGCTGCCTCCTAATGGGTGGTGCATTTACAGGGGATGGAGAGTCCCTCACCGTACAGATCACGCCATGGAGCCTGCAGGGGCTGTTTTCTTTCTGTTAGAAACCTAGGTTTCCTGCAAACGTATTCATTTTACCATGTGTGATGTGTATGTGTTGGTGGGGGGGGCCTGACAGTGGGGGCTGGGTAGTTACTTCCTAGCAACTGCGTGTTCAGGTTGCCCCTTTTCCAGTATTGAGGCACTTGACAAAACAAAGTTAGTAATGGGATGTAATTTGGAACCTGGAAGCATAGCAAGGGAAAATAAATAGCTTCAGGGGTATTTTACCTATTTTATGATAGAGAATAACCATCTATCCATGTTCTACTAAAAGGCACATTTCCTGATTGTAGTAACTGCTAGGTGTTATAAGCTCTCCTTTTCTTTCTGGTGAACAGTTCTGGCTACATGTTGTAAAGGGTTACTCTGCAACTTTTCTGATCTCTACACTGACCTTTGGGCTTGTACTTGTCATTTCAGTATCCTCCTTTATCCAGTGTGTTTATACATCAGCTAGGCACCAATTTTGAACGTTCTTTTATTTTGAGCACAGTTTGTATCTGTGCTGGTTCCGGATGACAGCTGGGAAGGTTCACCCATCACATCAGTAACATGTAGAGACCACCACAGACAGGGCTACCCCGACCCATATGACACTTTTGTGCAAATTAGAAAAAGAGCCTCACCCTTGGAGTGGCCACAGCCTTGGGCCAAGGCGCCATCCAGCCTGACTTTCAGCGTCACTCACTTCCTCAGCTGGACAGGCTTTTGCGAGGCGCCACCACCCACGGGGCCTCCATCGGACAGCTCGAGACTAACACAAGCGTACCCAGCAGAGTTGCTTGGAGCAGCTGCTCCGGGCTGGGCAGCAGGCTAGGTACTGCGGCACAGAGGGGTCACGACGCCGGCTCTGCCTCTGCAAACTTGCAGGCTAGGGGCGTCGGAGGAGCGAATCCATGGGATGGAGGGCAGACAGAGGACTGCCGGCAGCAAAGGCTTGGTACGTTAGAGGACCTGCAAGCAGATTGGAAGGACTGAGGTGGAGGGGGGAGACACATACCTCCACGGGGAGGCAGGAGCCAGCAGTGGGTGGGAGGAGGGCAGATACCTTGTCTACCTTCTGTTCTCTGCATCGACTATTTCCCATTCCAGATCTGTGTAATCTTTCTTAACAGTACTTACATTTCAAAAAGTTTTCATGTACAACCTGACTGTAAAAGTAATTCTGCATACTGCAAAACATACAAGATTCTATAGAAAGAAAATATTTCTCCCGAATCTTACTTCCCAAATAGAACCACAATGATGTTTTGGAGAATCTCCCTCCACGTATTATCCTGTTTGATTATTTGATTACTGGTAACATTTAATTCTGTTTCGTTTATGAGCTTAAGTTTTTCTTAGTTTACTAACAGAAAAATTTTTTAAATTTACTGCATATATTAGCAACATCACTGATTAATTCACAAGCAGAGAATGACTCACCTCATGATGCGATTTTCCCCTTTGGAGAAAGATGTGTTTCCTATTTCCTTCAATTGGCTTATGTTTTCTGGAGAAGGAAGTGGTCACTAACATTACCCCCAACCAACGAACGTTGTAATGACCCCAAACCCAAAGGTCAGCATGGAGTTTACAACAGAGAAAATTGCAAACTAACTTTTACAACACGTAGCCAGCACTGTCCATCAGAAAGAGAACTGTAGCTTATTTTGATGAGTCAAAAGCCCCCAATGGATTCAGCTTTTTGAGTCCGTGATGGAAAATTAGTGATCTAATAGTACAATTGTTTTTCCTCAGTAAATAGCGCCACCTTCTGGTAATTTTCTTGCATCTGCACACTGAGTTTATGAACCCCTGAGGAGAGCAAGATAGAAACCTGACTCAGCGTCAAGAACTACACTGCTATTGGCTGATGTTTTAGATCATTGTACCCATAATGCAGCCAAGTATAAGTATGAGTCGTGACATTTCTTGTTGCCCAGAGCTGTGCTCAAAGACAGCAGGCCCAGCTTCCAGTGCCTATCTCTCTGCCTTTTGCCATCAGTGTGCTTGCGGGAAGGGCACTGGCTGGAACCAGGCCTGGGTTTGAGTTCCACCTCTGCTGCTTTTAGCCACGTGGCCCCCCACGCAAGGGCCTCAACCTCCATGGCCTCCTTATCCCAGCTCTCGCATAGAATTGGTTTGGAGGATCAAAAGAGTGGCATTTTGTAAATCCTCCGTGCGCTCCCCATGTAGTGACGCTGGCCATTTTCTCCTCTGACATTCTCACTCTGGGTTTTCCTCTCTTTGCCAGGTAGATGACGAGTATAAGAATCCTCACACGGTGGACAGAGTTCCTCTGGGGAAGGTGCCCCATCTGTGGGGTCAGTCCTTGTACATCCTCAGCTCCCTGTTGGCAGAGGTAAGCGACTTGGGGGCTTCACAGACTGGAAACCATCTGATTGGAAGTACAGGGGACCCTGGAAGAACACAGGGGCTCTCTGCTCAGTGTGGCTATGAATATCTTTGGCATCTTTTTTTTTTTAAGATTGCATTCTTTTAAAATTTTTTTTTAAGATTTTTTTTTTTGATGTGGACCATTTTTAAAGTCTTTATTGAATTTGTTACAATATTGCTTCTGTTTTTTTGGGGGTTTTTTTATGTTTTGGTTTTTTGGCTGCAAGGCATGTGGGATCTTAGCTCCCCGACCAGGGATGGAACCCACACCCCCTGCACTGGAAGGTGAAGTCCCAACCACTGGACCGCCAGGGAAGTCACCCGTCTTTAGCATCTTCATGGCTTTCAAGTCAACTGATTGGGGTTGACTCTGAGGCTTGAGACCTAGGCTTGTGTCTGTATTTATAGTAAACCGTTTTGGGCTTAGCTGCAAGCCGAGCACTCTCTGTCCCTCCCCCAGCGCCCCTTCCCACCAGCATTCCTGGTCTGTGGCTAGAACCTGGTTGAGTTGATGGTCGGTAGGAGGGCCGGAAGCTTCTCAGCCAGGATCAGCACATGTATGAAAGATGCAGGGTTTGGGGAACTACTACACACGGTCTTAGGTGCAGGAAGCAGGAGGACTCTGACGCTCCAGTGCTCTCTGCAGGAAAAGGCAGCAGGCTGGTTCTTCTGTAGTGGATTTTGTGTCGGCTGCTCCCTCAGCCAGTAACACCGCCACACAGAAGGTCTGCTGCCTCTGACTCATTCCTTCTTGTTAAGCATTTTCTTGCCCCCAGGTTTAAGTTTTTAAAATACAAATGCTTTTGTGCCAGCTAAAAATGAATGCCTCCCCAGTCCTAAGTGTGAGTGATTTTTATCAGATGGCTCATCTTTCCTGGGAGGATCCTGCCCAGCTGAGTGCTTTGGACCCCTGGGGAGGGGTGTGGGGGTGTGGGGGGCGGGGGAGCCAGGGGAGCAATGGGTTGGATGTCACTGGAGTTCCTGGTGGGTGAAAGAAGACCCAAGTGAAGCTATCACAGTGCAAGTGGCCCTTAGGTGCTGAGATGGAGTAGTTGCTTCATGGATATGATCATCTCTGCAGTTTCATGGACATGTTCTTGGGGGTGGAGACTGTGTCTTATACTTTTATCTTTATGAGTAGGGAAGCACATATATCTCCTTTGGAAAACCAACCCTGCCTCTGACTAGCTCTTTAACCTCGGGCAGGTCTCTTAATCTCCCTGGGCCTCGGTTTCCTCATCTTTATTATTATTTTTTTTTAATGTTGTACAGCTTTATTTAAATATAGATTTTTTTTTCACATTTCCTCATCTTTAAAGTAAAGAGGTTGGGCTTTATCATCTCTGCAATATGGTGCAGCTCTGATTTCTGTATCAGTGACATGGGAAACAAACTTGCTTCTGTTTCCTCCTCTCAATGTAAAGGCCCTCATCTAGGCCCAGCATTAGGTCCAACTTCTCCTCAGAACTCCCAGAACACCTTGATCCCTTCTCTTAAGGTTCCCATCATTTATAGAAAATATGAGGAGATCCACATTCAAAGAGCACTCTGCCAGCAGGGAGGGGGGAGTTTTATGTTTCAGGACAGTCAGCTCTGGGCCAAGGGACATTGCCTCGGTTTCCCCACCTGTAAGACATGCGAATGGTAGTGCCTTCCTGTTAGGAGGCCTGTGTGACAGTGCATGAACAGGGCTCAGCACAGTACCTGGCGCGGGGTAAGGGCTCAGGAAGCGTGAGTTACCCTTGTTCTTTTCACTCACACAAGTTTGGTGTCTCTGACTGGCCCTGGAGAGCTGGGTGCCAAAAACGCAGTACATTTATCAGTGCCATCTAAATGGTATACTGTAGTTCAGAGAAAATAAGCAATTGCCTTGAAAAATTATAAAGGAATAAAACACTGAAGATTTTGAGCCCCCAAATATTTTATTTTCAAACTTAGGTTTAAGGTGAAATTTCAGTTAATCAGTATTTCATAGTGTTAATGCTCCTCTTTTCCTAGGGATTCCTTGCCACTGGTGAAATTGATCCCTTAAATAGAAGATTTTCCACTTCCGTCAAACCTGATGTCGTAGTACAAGGTTTGTGAGCATATTTACTATTCATATTTAACTTTGTAAAACCACTGTTATTTTTAAAGCGAAGTGTTCCTGTGTAATTGTTTTAAATCTGCACATGTATATACTTTAGCATATATCAGTTCTGTGAAATATGTTCTGTAAGTCAGCTGCTCCCGGTCACAAAGTTACTTTCTAAAAAGCAATTGTTTCTTGAATCTAAACCTTGATTTCAACTGGGGCACAAGTGATTGATTGAGCATCATTTTTCATAACTGCTATTCTTTAAAAAGTAGAACATGGCCTTGTTGAAAACTCAAAACCCAAATGAGGGTTCACTCGTTCCTCCCTTGGAGGTCTAACTTCTTTCCAGAGCTGCAGGCCCATGTTTTCACCTCCCTCCACCCATCTCCCCTCCTCTCCAGCCGGCACCTCTTCCGCAGAAGTGCAAGGCCAGCCTGGGCTACTGCTGCGGCACTGCCTCTGACTAGCCATGTGACTTCACCTCTGGGCTCTCATGATCGGTGCTCTCTCACAGGGTGGTCTTGAGAGGAATTGAGATCCACAGGGAAAGCCCTCAGTGCAGGGCCAGGCCTAGAATGCTCCCTGCTGGCCGATTCCTCTCCCTACTTCCCCTCCTAGGAAGGACTCCCCAGGAGCTCACAAACCTCATAGAGTGACTTATATACCAGCTAGTATCATAGCGTGTCGTGACTACGCCTTGTGTCCTCTAGAGGACACTGTACATTTCTTAAGGACAAGGGCCTTATCGTTTTTGTAGCTTCTATGTTGATTGATACACATGCACTCAATACATTAAAAACAATTATTGAGCAAATGAAGGGCAACCCTCTCTGTGGCCACGGACGCATTTGGCTGCGGCTGTCCATGATACAGCAGAGGTCGTGCAGGTCATCACCCCGTCGATACTGTGCCCCAGGCCCACCGAGAGACGCACCCAACCATCACAACATTCCGATCAGGTAGAAAGTGTGACGATCATGATTATCATCCCCCTCTTACACATGAGGCTGAGGGGTTAACTTACTCAGGGACCCACGGCTGACAGCTGGAGGTGCAAACCCAGCTCTGACATCCAGGTGGCGTGATCCAGCCTGACCCCACAGTCTCTGCCCGTCACCAGAGCACATGCTGCTACGTGATCCCTTAAGTCCACAAGGCCGCTCTTCCCATTGCAGGCTGGGGTGCATTGATGGATCCTGAGCACCATTTTTTTTTTTTAATGAAATAGAAGAAAACAGAGTAGAAAATATCAGAGGCTGTGGTCTGGAGGAAGGAGAAGTACACTTTCAGAAACTTCTCTGCGTGCAGCTCTCTCAGATCACCAGGCTCACAGGTCTTGGTCAAGCCACTCCTCTGAAAGAGTCACTTCTACAGAGTGACTGCCTTGTGGCTCTGATACGTGGAGATCTCTGCACGGTGTTGTAAGCTTCCAAAGAGACAGATGTTAAGGGAAGCTGTTCGCCCAGTCCTGCATGGCTGATGTTCCCATGCTCGGGCCTGGGGGGTTAGCTTCCAGTCCCTGCTCAGCTACAGCTGGCCAGTCGAGCAGCAAGGCTTCCCCTCAGGGCCTTGCTGTGAAGCTCAGATGAGATAATGAATATTATAATACTTTGAAAAAGCATCATGTGCTATGTAAATATAAGGAGGTGACATTCAGGTCTCAGTGGCATTTATATGTATCATACGTTCAGGTGCCACCAGCCTGAGGGTACAGTGGTTGGGCTCAGAGAGCTACCTTAACAGTAACCAAGTCTCTCCTCTGGCCTGAGCACCGCCCCGAGCCCCTCCAGTTCCTGGCAGGCTCAGCTGCAGGTGGACATAGCACCGGCCACTCTCTCTGTGGCCAGAACTCCCTTTCTCCAGTTCCCTCCCCAGGAGTCCTTCCTTTTCCCAAAGCACTGTCCCTTCTCTTAAAAGCCAGCAGTACTGGTACAGCAGGTATGGGGGGGTCTGAGCCCGCTTCTGGCCCCCACGTCCCAGGCATCCCAGAGCCCTGCCTGCTAGAGAGCCAGATGCCCAGCCTCACTGGAGATGGGGCCCAGGCCGGCCCACTGGGTGCGTGGCCCAGCTCTGGGGTGGCTCTTCTCAACTAGCGGGGGGCCCTGTGCTGTGCTTCCCAGTGGGCCAGGCTGCCCCACTACCACCAGCCCACTGGTAGGCCCACTTTTCCTTCTCTCCAGAGCATAAAACCTCCTCCCCTCTCCCCCTCCCTCCCCCTCGGTCAGAGCATCCCCTGCTGCGCACACCACTATATTGCTCTTCTGTCTTTGAGAGCAGAGGCACAGACTTCTTCTGGTATCCCCTTTGCAAAGCTGTTTCCACTCCTGACCCCATGTGAAAAGAACATAAGACAGGTTTCGAATAAATGCAGACCCACAGGGAGGCAAGACGTCATTTGAGATGGGTAATTCAGCTTGTGACCTGTTGAAGACCATTTCTAGAAGTCCCAGACTGTCTTGCACACTGAGGGCACTTGATAAATATGCACTGTCGATGTTGAGGGGAGGCAAGGCCAGAGAGAACCAGGAAGAGTGACAGGACAAGCGCTCTCCCTTTCAAAACCACCCAGCGCATGGAGAGCATGCTGTCACAGGCCGGAGAGGAGAGGAGACAGCAGCACACATCCGTGTGAGGGGACGAGGGCCACCGTCTAATGCAGGTGCTACGTTCTTGTTCACAGTGACTGTTCTGGCGGAAAACAGCCACATTAAGGAGTTGCTGCGGAGACATGGGGTGAATGTCCAGAGTATTGCTGACATTCACCCAGTCCGAGTCCAGCCAGGCCGGATTCTTAGTCACATATATGCCAAGCTTGGTAGGTTTGGGGAAATAGCAGGGCATTTTTGGCGAGGAGGCATCTCGGTTCTGGGTTTTGGGTCTGGGGGAGACTGTGATATGTGTAACTTCAAAGGAATTGGGCAAAGCACTAAAGTAGGTGGTTTGACAGCTTCCACGTGAAGAGGAATGGCCACCAAGCACATTCCTCTCATGCCTGTTCAGGAGATGTCACCACAGGTGGCAGTGTGATTCATCAGATCTGTTGTAAAATAAGGAGCCACCTTTGAAAATTCACAATTGCAACAGTCATTTGTGTCTTGGTAATGTTTCTAAATTTTATCTGTGGTTAAGAAAATGCTCATTTACCCATTAAAATGGGAGATGGGCTCTCTTTACTTTTTCTAAAATCTGACTTTGTTTAGGATCATGGTTCAGTACTAAATAAATAAAAAGTGAACATTAATAAAGTCCTTTTAATAATTTTATTCCATAGAGATGTTGCACCAGGTGCTGTTCTTCTATATGCATGAAAAGAAGGGGGTGGGATTTGTTTTTAATTCATCCTTGTCCCAAAGAAGGATAACAGTATTAGAAAAACCAAACCCCAAAGTGAGTTGTTTAACATATAAATAAGCCCAGTCTTAGCCAGAATCACTTGGATTAGATGTCACTGTATTTGCTCTAGCTCGAATTTCTCTTTTATTTTCTAAATAGGACGGAATAAGAATATGAAATTGAGTGGGCGACCATATCGGCACATTGGTGTCCTTGGAACATCTAAACTATATGTGATTAGGAACCAAATCTTTACTTTCACACCCCAGGTGAGAAGAGCAGGCCAGTAACAAACCAACAAGCATCTGTTTATTAAGCGTCTTTTCTGTCTGGGGAGGTACTTTGAATGTGGCAGAATGTGCATGCATGTGTTCAAACAGAGACATAAGATGACACCCAGTACCTAATACAATTCTTTACTCGTGGTAGGTGCTCAATAAATGCGGCTTGACTCGAATCGAGCATGCCATCACTTCCAGTATGAAATTCATACCACTTTACAAATTCGCTAGTGACATGCCACTTGACTCGCAGCCCTTGTCCCCTAATTGCAATAGTCCTTAACCCTTGCTTAGGCTGTTAGCAGGTCCTCTGTCAACAGAATCCCACATTGGAAGCCTGATTTTTCAGGTCCCAACCCCCTTGACAGAATCCTGAATATACTGATTATGCAACTTTTCTTCAGAGTTTTTGTTTCCAAAGGAAACTAGTCCTGTGGAATGCAAACGAAGCGTTTTTCATCCATTTGAGCAGCTAGAAAGGCCAACTGAGGGATCACTTTGTCAACATGGGGCATAGCCCCCCAACTACCTGGGGACATAGTTAGGCTGTAGGGTCATGGGTCAGTAGCCTCAAGTTGCTCTTTTTCACCCAGCCCGTGCTGCTTGCTTAAATCTTGTGAGTTATTTCCCTTCGTAACAAATTTTAGACCAGAACTGAGTGTGCACTGGTCCAGAGGCCAGGACAACAATGATTTTCATCAACATCAGGCAACAGTGCCTTTAGTTCACATTAACCAGGCCATGAATCAGGTAAACACAGTCTCCACGTCTCACCTGCTCTCAGTGACCCCACTAGGAAAACATCACTGAGCCCAGCAGCCCTGGACGGTGTAGGAATTAAGGAGTTATTGATTTACTTTCAGGGACAGCGGTATTGGGGCAGTTCCTTAAATCCCCATCCAAGGAGCTGTAAATAGATCTAGTTGTGCAACTTTCCCTTCTGCGCTAGCACTAACGTAGCCCTGGTTCCTGGGCAGGCGACAGATGGATTGGTCTGATCGCGAGGAGAGCCCCATTATGGGGGCGGATTACGGCCAGGGTTGAGCCTCTTCTCTGGAAACAAAATGCAAGGATTAGTGCTGCCGTGAATGACAGCTGGAGTTTTGTCGAGGGAAATGAAGGACAGCCTTGAACCTGGCCTGTTCTGACTTGCAGTTCACTGACCAGCATCACTTCTACCTGGCCCTGGACAACGAGATGATCGTGGAGATGCTGAGGATCGAGCTAGCCTACCTGTGCACCTGCTGGCGGATGACGGGCAGACCCACGCTCACCTTCCCCATCACCCATACCATGCTCAGTAACTCCATGAACTTGATCTGCTTGACTCATGTCCCACTGGTGGTTTGGACCCTTTTCAAAATGTTTAAAATGAGTCCCATGGACAGAGCTAAGTACTGAAGGGGGTTCTTAGCAGTTAGGTTTCTTAGGTCGGGAATCTTCTGTGCCATACATATTTTAATTAGATTTTGTTGATGAAAACATTTCAGTGCGTAACCAAACAAAGTATTCCCAGATTAAGTAAATTAATTGATCTTTTTTTTTTTTTTTTAAAGCAAACGATGGCTCAGATATTCATTCTGCTGTTCTTTCTACAATTCGAAAACTAGAGGATGGATATTTTGGAGGAGCCAGGTAATTTGTGATTTTTTAAAAAGCAAAAGTAACATTGACCTTTCTTAACGTCTTCCGCTGCCCCGCTCCCGTTTTTTGTGTCACTCGCCGAACATAGAAGCGTGGAGCTTTAGAGTAAAAAGGGAGTTAAAACATCTAATCCAGTCACCCATGTGAAACTGGAATCCTCTCTAAGCATCAGTTGGTGGGTGTTTGTGAAGCTTTTATGGGCGCCAGGAGGCCTGGGGCATAGAGAGGTGAACATATCAAGTCTCTCCGAAGTGGCACTCTCGGAATGCATGTGTGGAATGCTGTGTCTGTTTCTACTAAAAGGCGTGCTAGAAAACACCCAGTGCCTAGGATCTGGCAGGTGCTCAATAATCAAATCACTCCTTGAATTGACTTGGGTGTGCTAACACCTTAAGGATAATTCACAGAACTTTACAAATTCCTTCGTGGCCCTCAGAACAGAGCACCTGAATGGGCCTCCCTAGACCACTGTCCCCTCATCCTCCGTGGAACGCCGCCCATTCCAGTTTGCAGGCCCACAGTCCAACCGGTGCTGCCAGCTCTTACAGTGAAGCACCTTGAGGGATAGGGGACTCACCTCCCATGGAAACCCCTTTTGTTTTTGTACCCCATGACTGTCACAAGGCAGAGGATTTCTCAGTAGCATCTATGCCCTGATCTCTGTGAATCTCCTGGAATATGCCAGAAGGGCCCCAGGATAACCTCACCCTGCAGCTGGCCCGAGTAATGTGTGGCCTTTCCCGAGCTTGGGGAGGCTGCCGTTTGGGTCCTGATGGAGTACCACCTGCTAAAAGTGTTTGGGAGTTGAAGTCAGCCCTTCTTCTCACATCCTCCCACACCAGGGACCCTGCCGCCACAGTAACTTTTTACAATTATAAAATACACATAAAAATTGCCATCTTAACCATTTTAAAGTGTACAGTTCGGTTGCGTTAGGTATATTCACATAGTTTGCAACCAATCTCTAGAACTCTTTTCATCTTGTAAAACTGAAACTCCCCCCACCCCTGCCCCTGGCAACTACAGTCTACTTTCTATCTCTAGGTGTCTCATCTAAGTGGACTTATCCAGTATTTGTTTTTTTTTTGTGACTGGCTTATTTCACTTAGGCTGATGGCCTCAGGGTTGAGTCACTGGATTTCTAAGCACTGGGTTTGGCACCTCTGCTCACCAAGCTCGCTGCGGGGGTTTTGCTGTAGACTCGAAGTGGCCCTCGCTCCAAGCTTCTCCTGGCCTCTCTCATGAGTGTCAGCGAGGCCATCCCCAGCATTCTGCTATCTAGCTCCCAGGGCTGGCGCCATAACTGCAGTTGGCATCTGCTTTCGTACATTTCATATCCAGCTTGGATAAATTACCACCTGGCATATGGCGTCATAACCGAGAGACAATACCATACGCCCATAATTAACTGTTTTCCAAAATGAATTCTTTAACTGAAATCTAATCATTGTCAAAAGGATACCGTGTGCAGTTACTTGAGCACTTGCAGTGTGTTCTTTGTGGCTTTGCACCTGTTGTCTCATCTTGTCTTCACTTTGTCGTGCAGGCTGTATTCCTATTTTATGGGCAAGGATCTGTAGGCTCAGAGAGCCAGGGGCACAAGATGAGTAGGTGCAGGAGCTCTGTGTGAATCCACAAACGGGGCTCTAACCACCATACCGAGCTGGATGGGGGCTTACGGGAATCAGGAGGGCCTCCTGGTTACAGAGTATGGCAAACAGTTCAGAGAACCATGGAAAGAAACAGGAATGCCTAGGCTCCATCAGCTACCTTTCCTGCTTAGTTCTTCATAATTAAAGTTGAATGTCATTTTGTCTCTTTTTTAGGTCTGAGGGTATTTAAAAAACTAAACTCGCTCTACATGCCAGACTCTACCCTCTGGACCCACCTGGGGTCGCTTGCTATCAGAGGGTTTAAAATTACTGCCTTTCTGCCTTTGACCTGATTCCTTTCAACTTCATCAGAGGAAGGGGTCCCTTGGCTCCACCTCATCTCCTACTGTTTCCAACCGCAGGGCAAAACAATCCTTAGAACTGACCCCAGGGCTCTAGGGGGAAAAAGTTCTTACTTGATTAAGGGAAGGCTTTTCTTTCCCTCAGGCAGTGTTTCTTGACATAGTGTACTTGCCCGAGGAAGCTCACGCACATGTGAATTCATCTGAGCTGCATGCTTCTGTTTACTCTCCTCGAACTAAGCCATTTAAACAAGTCATAATCTGATGCTGGTAGCTCTGAGGCATCCTACACTTTTCTGCCTCCAGATCTAACACTTTAAGAAGCACATAGTGCCGGCTTTCTTTCTGTACAGTGGACATCCCACTTGCCCCCCGAACCTGGGGGTGAATCAGGTTCAGGGAGCAAGAACTCAGAGGCTGCTGCCTTTGTAGCAGAACCCCATACTGCCAAACCCAGCTCCCAGTTTTCGGTGGAACTTCTCCCAGCCTGATAATAGGGCCACTCTGGGCCACTGTCTCTATCCAGGGATGGCCCGGCCATCACGTTCTTTCTAGAGAGAACTTTGGCTCTGAGACGTGCCTCTCCCAACATTTCCCCCCACCCTCCCCCGGGCCTTGTGTGGCTGAGTGATAGGGACTCATAAAAGGTAGCACGAGGGCACCCAAAGAATCGTTGCTTGTGGTTTTGTCCTGGTCCAGTTGTTTTAGGGCAAAAAATACCCAAGGGTTGGTTCTGGTTAAAAGTGGTTCGCTCAATATGTTTTGTAAAACTTTGGTTGGTTCAATAAAATAGATTTCTATTTGTGTTGCGTTCGGGAATAAGAAATCAGCATGATGCATTTTGGCTTTTAATATGCTGTGTGCTTCCACTTCATACTTGCTATTGAATTTTCATTTTAATTTCTTGGCTGACTACTTGTATGGGGCAATCTGCAGAGTGACGTGTTTACTGATTCTGGCAGAAGTGCCACCTGGTTATTGAAAAGTCTCTCGATGATTCATAGTGGAAGTTTGTCCACATCCACCTATATCTCTAACATAGTGTTTCCTTGGCAGAGTAAAATTAGGGAGTCTTTCGGAATTTCTCACCACCTCTTTCTACACATATCTGACCTTCCTGGATCCAGACTGTGATGAGAAGTTGTTTGACGATACCAGTGAAGGGAGCTTCAGTCCTGATAGTGATTCAGATTTGGGAGGATATTTGGAAGACACCTATAATCAAGGTACGGCTTGGAATGCCTTTGCAGGTGGTCCCTGAATTTATTTAAACCTTGGCATTGTGATAAAATTGCCCTAAAACTCAAGCACAGAAAATGATTTGTAATTAACATGACAAAAAAGAGTCTTTGGAAACTTTCACGTATTAAAATGAATAAAATGCCACTTTAATAAACCTAAACTGTAAAGGTGGGGCTTTTTTAAACCTAGAGGGACAAAGTTACAGGAATGCGGACTTTCCACAAAATATAAAGAAAGAAACACACTGCTTGAATTTTCAAAGAAATGGTAGAATGATCTTGGTTCGACTGGATATAAGTGATGAAATCCTTCGTATATAACATTTCTCAAACTGAGGAAGGTTTGGGGTTGAAGTGACCTGTTTTTCACTTTTAGATAGTACTTGGGATTGCGGCTGGGGATTCCATAATGCTTAGCTCACTCAGGACAAATTAAAACCAAAAGATCAGATGTTGGCTGCTGGCCCTCTCATTGTCTACATATTCAGCTCATCTTGGGATGAGGTGATGTAAACACTATTTGGACCTGTATTTTCTTTTTCTAGGATGAAGTTTTTCCAAACAATAACTTTATGAATACATGCATTATCTATGTAAATCTCTTTACTTTCCAGGGGTAGAGTGGAGGTCAAATTATCTATATCAAAATATTGACTTTCACTAAATCTACTCAGCACTTCATGCTACACGTAATCACTATTATGCATTTAGGTTATTTCTGCAACTTGTTTTCATTGGCTCTTTTTCTTACCTGTGTAATTATAGAAAGCCAGGATGAACTTGACCAGTATATCAACCACCTCCAGCAAAGCACATCCTCGAAGTGCTATCTGCCACCTCTTTGTAAGAAGACAGAGGACAGCCATGTTTTCAGTGCCATCTACTCCACTCGGGATATACTTTCCGTGATGGCAAAAGCAAAGGGTTTGGAAATTCCATGTACATTATTAACTCTTTTCTGCCTGTTAAAATAACTTATTTTATCAAAGTAATGCATGAGCATAATGTAGAAGTCAAAGAATCCTGAACGACGACAAAATGCAGCTGTTTCCTGCCTCACCTCTCCCCTCCTCACTGCCCCCAGTCCTTCTACTTAGAGGCAACCACTTTCAACTCTTCGTTGTTTCTTCTGGTATTTACATATTTCTAAATAATGTGTCTGTAGTGCTGTCTTTGATGCATCGATGTCATTCAGTATCTGTTGACTTTTTTTGTGCAGGTGAGGAATTCAGCTGTGTTAAATCACCACTCCTGCTTCACTTCCCCTAACCTATCCATGCAGTTGTATTAAGGTTTAGTTAAATCAGTATTCACTATTTCTATCATTGTATGTATGCAAATATTATTCCCAACTCAGTATAATAATATACTACATTATCATTTTTCCTTTTCGTTTTTTCTGAAGTTAACAGTTGCCCTATCTTTTAGTTTGCTTCGCTTCCTTTCTACACCTTCCAATGGCCTCGCAATACAAATTTCCACAAGGTGAATCATATGTATGAATCTCACGGTTCCACTGCTTTTCTTAAGAGTCCAAAAGTTTCCTCCAATCTGGCTGATTGCACACTCTAAGCCTCTTGCATACCTGGCATCCTGGGTCTTTTCTTTACTATAATCCTTGGGATCTCCTTTGCTTGTCTCTTCAGTTGGGTTCCCTGTTTCTTGATTCTGGCATGTTCCCCTTTCTCAATTTATTCCTTTGGTGGAATACATTCTAGAACAGTTTCAATAGGTTTTAAAAAATGGTGCAATGGAAGAGGGCACAGTAATGACAGCCCTTAACTTGCTTGTTTCTGGAGTTCACTGCCCCTTTTGGCCTGGTCACCCTCCACGTCCAGGATGTAGATTTTGTCCTGGGATCTTCCTTCATCATCATCTGGGAGACTTCCTTGTCTCCTTTGTTAGCTCTCCTGTTTTCTGTATCTCAAGTTTTCCTCTTTCTTAGCTTACTATCTTATTTTGGTGGAGGACATCCAGTAGTTTCCTAGGAAACAGTTCATGGTGGGTAAAATTGTTGAGACCTTTCAAGTTTGAAAATATCTATAAATTATCCATTTGAGAGTTAGGCTGGGTATAGCATTCTAGATTGAAAATAAATTTTCCTTAAGAATTTTGAAAGCATCTTTTCATTGTCTTCTAGTTATCAGTGTTGCTACTAAGAAATCTGAACCCATTTTGATTTTTTTTTTTTTTTTTTTTGCGGTACGCGGGCCTCTCACTGCTGTGGCCCCTCCCCCTGCAGAGCACAGGCTCCGGACGCGCAGGCTCAGCGGCCATGGCTCACGGGCCCAGCCGCTCCGCAGCACGTGGGATCCTCCCAGACCGGGGCACGAACCCGTGTCCCCTGCATCGGCAGGCGGACTCTAAACCACTGCGCCACCAGGGAAGCCCCCCATTTTGATTTTTGATCCTTGAAATATAAACTGTTAATCTCTTTCCAAGTTTTTAGGATTTTCTCTACTCTCAGGTTCTGAAATTTCAATTATGTGCTTTGTTCTGGGTGTATTTTCGTCCACTGCGTTGGGTACTCAGTGGGCCTTCTCTATCTGGAAATTTATGTTTTTCAGTCCTGTAAAGTTTTTCTGAAAAATTCCTTGACTCATTTCCTTCCCTACGTTTTCTCTGTCCTCTCTGGTACTTTATAATTCCAATATTGACCTCCTGAAGAAGTCTTTATCGTTTCTCTCCCGTCTTCCATTTCTCTGTCTTTTGATCTGTTCTGAGGGCAATTGCTTCAACTTTTTGTTCCACCTGCTCAGTTGAGTTTTTCCACTTTTGCTGTCATGTTTTAAATCTTTGTTCTCTGAATTGTATCTGTTCTTGTTTCATGAATGCAATATAATTCTTATTACTCTAAGAATTAATGGCAGAGCTTTTTGTTTTTACATTTTCTTCTCCCTAAATGGTTTCCATTTCCCCCAAGTCAATTTTTCCTGTTTGTATTGGTTTCTGTCTTCCAGAGTAGAGTCTTTCCTCCAGTGCTGGGTGTTCTTGGTTATCTGCTCATGCATATAAGAATCTCCAAGCCTATACCTGTAAATGGGGCCTGTTGGGTTTATGGGTGAAGGCGGGGCAGATTTCCCAGAGACGTTCTGCAATCTCCTTTGCAATCTCCTTTGTAACCTGTAAGGGTCTGATTGCCTCAAGCTATACAGTCATTTATTCCCCCAAGGAATGTACCCATACCTTCAGACATGTGGGTCAGCATCCCCTCCAGAGACACACATACCACCCCTTTTTTACTCTCTGCAGAGAGACTTTCTAGTCTTCTGTCAGGGTGAGCAAGGCAGTTGCCAAGCTGTGTGGAGTTGCTGAAGGCATCTAGGGAGCTCACTGCCTCTCACACACCTTATTCTCCGTCTTTCTTCTTATGGTTACTCTCTCTGGACCCCCAAGTTCTAGAGGTCCATGGTGCAGCAAGCTCCTTAGACTTCTGAGGATTCTCTGTTATAAATCTGACTGGTTCTTGGTTTTCCCCACTGCAGTCTTGGGTTTGGTTGCCTTGTGTCTACTAAATGTTTTCATCCATCAGCTTTCCCACTTCCAAAATGTTACTATTGTCTTCTCTCCTGCTTCCCTATTCTTTAGGATGTGCCTTTTTTAAAATTATTTTTTGTAGGGTTAGTGGGGGGTTAAGAGGAAGTAAAATTAAAACTTATGTTTAATCCACTAGTGTTACCTGAAGGTCTATAAATGCCTTTTATTTATTTATTTTAAAATTTATTTATTTTTTATTTTTGGCCGCATTGGGTCTTTGTTGCTGCGTACGTGCTTTCTCTAGTTGTGGCAAGCAGGGGCTACTCTTCATTGTGGTGCGTGGGCTTCTCATTGTGGTGGCTTCTCTTGTTGCAGAGCACGGGCTCTAGGCACGTGGGCTTCAGTAGTTGCAGCACGCAGGCTCAGTAGTTGTGGCTCGTGAGCTCTAGAGCGCAGGCTCAGTAGTTGTGGCGCACGGGCTCAGCTGCTCTGCGGCATGTGGGATCTTCCTGGACCAGGGCTTGAACCCATGTCCCCTGCATTGGCAGGTGGATTCTTGACCACTGCACCACCAGGGAAGCCCTATAAATGCCTTTTAAATGTACCTCTTCTTTACCTTGAAAGCTTCCTATTTTCCCAAGGTGATATGACATACCCTGGCAGACAGAGATGGCTTAATGAATAAATACTGATAGCATCTAAAGGTGGTTAAAAGGGGGAATTCCCTGATGGTCCAGTGGTTAGGACTCGGTGCCTTCACTGCTGGGGCCCAGGTTCAATCCCTGGTCAGGGAACTAATAAGATCCTGCAAGCTGCACAGCGCAGCCCCCAAAATTAATTAATTAATTAATTAGGTGGTTAAAAAGAAGCACTAACACCCAGCAGTGGCAAAGTGGAACACACAGTGGACAGGAAGCTGGTACACCTCGATTATGAGAAGGCCGGTGACCTTGGACAAATGACAAGGTCATTGGACAAACCTTGGACAAACCCTCTCTGGTTCTCAGTTTCCACATCTGAAAGAAAAAGAAGTTGGACTCAATCATTTCTAAGGCTCCTTCCAGTCCTAGATGCTATGTAGTTTGCCCTGAATTCTAAGAGAGAAAAGTGGAATTCAGCTCCTTACAGCAAGATCTGTGTCCTGCTCATTTCTTATTTCCAGAGTTAGCACATGATGTGGCCACATGAAAAATTCTTTTTGAAATCAATGAAACTAAGTAAGTAATCATTTCTTATTTGGTTTGTACTGAATAGGGAGTAGCCACCGTACCTCTTAAAAGAAGTATTTTATCCTTCCTCCTGCTCAGAAGAGCTTTCTCTTTATTCTTTTGTTTTCTAGTTGTTCCCATGGCTTTGCCAACTAAAGTTCTAAGTGCCCACCGTAAATCGCTGAATCTTGTTGATTCTCCTCAGCCACTCCTAAAAAAGGTAAAGTATTTAGAATCACTTTTTCAAAAAGTGTAATGTTCTTTGGTGCTGGTGTAGCCCCAAGAACTCTTTTAAATGGTTGAACTCAAAAGAGCACATTTCTTGGTATCCAGAACTTTCAGGATGAGAAGCTCTGGGTTTTGATGTGCACCCACTCATTTAGTTGTCTGGCTTCTGGTTTGTGTCAGTATGCACACTGAATTTGATGCAAACCTTTATATTTTGCGTGTAGGAGATGGCTACTGACATTCTGCCTACTCATCAGAATCTGTGTCACATTAGAGGAAATGAGCTAGCTCACTACCAGCCCTGTCCTATCTGTGCCAGCCAGCCAGCCAGCGCCAGGCTACTTGTGGAGCAGGGCCCAAAACCAGAAAAAGATTCCTCTGGAGAATAAAATCCCAGGGTGTTCCCCACTAGTTCCCATAATTTGTTATTTTATCCAAAGTTCCCTTTGATTTTATCAGAAAGATTCAGTGTCTGTTGGAGACTATTTTAACCTAACCACAATTTTAGGTTGTTTAAAACTCACACATTTTGTGTGTATTTTGCCTTCAAAAAACATTTTATTGAAGTTTAACATATACAGAGAAAAGTATATAAAATATAAGTATAGAGCTCAATGAATTATCACTGAGCCAATAGACACGTGTGCGTAACAAGGGCCCTTCGCGTCCCTCCCGGTCGCTTCCTCCCCCTCCACTCGGAAGGTAACTGCTAGCATGAATTCTAACACCAGGGGTTGGTTTTGCCTGTTTTTGACCTTTACATAAATAAAATTTACACATATTTTAACCTGTCCAGTTCAGTGTCCTGCAAACATCCACTAACACAATGATTCACCGATCAGAAATATAAACAAAAAGCCCCAAAAGATACAATGAAAACCTGAAGCATAGCACAGCAGCAGAGTTCCAAGACCAGGTTGGTGTGTCACTTCCTGATCTTCTGGAAGTTTGCATGCTCAGCCCCCCTCCCCTGCTTTTTGGCTTTTGTATGGACAGGCCCCCGAAGATGACTTCCAGTTTCCCAGAGATGACCACGGCAACGTAGACTGTGAGAAGCTGGCTGAGCAGCTAAAAGATTGTTCGAACCTACAGGACCAAGCGGACATTCTGTACATTCTGTATGTAATAAAGTAAGTGGGTGGTCTTCACTAGTTTGAGCTTTCTCTATTCTCCTTGCTCTTTGTCCTAGGCTTCTTGGCCTTCCAGCAAGCCACATCATGGTCATAGTCACCCAAGCTACCCAGACTCACCGTGAACAGACTCCCATCCCCTTCTCTACCTACTAGTGTTGCCCTCCCAAGATGAGAAGGCTGGGTGAGGCCAGGATCTCACCATTTCCTGATGTTAGGCTTCTGTTTCAAATAGAAGACGACGCAGCCCTCTCAGTGAGACTCAAAGGCACTGTGCAGCCCCCAAGCACTTGGCAGAATGCGTGGGGATTCATTCCCCTCCCTGCCAAGTGAGCTCTATTGCAAGAGAATCTGGCCTTGAAACGTTCTGGGCCATACTTCTGGGGTTTTCCATTTCTTGACAGGGGTCCCCGCTGGGACACAAATCTCTCTGGACAGCACGGGGTCACTGTTCACAACCTCCTCAGCGAGCTCTATGGAAAAGCCGGCTTGAACCAGGAGTGGGGTCTGATCCGCTACATCTCTGGCCTACTCAAGAAGAAAGTGGAAGTCCTGGCTGAGGTCAGAACAACCATGCACGTGAAGGGTGTCTGTTTGTCCTTTCTAGCCCGGTGCCCTCTTGCTATTACGAAAGCTGGAGGCAAGCACCTCCATTTGTAAAGGAAATGCGTTGTTTAATATACAGACGGAGCGGGTCCTTCTGTCCTGACCTCCCACTGCTCTTGGAAGACAGGCAGAGGAAATGAAATTCGAGTTGATTAGTTTTGTTACTTCTTAGCTGCAGAAAAGGGTTTACCAAGACATGAAATGAAAATGCTCTGTGGCCCGGCACCCTC
The DNA here is from genome assembly GCF_949752795.1 of Hyperoodon ampullatus. Taxonomy (NCBI): domain Eukaryota; kingdom Metazoa; phylum Chordata; class Mammalia; order Artiodactyla; family Ziphiidae; genus Hyperoodon; species Hyperoodon ampullatus. The sequence continues at coordinate 17,012,884 of NC_136913.1, read as the reverse complement.
TTAAACAGAGCTCTCTTATTTCTGCACATCTGCAATACAATCATCATCAGTATTTTAACCCCAAGGCCCTGCAAAATCCAGAACTGCTTTCTATGACATTCAAGTTCTTTTTTTTCCACTCATTCATTCATTCATTCATTTATTTATTTTATGGCTGCATTGGGTCTTCGTTGCTGCACATGGGCTCTCTCCAGTTGCGGCGAGCGGGGCTACTCTTCATTGTGGTGCGTGGGCTTCTCATTGTGGTGGCTTCTCTTGTTGCAGAGCATGGGCTCTAGGCACGCAGGCTTCAGTAGCTGCGGCGCGTGGGCTCAGTAGTTGTGGCTCACGAGCTCTAGAGCGCAGGCTCAGTAGTTGTGGCGCATGGGCTCAGTTGCTCCGCGGCATGTGGGATCTTCCCGGCCCAGGGCTCGAACCCGTGTCCCCTGCATGGGCAGGCGGACTCTCAACCACTGCGCCACCAGGGAAGTCCCCAAGTTCACTGTTTTAGTAAGGTGATGGTATTTATTATATGTGAATAATGGGGAAACTGGCAATTTAGGACTATAATATGGTCATTAACTCTTAACATCAGTATTTTAGCACTCACAGCAACTCATCCTCCTTATGGAATATCAGGGAATCCAGTGTGTTTGCTACAGGGGTTGAGCATAAAATACCCACGAATAGGCCCTGCAGAGCCAGGCCTGGGGCCACATTTTGGGGACACAAAGATCACGGGGACCCAACTCTGGCTGGGTTGCTCAGTCTGGGGTCTGTGTACGAATTTTCAAATAAATAGCAGCATGGGTCATAAAGTTTGTAAAGGTAAATTTACGATCTTCTTGGCAGTGATCCTTCCCCACCGGCTTTGCTAATCTTTCTTCCTCTCACCCTCTTCCTAAATGTGTAGGCCTGCACGGACCTGCTGTCGCACCAGAAGCAGCTCACGGTGGGCCTGCCGCCAGAACCCCGGGAGAAGACCATCTCTGCGTAAGTCTTCAACCTGGGGGCCTCAGGTTTGGGGGCGGTACCTGGGGGGAAAACATCAGTGCTGTCCACCATTCAGGAAGAGAGTCTTTTTATAGACACTGTCACTCGAGCGCTTCCAGCAGGAAAATGAGGATATTCCATAGAGGACTAGGAGGCATCTTTCATGGTGTTTGTGTCCTGATGCTCCTTCCTAGGCCTCTTCCCCCCGAGGAGCTCACAGAACTTATCTACGAAGCCAGCGGGCAGGACATCAGCATTGCCGTCCTCACACAGGTCAGCTGGCCACGGAGGGGCAGGGCTATCTCTGGGCAGCAGGGGCTTCTCCGCCACCAGCCAGTCTCTGAAGCCCTGTCTCCACGTATGTCTGTGTCAGGAGATTGTGGTTTACCTGGCAATGTATGTCAGGGCACAGCCCAGCCTCTTCGTGGAGATGCTCAGACTCCGGATTGGACTCATCATTCAGGTGATGGCCACGGAGCTGGCGCGGAGCCTGAACTGTTCAGGTGCGATTCTCACGTGCGGCTCCCACAGCTCCTGCACCCACCCGCCCCTGGGGAGCCCTGCCCAAGTATTCTGGAACCAGGGCTTCTGAGCCTTTGGGTGGGCTCATGGCTTCACCAGATTCTCTCGTTTAGATGTAACTTCCGCCAAACCATCCAGCACAGGGTGTTGAATTTCATAGGTTAGGGAAAATGAGGCACTAGAATCTTCTCTGCTCCTGACATCTGAGTTCCTTACTGTTCCTCCTTGTGGTAAGATGTCACCCCCCATTTCATAAAACCGCTGCTGGGAGAAATCCTACCAATTTAAATATGTAAATCAACTGCAAGATGCATTCCAACATTGGGGGGTTATTACAGTGTGAAAAATTTTGCGTCTGAGTTAAGAAAATATACAACTTAAATAGCAGCATTTAGAATCACCAAGGATCAGTACCTTTCAGTCCTGAAGCAGTAGAGAGGTAATCCTGAGCAGGGAGACCTCCCACAGTACCCTTTGTCTCCACCACCACCCCACGCCCACGCGACTCTACATTCTCCTGCCACCAGTCCTGTGTCGGGACACTTACACGATGTTTGTTTTTAGGAGAAGAAGCTTCTGAAAGTTTGATGAACCTCAGCCCTTTCGATATGAAAAATCTCCTACACCATATTTTAAGTGGAAAAGAGTTTGGTGTTGAAAGAAGCGGTAAGTAAATGCCCGTCTTACTGAGGGGAGGGGGTCAGAGAGGGCTTGACTGACACGTCCAGCGTGGCCTGGAACTGCTTCATTTCTATGCAGATCAACATCAGTAATCGCGATTCGGGACATAATGTTTGGGTATAAGGTTCCTACTTCACTGAGATGGACAGAGTTCTAGGTTTAAGGTTGTGACTTGTAGGGCCTTTGTGACCCCTCGTGGGCTGGCTGGGAGAGCTGCAGTCCCATGTGGCGTGGGGCACACCCTGGCCTGCGGCCTCCCTCCTTTGCAGTTGGTCCAGGCACCGTCACTTGTGCACAGGGGTAGGAGCAGGTGAGGCGACCAAGGTGTCAGCGTGCAAGGGCTGCCTCTTCTAGCACCTGAGGGCCCCACCTTTAGTGTGGGTCGGTTTTCGATTAGAACCTCCTCACCCTTCGTGGGCCCAGGGAAACGCCGTCGGCAGCCTTGCAGCACTTCTTGCTGAGTGAGTTTGCCCCGTCCCCTTCTTGCGGTCCCTCACGTTTTATCTGTACCGGAACCCTGTTTGCAGTGCTAGGAAATATAATCGCTCAAGTCCTGGTGGAATTCTGTTCTCAAATGCTCCCTAATTATAATTGAAGCAATTATCATTTACTCTCCTCATAATAGGGTGAAATGATTTGCAGACACATCTGTGAATTTATTTCATCAAGCCAAAGAAATGCAGTGTGGGCTGTCATTCTTTTTATTTAATAAGGACATTGGGTACTTCGGATCTTTTCTTTAGAGCGGGCACCAGCAGGCAAACAAAACCGGCATCGTGCGGTCAGATGTGTTTTGGTGGATTTTCTCCTTTGCTGAGGAATGCTCAAGATCCTTTTCCAAAAGTAATTTTCAGTTCTTTCAAATGCACAATCCTTGAAATGTAAATATATAAGATTAATATTTAATGTGTTCTCATCAAAATAATATGTGGTTTGACAGTAATTACTAAAAATTGTTATTAGATACAAAGTTATAGAAGCTTATGAAACTAGGAACAGAGTAAGGTCACTTGAAACCAAAAATATGTCTAATTGCAAGCAAGGCCAGAAGAGGTCCTGTCTTTTTGCGTATAGCATCATTTGTTAATTGTCCTTTGTAATTGTTCGATTTTTATAAATCAAGAAACTCAAATAGTCTTAGAATTTTTATTACATTCTGAGATGTCTAAGATGAGTATTTTCAGCTAATGCCCACCCTATACAGGCCCCACTGTAGCTTCCCAGACCCCTTTGGGTTCTGTTCTCCACTCTCCCGGTGTCCCTCCTCCCTCTCTGGCTAATGGTCGCGTCTCCTTTGTGGGTCCTCCCCCCGTGCTGTCCTTTGGCTCCTTATTTGTCTTTACTCCTCTGCGCAGTGCCCTACCCCCATGGCTTCGGGGGTGGGTTGGGTGGGAAGGCAGGGCACGCAGAGGATGCTGCCCGAGGAAATGATCTTAGAGTCAGGCCTGCAGAAGGAGAGGACGCACCTGGCAGACGGGAGCAGGCAGGCCAGGAGGGAGCCGCCTGTGCAATGCCCAGTGCCGAGTGGCTGGCCTGGAGGGGACGGCTAAGAGGGGCGGGTGGGCTCAAGTCGGTAGGGCTTTGTGTGCCCCTGTGAGGCTTTAACCTGAAGACAGGGCTTTTAACCTGAAGAAGGATTCCAAGTGGACAGTGACATGGTCACACGTGCCTTTAAGAATGATCGTTGTGAGCACACCGCGGAGAACCGGTTAGTGGGGGCAGGGCGGGCAGCAGAGTGGAGCCAGGTGACGTGTCTTCGCCACCTCCAGCCTTTGGTTGGCTTGTTCTCCCAGGATTTCTCTCTCCGGGCCCAAGGCTGGACCTTAATTAGTTGGTCTCAGTTTTCTGCAAGGAAGGGGGTGCATTTGGAGAAGTAAAAAATTATTTTAAAAAACATATCCAAATCATTGAAGGGTTTTCTGGCCACTCAGTGTTTTCTGCATGCTGCTTAAGTGATGTTCACTCTGTCACCCATTCACTCGAACACATATTGAGCCTGTGCTGTGTAGCAGGCGCTGCCCCAGGTGCTGGAAAGAGTGCCGGCCAGGGCAGACACGGCCGCCTCTCACAGAGTGCGTGGTCGAGTGGGAGAGAGAGACGTGGATAAAAGTAAGCACATGCGGGCTTCCCTGGTGGTGCAGTGGTTAAGAATCTGCCTGCCAATGCAGGGGACACGGGTTCAATCCCCTGTCCATGAAGATCGCACATGCCGCAGAGCAACTAAGCCCGTGTGCCACAACTACTGAGCCTGCGCTCTAGAGCCCGTGAGCCACAACTTCTGAAGCTCGCGCGCCTAGAGCCCGTGCTCTGCAACAAGAGAAGCCACCGCAATGAGAAGCCTGCGCACCGCAACGAAGAGTAGAGTAGCCCACGCGCAGCAACGAACACCCAACGCAGCCAAAAATAAAATAATTAATTAATTTTAAAAATAAGCACATGCATGTATTCCTCTCAGGGTGGACAAAAATCGTTTCTAAGAACGATGTGTGTGTTTCCCCTCCAGTGCGGCCTATCCATTCCTCCACATCCAGCCCTGCCATCTCCATCCATGAGGTGGGACATACTGGAGTCACCAAAACCGAGAGGAGTGGCATCAGCAGGCTGAGGAGTGAGATGAAACAGGTAAGAAGAGCTCTCGGCTCCAGGAAAGAAGTGGTCTTCCTGTCTGGGCTCAACTCAGAAAGTGATAGAGACCCAAGGCATGCAGGGTACAGCCTGCTTTGTAAAGGATGTGCCATCCCTTCTGTCCTGGAATCTGAACACACCCTGTACCCAGACATCCCAGAGCCACTCACATGCACGCACACATGCTCATCCTTAACGTTAAGGTGTTATGCGAGCATTCTGGAAAATACCCTTCCCCGTGGTTGCCTGTTGCCGAGAACTGGTCATTCAGATGGATCACAGCCATTTAAAAAGTAGAGTCGCGCAAAAGGTAACTGAATCATCTCTGCATCAAATGTGTCCTTCAAGTGAAACAGAGAGAGGAGTCTAGAAATGGAATGGAATGGAATGCTCGTGATACCTTTATTTTCCACCATCCACAGGTGTCTCTTTTGTGCTCACCTTTATTTAATTCACAGTAAATTCCTTCTCAACTGATCCCACAGGAGTGCAAGTCAACAGCCTTTCAGTCCTAATGTGCCGGTTACTGTGGTAGGACTTGACAGTGATCTACAGTAGGAAATAGAGTTTCCTTCTGACCATGACCTGCAGTGAGAGATGCACTCGGATTTTCTTCTCCATTTCAAATGATGACTCAATCTACTGAGTCTGTGAGGCACTGAGGGTCACACCCTGCAGCTGGAGCAACACCTCCTAGTATAATCTAGAGGGTGATAGAAGTAGTAAGGCATCCTTGATTTGAAACTGGTTTTTGTTTATTTTCTGATGTATTTTTACTTTCAGATGACTAGGCGATTTAGTGCTGATGAACAGGTGAAACATCTTTGTCTTGTTTCCTCCTTTACTGTGCTTCATGTTCTTTCTGGCTTGAATGGGGAAAGCAAGGCTGTGAGTACAGAGAGTCTGAGTGCGTGGAGAACGGCTCTGCCCATCCAACATGCTTGGGTGGAGGGGACTCCGCAGGCTGTGGGAGGCAGCCCTGGGGACAGGCAGAGCGCTGGACTTGCCCTGCGCCTTTAAACAAATCCATGTCTCAAGCGCTTGGAGTTTACAGGAGGCTATGTGAAAGAGATGGGCCCAGGTTCTGCCTCGGCAGGAGTTTCTGTTCAAAAAAAGGGAAGAAATAGGGACAAGTAGATTGTGGTCATTGGTTACAGCAGGAGAAAGAATACTGCCACTTCCTGTGTGCCTAGATTGCCTGGGGGAATTTAACCCTGGAAGGAAAAAAAATGTAAGGATACTGTTCTTTTATGTCACCCTTGTGACATACTTCCTTCGCCTCCTCCATCCAGAAGCTCAGAGTCCCTTTCCTAATGATTTAATGTCTCTGTGAGAGAGCTCAGAGGAGTCACATACTGACGTGCGGATTCTCTGTGTTGTCCCAGGGAAAAACGTCCGTGCTGTCTCATTCGAATTTATGCTCTTTCCAACTAAGGAACAGATTTTCCAAACATCTTCCTTTGCCCACCACTCGGTGGCACTGTCCCTCTTGTTACCTACATCCCGATGGCAGCTCACTGGGGCTGAATATGGGTGGTTCCTTCCGTCTGCGTTTAGTGCCGTCCTTGCATATTATGGGGACAAAACGATCACCTTTTTTCTTTGATGGGTTTAGATTCAGTTAGCCAGTACAAGTTTTGTATTTGGCCACTTACATCAAAGAAATACATTATTCTCTTTCCAAAATTAACATAAAAGATTAGCATTTCACGGCTGGGAGTTTGGAAAATAAGTCGTGTGCTAACTTGATGAGGCACCCTCCACATCTGACTAGATATGGGAACACTTCACACTCAGAGAAAGCATTTCCCGGGCCCTCTATTGGCGAGCCCAGAGCTCTGCCCGCTGCGCCGCAGCCCATCGGCCTGGGGGGAGGGTGAGTGAGAACTTCTGGCCCTCCCGCATCCTCCGCCTCTTCCTTCCTTGGCTGTTTCTCAGGCTGTTCTATGTTCCTTCTCTCTGCGTGCGTCCTTTGGTGTCATTGCACATGACTGAGTGGATGCTCTCTGTTTTGTAGCTCTTTTCTGTGAGCCAGGCCCCGTCCAGCAGCGCTCACTCCTCCAAGTCTGTGGTAAACAGTGTGTCCCAGCCATTGTCCTCTTCGCCACCTCCTTCTCGTTTATGGTGTCTCAATCCTCTCGTTGCCCTTCTCGTGCTCCCACCACCTCCCTAACTCCCGAAGATGTGAACAGGTTTAAGTGTTTCCACTTGACTATGATTATGAGTAGAGGCTAGAAAGCAAGCCGAGAACTTGTGGAACTGAGCTCTGTGTTTCCATCTTGAGCTCTCTGCTTATGCTCCTCGGTGGGGTGTGACTGAGGAGCACTTTTCTCACCAATTCCCAGGAGCTTCTGGAACTTTCGAGGCAGTGGTTATGTGCCTCTCTGTTGAGTCACGGGGGTGAACCGCTGCCTGCACGTGCTGATTGGCACTTTGTATGCGGAATGCCCCCCGCTTGGCTTGAGGCCGCAGACGAGATGGAGCACTAGGAAGTGTTCTCATTGCAGAGGCGAGTCTCAGTCTTCCTCCCAAAACTGGAAGCAGAAAACCAGCTGAGTCATTGATGAGTGTGGCTGGAATTACTTTTATTTGTATCTAATTGTTGCCGTATTTAAATGGCAGTAATGAGCCCGATGGAATAACCCAGCCTAACAGCCTTTTCAAAATAAGATCTGATGAAGTTACAATGCACGCTCCAAGAAGACTCCTGCCCTGCTAGCCTGCTTAACATTGGGATTTCATTTGTAAACCTTTAAATTTGATGTTGCACACTGAGAAATGAAAGTGCCAGATAGTCCAGAACAAAGATAATGTGTAAGGATGAAGGTTATCCCCTCCCCGACCCAGAGGCCAAGGGGTGAGAATCCATCCACGGGAAGAAAGCAGGTGTGAGCTTTGCCGCAGGGAGGTCGACGCTGAGGGAACAGGCCTGGTCTCAGGCCCCACCGGGAGCCTCTCAGAGCTGCCTCCGCAGTCGTGGGCGGGCCTGCGGCTCCCGAGGCAGAAGCAAAACTGTTGGCCCTGCCCCAGCGCTTCCCTCGCGGAGGCCAGAATAAATCCAGCCTCGGGGAGGAGGTGGGAAGGAGGTGATACCCCTCCTGCTTCAGCAAAGGCTCCCGGCTCGGAGGTGGTCATCGCCCCAAATTAGGATAAAGCGCCGTGCTGAGAACAGGCAAAGTAGAAAGCGATTGAAAAGGAAGGTGGTAATACCATAGCCTCTGAGGCCCCGCCACAAACATGGGTTCCAGCCTTCCCCTCTTCCAGGGCTCCAGAGCCTTGCCCTGCGCTGTGTTGTGTTCTCGTGGCAGCTGCACTGCAGGGGAGTGACCACCACCCTCCGCGGCACCGCAGGAGGAAAGCGGTCACTGTGGCGTTGGTCTCCGTGGGCTGCGGCGCCCGAGGAGTCACCTCCTCCAGGTCCGAGGCCTCCCCAAGCCCTCCAGCAGCAGTGCCTGCTGACCCCACGGCCGGGCGTGCTCCCAGGATTTCCCGCATCTGCACTCGGGGTGCGCACCTGTGCCCCGCTGCTCAGATGAGGCTGAGCGCGCTCGTGGCAAGTTAGAGACTGGAGCAGCCGGTGTGGAGTCGGGATTCGCAGACCCCCCAGAGCCCGCCCCCTGACCTGCTCGGCCTCTCCGTTGGGTCAGGGGCCTCTGATGCTGTACCACCTCTTGGGGGCTGGGAAGAGTGCACAGAAGGAGCTTAGTAAACGAACCGGGGCAGGAAGGAGTGAATCCAGCTGGTGGTGGTGACTAGTTTACGGAGCTGCCCTCTCGGTGACCAGCACTGCCGTGGGGTGCCGGCTGCGAGGCTTCTGAAGGCCGCGCCTTTTCTGTCTTGCAGAGGTCCAGCACCCCATCCTCACCCACGGGCACGTCATCGTCAGACTCAGGTGGGCATCACATCGGCTGGGGCGAGCGGCAGGGCCAGTGGCTGCGCAGGAGAAGGCTGGACGGGGCCATCAACAGGGTCCCCGTGGGATTTTACCAGAAGGTGTGGAATATCCTTCAGAAGGTGAGCTTGGCCACTGTGCTGCATTCCATAGGCACTGGTGCTGAGGCGTGCTGGCACCTACAGGTAGCAGGCGGCTGCAGAACAGGCGCATAACCCCCAACCTTAGGTAGCTCACGGCCTAGAGCAGGGTTTCTCCCCCCTCGGCACCACTGACATTTGGGGCTGGGTAATTCTCACTTCCGGGGCTGCGCTGTGCATTGTGGGATGTTAAGCGACATCCCTGGTCTCCACCCGCTAGATGCTGGTAGCACCCCCTCCCCCAGTGTGACAACCAAAATGTCCCCAGACGTTGCTGAGTGTCCCCTGGGTGGCAAATTGCCACTGGTTGAGAAACGCTGGCTGGAAACCCAACAAGGTAGATAAGGTGGCAGCCCAGGTTTGGGGGGGCCACCTTTGACGTATTTTAGGAACGCAGAAAAGTCAGAAGGTAGGCAAGAACCAGAGAAGGCAAGGAAAGCTCTGGATGAAACGCTGTAACCCGGCTGACCCAGAACAGCCTCAGGAGCCACGCCCCTTGGTCCCTGCACCCACTTCCTGTCTCACTCCCACATCAGCCTCAGAGCGTCCCGGTGTCTCCCTGGGCCCCACCAGAGGGACTGTCTGCCTCCATTAGAAGCTTCTGTACAAACCAAGAACCACAGGCAGGACCGAGTTTTTCCCTAAACTATTTTTGTTAGCTCATTTCACAGTAGAAGAGGCAAGGCGAGAAGAGGCGTCCCTAAGACCCCGTACCGCAGCCCCTTCCCAAAGCCACAGCCCCCTTCGGCTGCGTTATGTCCCCTGTGAGGTCTTCCTTATGGACCTGGGCATGGAGAGGTCAGAGGGGTCCCTGTCCTCACAGATGAACTCCGGTCCCCACGTGGGGGCAGGGCCCGAAGAGGCCTCTTGTCAGGAGGAAGGAGCGTTTGCTGCCGCTGCATCCTCAGCCCACCGGGGACGGAGGCGGCGCAGCTGCTGTCTCCAGGGCACAGGGAGTCAGGAGGTAGCCCGTGAGCCCAGAACTGTTCCTGGGGCAGGGCTTCCACCGGCTTCATACCAAGACGCTTTTATTATGAAAAAGCAGCATTTTGTATTGAGCCAGCGCTGGTTATTTATATACACGGGTGTGCATGTGCGTGCATGTGCTCTAGTCTTTTGTGATTGGTGCTTATTATAGAAATCTCAAAAATAGATGCCTGCAAAGGCATAGAAGCATCACTTCGCCAGCAGGAAACATGCACATCTCCCTTTATCTGGCACCAAAGGGGGCCTCTCAGCCGCCAGGGCCGGGTTGCCGAGTGAAACTCGGAGCTCCCACAGAGGAGGACCCGGCAGCTCCCTAGGGCGTTGTTCGGGTGAGATCTGAACGATGCCTGCTGGTTCCCTAGAATTGTTCCATCGAAAAACACAGCCTGTGGGCAGTGAGAACAAGCCCTCTAAAAATAACTCCGACAGTCTGGCGTGTTCCAGTCCTCGTGCTGGCTTCCAGGGCAGAACGACTTGAGTGTGTGTGCGCCGTTTTTAATCACGTTCTGGAATCTGACTGAAATGTGAAATGCGTGTTCTGCCTCCAGTGCCACGGTCTGTCCATCGACGGTTATGTGCTCCCATCCTCGACGACGCGAGAGGTAGGATGGGAAAAACCCGAACGCCGTGAGTTTTCACCAAGTGCTTTATTTCTTGGACTCTGACCACTCACCCTTCTTTCAAGCTTGTTACATACAGACAGGGCAGTTGTAGATCCGATCTTTCTAGACACTTAACCCTCAAGTTTTGCGAAGTTTTTTTTCCCCACATTTGTTGCATCATCTTTTCTCTTTCCCCTCAGAAACAGCATGTCTGGACTATCGATATCTTTAGGTTTGTTTCCGAAAACTCTCTTAAGAGCAAAGTTGCTCACCATGCTCATTGGACCCACGGCAGAGAACAGTCATCTTCCCTGGTTTCTTTCCCCCGTTCATTCTTTTAAAAAATTGATCCTTTAGTTTTTACACCACCCAAGCCACCATGCTGTGCGCCACAAGGAATAATGAAGAAAGAGAAATAAGAGATGGCCCTGCCCCTGGAAGTCGCAGTCCAGCAGGATAGGTGACTAATGCTAGGACAAGGCTGACTGACGCTCAGGGCAGAGCTTTCCGCTTCCTGCTCCAGAGGATTCCTGGGGGCAGAATTAGCAAAGTGGCCAGAAAGGAGGCAGCGTTTATGCTGAGCCACTGGGTGCTGTGGGCAGCGTGGGTGACAGGACTGTGTCTGTGCTCGGTTCACTCGTGACCCCCTGCTGGTCCCTTTGGCAGATGACCCCACAGGAGATCAAGTTTGCTGTCCACGTTGAGTCGGTGCTGAACCGAGTGCCGCAGCCTGAGTACCGGCAGCTGCTGGTGGAGGCCATCATGGTGCTGACGCTGCTCTCGGACACGGAGATGAACAGCATTGGGGGCATCATCCATGTGGACCAGATCGTGCACGTGGCCAACGAGCTGTTCCTGCAGGACCAGGTGGGTGTGCCCAGAGCCAAGGTGGGGACAGAGGCAGTGCAGCCAGGTTGGCTGGCATTTATCTCTGTCGAGGCTGGAGATCCTGTGACCAATAGGAAAGAATATTCTCGAACAAAGATAATGTCATCAGATGGTGGGAAAATGTCAACCATTTGGTTTGAAAATGGCACAGTGGCCACTGGGAGGTCTAAAGACCTTTGGAGATGGACAGGCCTGTTTCAGCATAGGTTCTAGTGCCAGCACCAGCCTCACGACATGTCTGGCCCCAAGTAAACCAACCACTTAGCCTGCACCAAAGTCGAGCTAGAAGAAGCCGTCCTCTCCTCCTAGAATCAGTGATGTGCTGCCAACTCGGGCGGCTGGGGACACGGTGCCCAGAGCAGAGGCCATCTGTCCCCGGTTAGGCCGGGAGCGCCAGCTCTGCTCACGTGTTGCCTCTGCCCTTTCCTGCTGCAGATGTCGATCGGTGCCACGGACACACTGGAGAAGGACCAAGCCACGGGCATTTGCCACTTCTTTTACGACAGTGCTCCCAGCGGGGCTTATGGGACAATGACCTACCTAACGAAGGCGGTGGCTTCTCATTTGCAGGAATTGCTGCCCAATTCAGGCTGCCAGATGCAATAGGGCCTCGGCGCTCTGAGTCTGTCACTTTCTCATGGGAACTTTCTTGTGTTCCCCAAGATCCCCTGTGCTGTCACAAAAGCATTTCCCATCAGAAGCACTGGCAGGGAGGAGGTGGCAGTGACACACCTGAAAGCAGTATACATCCAAGCCGTAGAATCCTGTGCCCGCCCCGAGGAGCGCCCTGGGATCATCGTCTTACATTCATTTTGCTGGAAAGTTTGTCACAGCATCTGCTCTCCTGGAGTCTGAGGAGGTATCGGAAATGGGTCTACTTTGAGTGCAGAGTGAAGTGAGAAGGCAGCTTAAATTGGCTTTCACAGAGTTACCAAACAGGTTCAATGAGCTAGTGACACATCTTCAAGATGGAAAGATCCTTCGAGCAGCTGCGGACCTTGACAAGGGGCACATCTTAACAGGGTACAGTCTGTCTGTGGGTCAAAATGTTTGTTTAGCAAATAGAACAACTCCTTCTGCAGAGGTTTGGTTGTCTTGTGCCTTGCTTTCCTTCTTGGCCTGTTGCTGTCTTATTGGCATAGCTACCTTTGTGTGAGACTTCTCTTTCACCAAGATTTAGAAAATTGCTCCCACTTAACTTTTTGGCTCATGGTCTTCAAGGAGTTTATCTTGGCCCCCCATGAGGTAGGGATTTCTCCTGCCTTATGAAAAAATCCCACATCATCTTCCAGAATCTAACCAAAAAAAGAAAAGAAAAAAGGCAGAGGAGAAGCCAACTCTTCTTATAGCTGGGCCAACTGTTGTTTTGGGGCTGGCATAGGCAGGGAGTCCCTCTGGAAGGCCTGTACCCCCGCCCCCCTCATGGGGTGACGGCCGGCAGGGAGCAGCACGTCCGCCGTGTTCTGGGGGAGCCACGTGATGAGTCTGCAGCACCAGATGCCACAGAAGTGCATGCTGTGCTCAGAAACAATGCTTCCCTCTGCGGCAGAGCCGGGCTGGGGCCTCAAGCCCTTCTCACAACAGCACTTTTGCCTTAAGGCTCTCAGGTGGGGTGTGGCTGGAGGCCTTGACTGCAGAGGAGTGAGGACGAATCCTGACGGGGCAGGGCCTCCCAGTCTTTCTTTGCCAAGGTCCTGATGGGTGGAGTCTCTCTCCAGGGGTCTTACGGGGATGGGGGGTGGGCATGACACACAACAGGGAAAACTGTTTCTGTGAATAATGGACTCTGAAGGACAGTCACCTGGTGGCCTCATGGTGCGCTCTGGCTGGTTGAGGGTGACAGCTTAGATTGGTGATGACTCTGCCTCTGAAATGGAAACTTGGCCATTGGATCTTTGCGTGGAAGTTTGCGTGAAGGTGGAGAAAGCCGATGCTCAGGCTGCTTTGAGAGGACAGCAAGGTGCCCAGTGCCCCTCAGAGTCGAGATGCAGCACTGACCAGTATTCTTGAAGCAGAGGAAAGGCAGGGAGGGTTCCTGCTAAAGGGCCTCGCTTCAGTCCAAGCCAAACACTTTGTAGTTGCCCCCGGAGGAGACAGTCTGGAACACGCGTCTTGGCTCACTTACCCGCTCGGTGGTGCACAGGCACTGTTTACACGGACATCAATGCCTTGGCTTCATATTTGTTTGAAACCATATTTTCCTTGCTGAGGTACAGAGTAGTTACATAAAGAAAAGTGCCCAAAATCTCTCTCAATTTCTGCTCCAGTGGACTCCCGCATGCCCCCCCCACGTCCTATTACTGTCAGTATGTGAAACCTTTCTCCTCAGATTACTAGATGGTTCCTTCTGTCATTCATCGGCAGTGTGAGATGCTCTGTCTGTGACTCGGTGCTCAAGGCCCTCGGCCTGCGCAGGAAAGCCAATGTGAACAGATGACCAGGCTTTAGCGTGGTGTGGGGGGGCGTGACGGAGCTGGACGAGGGCCGGGCTGGGAAGGTAGGGACGGCCCAGAGCCCTGCCATCAGCATGGCAGATCCCAGAGACGGTGTCGTGCCCCCTGAGCCCCCCGCAGTGCCCGGAGCCTTCCTGTTTGTGCCCCGTCTTCCCTTGGAAGCCTGTTTGCTCTCATTTGCCTCGGCGGGTCCAGGGCTGGGGGGGGAGGTCACAGCCACCCACGTTTCATAGTCGCATTTTCATGACCTTTATTTCTGGTGTCTTTAAGACATGCTTGACATAAACAAGACTCATGTCATTCACCAGATAGATTGCCTGGTGGATCATTTCAAACACAGATAATGTAAGAAAGGTACAAGCCACTAAAGGCCCGGTTGCTTCTCGGGCAAAGGCTCGAGAAGAGTTACAGCCCTCCAGAATGAGCCGGGTGCTAATTTAGAACGATCACCTGCCTGTGGATGACGCGCAAAGCCGCAGATGCTGTGTTTGGGCTCACCAACCGAGACGCAGGCAGCCAGGAGGAGAGCCATAATAAGCAATTCAACTGAGCCTTCGATTCACTCTTTTGAAACCTCTTTCAAATGAAATCCTGAAATAGTACCACATTTCCACAGGCATCAAGCTGTCAGCTTCAAAGAAGAACAGGCTTCTGAGGCTTGATCCCTTTCACGAGCAGCTGAGGCCCACACCACCAAGAAGAGGAACAGATGTTCGAGGGGGATGGGAGAGACCCATCCTGCCACCATCCTGGCCTCTGCGGATGGGCCCAGGTTTCCATACCAGGAGCCCCTGGCACCTTGGGGCTGGGCAGCAATGAAGACCCAACAGAGCCAAAAATAAATTAATAAATAAACAAATACATAAATTTTATAGGAAAAAAGAAGAACATGAACGTCATAGAAAGCAGTTCTGGATTTTGCAGGGCCTTGGGGTTAAAACACTGATGATGATTGTATTGCAGATGGGCAGAAATAAGAGAACTCTGTTTAAGAGGGTGCTGGGCCACAGCATTTTCATTTCATGTCTTGGTAAAACCTTTTCTGCAGCTAAGAAGTAACAAAACTAATCAACTTGAATTCCAGTCACAGGAAGCCAGATATGCCCAGTAGCAACCCAGTCTGGGCTGGGGGAGCCGGGAGGCCGTCTGGTCAAGCCAGCACCTCCCTAGTGGACATCAGTCCGGAGGTCAGAGCGTCTGCAACTCTCCTGAGGTGCGGCGAATAAAAGGAGAGATCGTTACGCAATAGCTGCCTGGATAGAGAAGATATAAATGCTCCTTATGTAAAAAAAGAAAGAAAAAAGACCAGAAGATCAGGAGGCAAGAGAAACAAGTTTGTCAGTTGATGGATGCCATTTATTTCTGGACAAGAAGACAGGTGGCTCGGCCTCCCTTGATGTAAATTACAGCAGAGCATCTCTCAGTTCTGTTGACTTGCGCGGGAGTCTGGCAAATCGCTTTTGTCTTCCCTGCTTCCTTATTGTCCAAAGGTACAAAAGCCTCCCACCCCCTCCCTTGGCGCCATCATCTTTCAAGGTGACTCTTATGCTTTTGAAGTCCCTGCCATCTGTTCTGTACAGCTCTGCACTTTGCATGTTCCCAGAATGCCTTCTGTTCTCCCAGACTTGGCCACTGATAACTCTGCTCGTGAGGGGAAGGTAAAGCCACACTGCCACCTTCTTAGAGCCCAGTGTCCCCTTGTTCCCTCAAAGGCATTTAGGAGAAGCTGTATCCTTAAGTTACCAAGAGAATTCTCTGAGGAACAAGACCACCTGAAACCGCAAGAGAGACTATTCTCAAACCTAATGCACACAGTGTTTGACAGTCTGGGAGAGAGGAAAATTCCATCAGAAAACAACTGTGTATGTTTTTAAGGAACATCTGTGCAATTTTGGCAAAAACGCCTTCTTAGAAGGACTGGAATCATCGGAACCATTGAACTCTGAAGTCACATGATTCCTCCGTCTTGTTGCAGTATGTCAGCTATTCTGAAAAATGAATTGCTCAAGAAGGCACTTACTGGGGGCCTATTACAGTATTACCCAGGCGTCACTCGGCCCACAGAACACGGACCAGCGTGGCGGGATGAAGAAATGCCTGTCTCGTTTGAGAAGACCTCTAAGGAGGCACGTTGTCCAGCGTCCCATGGAAGCATTCCTAGCACCGCTCCACCAGGACAGCCATGCGTCGGCCCTCAATCCTGAGCGTCTTTGACCTGTCTCAGCGGGGTGGCCGCCAGACGCCTCCAGCTGGTGGGCTAAGGGTGTGGCCCCGAGCTACTTCTGAAATGGGCACGGGGCAATGGTTACACCTTCCAGTTTTCCTTTCTGAAAGACCTTTCCAGATACAAGCCCAGGTTAGACTTGCCAAGGAGAATTCATAGTCACTGGCTGTATTCTCTCATGGCCTCTGTGTCACCTTTCACCACTGTGTCAGAATTTTTAGTTGCAAATTACAGGCAGCAACTCTAGCTGGGTAGGAAACACGTTTCTTAAAGGATATTGGATAAGTCACATGATCACCAGACTTGGCGACTCCCCAGCCAAGAACAAGGCCCCAGGTCACCGGGCTCACACCCTGGAGCTTACACCACAGATGCCCCCAACGCTCACCAATGTCACTAGGACCACCGCCTCCTCTCTTTCAGAAACTTTTAAACGTAGAGGCTGCCACCTGTCAACAAAGTAGGTTTCATACAGTCGCTAGCTGTCAAGTCAGACTCTGGCAGGTGTGTTCCATCAGCTGGGGCGGGGTTGTCAGCTGAGAGGGAGGTTGGAAAAGCCAGTATCTGAGACTTCCTCCTCCTCAAGTGGAGGTGGGGCTGGCTTCATAACATGGGGGACCACCCCCCCAGACCCAGGAAGCACGTTCCGATGCTGAGCATCTAAAACTAAGCGTCCACTACAGCCAGGACCCTTGGCTTGTATTCCTCTGTCCAGAGAAGCAGGACATGTGCTCTCCCGGGGTCTGCCCTTTGGCGAGGCTTGGTCAGCGGGAGTGAAGAGAGTGTGCACAGCAGGTGGCCAGTGCCCCCTCTGGGCTCAAGCTGGACCAATCACGGCTTCTCTCTGCCTGTAGAAATGTTTCTAAGTCATGGGGGCTGGGTCGCTGCTGTTACCCGGCCTGCACAGCAGACCACCTCCTGCCACTCAGCTTCCAAGGAGCTGTTGCAAAGCTCCCAGCATACCAGCCCAGCCCTGGTAGCCTTTTCCTGGACCCTCTGAGTGACAGCCCATCTGGGACAAGACACAAATGATTGTCTCATCTTTCCTTCTAAGTCTTTAGCCAGCTGGGGGATTTAAAAATAAAGAGTTGGAACTGATTCGAAGTGTAAGCCTGTGTCCTGACAGTGTGAATAAATTCCCCCAGCTGTCACCGAGGTTCCATCCCTGAATTCTCGCAAGCGTCTGAGCCACTGTCTCCTGAGCTCCAGAGAGCCCAGCCGCGGAGGCGAGTCGGCCTCTGGCGCTCCCCTCCCGCCCGCCCGCCCGCCCTCCCTCCGTGGCAGCTCCCCCGAAGTGCTCTCCCCCTCATTAACCACAGAGCTCCATCTGGAGTGAAAAACGGCCCAGCAGGCGCCGAGGCGGTCTCTGTGCTGGAGATGAAGCCTGGCTTGGCGGCCCCGGCGGTGCAGAGCCCTGGAGCCTGAGCTGACCTTGCAGCCCGAGTCTCCAGAAAGGTCTCGGGGCTTTTCATCCCCTAAAGCAGTGAGCTGACGTGTGCTATGGTGATCACACACACACACACACGTTTCTGTCCCCAGGTCCCCTGAGACCAGAGATGGCTTTTCTGCCGTCAGCCCACATTTATGCGGCTGGCGCTGTGCTCAGCAGGCTGGGACACAGCAGCGCACGCCTAGTAAAGGCAAGAGACAAAATAAGCAGGTCAGTGGGGAGGGGGGTCAAATCAAGAGCCCAGAGCACAGGGTTCCCTCTGAGCACGGGGCCAGTGGAGAACCTGCAGAGTAAACTCACCAGCCCTGCACCAGGACCACCCTGTTTTCTCAACGATGACACAGGAAGAAGAGAGGGCAGCCCCAAACCCTCCCCTGGGTGCGATGGGCCTCCCTCCCCGAGCAGGTCAAGGATGAGTAAGATACCCACCTGCAAAACGTTCTGGGTGACGGGGCAGGAGCTCCTCAAGAATGTACTGGACCTCGGCCTATAGCTGTCCGAACCCAGCGTGGGGGAGGGGGGTGGGGGGTGGGGTGCAGGGGCGGGCACGGGGCCAAGCCCATCTCCCTGTCTCCAGGTAAGTCGGCCAAGGGGGCTGAGAAGCCAACCCCCAAGTCCTCCTTCCTCTCCTGGCCCAGATGATAAACGAATGAGCAATTAGGTGCATAATGTGTTGGGATGACAAGAGGCTGGACAAGATTAAAGCAGACAAAGAGGGCAGGGAGGCCTGGGGGCAGCAGGGACTGTCATATGGGATGAGTAGACAAGACCCCTGATAAGGCAGGATTTGATCAGAGACCTGGAGGAAGTGAGGGCCTGAACTTAGGGGAAACTAAGGGGAAAAATGTGTCAGATCGAGGGAACAACCAGTGCAAAGGCCCCGAGGCAGGAATGCACCTAACATGTCCTTGGAACAGGAAGGAGGCCAGGGGGAGCAGACTGGTGCCATCAAGGGGAGGAGTGTAGACCTTGGCTTTTGCCCCAAATCACTGGGGGGTTTGGGACAGAGGAATGCCAACCCTTCCAGAGATTTGCTCCACAGGGAAGCAGGGGCAGAGGAGAGAAATGTTCATTTCGCAGCAGGTTTGGAGAGACTGTGTCTCTGGGAGGGTGAGACGAAAAGGGCAAGTGCCCAAGGTGATTTAACTTCCACCCCGCTTGAGAAGCAGACAAGCTCCTCCTGGAGGTGGAAAATGGAGGTGATCGAATGACTGAATAACAGAGGAAAACTGTTCCTGTTCCCTTCCTCAACCCTCCTCTCCCTCTCACGCCTAAAACCCAGTGTGGTCCTTAGATCATTTTCAAGCTAACATACACAGGCGTGCACCCAGCCATCGGCCAGCCACCGCCTGCCACACTTCCTGTGCCGCGGCTGCAAGTCCTGTGCAGAGCGAGGGGCCGCAAAGGGAACAGTGGCTGCACGTGGTCCCCAGGGCTCCACCCAGGCTTGCAGTCTCCTGCTTTCCCCGCCCCTGCAGAAGTTTCTCCCTGTCCCCAACCCAGGGGACATCAGACCTCTTCTCTGACATCCACAAGTGCCCAGCTGCCTTTCAAGTCGGGCCTCAGAAAGCACGAGGAAGAATGGGGTGGCTGAGGCCTTCTAGGCTCTAAAGGCTTCACATTCTGCAAGACATTCAAAGGCTGCTTCCTCTGCACTTTAAATAGCTGCGCTGTGCTGAGTTTTAAATTTGACACATTTCTTTTTCTGAAGCTAAAAAAGGCACAATGGAGAAAGCAAGCAAGCAAGAAATGTGGTGAGTCATCGGGAGGAAGAGAGCTGCTCCCGCTCGGAGGCCGTGGTCAGGGGAATGGTGGTGGGAATAGGTGAGGCCAACAGGATTGGCTCTGAGTCCTCTCGGGAATAGGCGAGACTCTGGCGGGTCTTAACAGCTGGTAAGCCCCAGGTATGTTGGAAAGATAGAGGAAGGCGGCAGACATTTAAACTGAACATCTGGTCGAGTAGCACATCCCTCAGACATTGGAAAAGAACACACTTTCACCCCTGTACATTTGCTTAGTTAGATGACCATTCTTAGCACCAGGATTTTACAGATGGGGAAACGGAGGCTCAAGAGGCTTGTGAATTTCATAAATTCTCCTGCGTTAGATCAGGACTAAAGCCTGTGTTTCAAGACTCCATGTTTACCTAGATCTGGGCAAAGAATACTGCATTTCATTTACAAATTTACCTCAGAAGACAGCCTCTCATTTTCTTGGATTACACAAGACTTGGACGGCAGAGATGGAGACAACTATTGCAGGGGATGCATTCCAGCCTACTTAAGAACCAGACGCGCCGTACAGGCAGGCGCCAGACCTCGGGTGGGCACAGAGCTCGGGGCTAGACTAAGAGTGCTCCGAGTGTGGCCCTCAGCCGGCCCCTAGGTGGCCCTTAGCTCCCCAGCTAAACCGGGAGGCCATGTCCTGTTCCACTTTCTCTAAGGGTCCATTTCAATTTAGAAGAAATGTGGTTAGTGCTTTGGAAACTGCAAAGCTTTTAACCAGAACATCTGTTTTAATGTGGACCCTGCCACCCTAGAGACCTTGACCAGATGGTGAGCCTCTGACAAAATTGGAAGCAAGGCAGAGGCAGCGGTTGCCTTAAGGCATCGAACCTGGCTTTGACTGCTTCCTGGGCCCCCAGCCCTTTCTCCCCCAGACACTCTGGGATCAGCCGGGCAAGCAGTCAGATCCCCACACTGCTGCTGGGAGCTGGGCACCCTTGGATTTTACATAATCTCTTGGTGCCTCACTTTTCTCCTCTGTGAGATGGGATGGGAATTATATAAATCGTCCTCACTGGAGGTTCCAGAGATTAACAGGATAATGTGTGTAATAATAATCATAATAATGTACATATACTAATGTCATGATAATGCGTATAAGCCACTGGCACGTGGCAAAGGCTAAGTAGACAGTGGCTGTAGTCACCTTCCCCCACGGTGCCTCCCACCTAGGTCTGCAGACTCCAATCCCCATGGGAGGCAGCCCAGGTGCTTTTGAATGTGGGCTGTGGATCCAGACAGGCTGCTTTTTAGCTGCAAACCCATGGACAGCAAGTCCTTCCTCTGAGCCACGTTTCCTCGTTTGTCAAGATGGGATACTTAGAACTCTCCATTTAAGGATTTGGAGGACGATTAAAAATTAGATAATGGGAGTAAAAAATTGTTTAAAAGAAGATCCATCAGGACTGCGACCTGGCAAAGCTTTGGTTAAGCCCAATTCAGGTGTTACACTCTAGAGAGGCCAAGGTCACTGCCCTCTTCTCTGCCCTGAGCAGGGCTCTCTGCTGTGGACCAAGGACAAAGCAGGGCAGACAGAGGCAGGGGATGGCGCTTTGGGGAGAAGGAGCAAAGAGTTTCAAAGCCCTATCTACATCTTCAACCTCTGAATTCCTCCTTCCTCTTGGAACTTGTCACCAAGGGCCTGGTGTGACAAGAGAGGGCTGGAGCCTCCTCCCTTCCTTGGGAGTAGTATTGCTGCTCTCAGAGAAGAGAGCATCTGGGATGGGCGCAGGCCAGGCGGCAGCTGAGGGGCAGGGCCAGGGAGCCAGCAGGACATGGCGTTGCTTTGCTGAGACCACAAGGGCTGCCTTGCTTGGGAATGGTTCGGAGTACCGCCCTGAGCTGGCGCCTGCCTGCCTGGGGTCCAACTCTGCTGTGAAGTGGGGCCTGTGACAGCACCTCCATCTCATATGATTGTTACAAGGATTAAATGTATTAATTCTTAAAGTGCTTGGATATCACTTGGTACCATAGTAAGTGCTAAGTAAACATTTGTTTGAATTTTTTTGAAAATGTTAGATAGAATAAAACTCCTGGAACCTAGCAAACATTCAATGAATTCCTGTTTAAAAACAGCCCCCAAATGCCTTCTCTCCCCGACTGTCCTCACTCCAGCCAGTCTTCTGTTTCCTCTGAGAGACTCATGTTGCTGAAGTATTAGAGGAAAGAAACCTTGATGGTCATTGGCCATTCCCAGCCTTTTCAGGGGTGTTTGCCTTTCATAAGTCATGTTTTAGCCTCAGTGAAAGCAATAACTTGTGGAATCTCAGCCTCTGAGCTAGACAGTGTGATGGGGAGCTAAAGGGGAAGGAGACAGGAGAGTAAAAGGCCCTCAACTCCCTCCCGTCATGTTTTTTGCTTACGTATGGGCTGGCACTGCCCGGGGCCATGGCGGGGGGGGGGCACACGTGCTCTGAAGACCTGTCTCTTCCCAGAACTCTAAAAGGCAGGGTGATACTAGTGGATAGATTCTTAAGTAATCTCTCAGGATACTTTCAGCTGTACATCATAGGCTACCCAGCTATCAGTGGCTTAAACAATAAAGATAATCATCGTCTCATTTAACAAGGAGCCTGGAGCCAGGAGGTTGCAGGGTTGGTTCAGTGGCTCAGTAATGTCATGAATGACCCACGCCCGTCCCATCTTCCTTCTCTATCATCCTCAGAATGTGTTGTTTCCTTCTCTCATGGTTGCATTCAGCTGCCACAGCACCAAGCATCACACACTTAAAAGACAACCAGAAAGGGAGGGGCGGGGCTTTCTTCTTGAGTCTCTCTCTCTCGCTCTTTCTCTCTCCCTCAACCCATTCCAGGCAGGGAAATCTTTCCCAGAAACCCTCTAATAGACTTTCCCATAATTCTGATTGGCCAGAACTGAGTCACATGCCTGTTTTAGACTAATCACTGGCAAAGACAATAAGGATTAACAGGAGAGCTTTAGAGCTACCATAGTTTTGAATATACAACTATTTGTGGCCCTGGGGGAAGGAGCCACCTTCTGAGACATCAACTGTCAAATACCTGACACAAAGTTAGGGTCCTGTTAACAAGGCAGGGGAGGGATGGTTGCTGGATGGGCAACCTGGAGCTTGTCCTGAACACTTAACCCCCTGGGTCATTGTCTTGGCCTCTTTCATGTTTCTTGAAATTTCCTGTGCCTTGTCCAGGGCCCTTTGCAGCTGTAGGAAAGGTGTTGCTCACTAAATACTTAGGGCGCTTCTACTTGTTGCCATAACTGTAACCACCTCCCCCTCCCTTCCGACCTCCCTACATGGTGGATTAAAGCAGAGAAACATAGACAGGATAAGACAAGCCACAATATAGGTGAAGGTGTTAGAAAAAAGCTACAAGAGAATCATGATTAAATGTTCCAGACTCACCAGTTAAAAGACAAATGTCAACAAATTAGGTTAATATGGAGAGATAGGTACTGTTTATAAGCATACAGACATGAAAGGTTGAAAGGAAAAGGATGAAAGAGGACATGTCAAGCAAATGTTAACCAAAAGAGAGCTGGTATCACTGTGCTCATGTCAGGTAAAATAGACTTCAGGACAAAAAGCAGTACTAAAGATGAAAAAGGTGACTATGTGATGATAAAAAAGCAAATTCACCAAGAGGAGATTTCCATTTTAAACATGTACGTACCCAACAAGATAACTCCAAAATATATGAAGGAACCATTGACAGAACTACAAGAAGAAACCAATGAATCCATCTTCCTAGTGAGAGATTTCAACATATATCTTGACTACTAACAAGTTAGGCAGAACAAAATATCATCAAGGCCATAGAAGACCTGAATGACACAATTAACCTTGATTGAATGGACAGAGAAACAAGTCAACGCAACATTTTGAGAATACACTCTGGGTTCTCCATGCACACGTGGAACAGTAAAAATTTGCTTATATACTAAGCCATAAAGAAAAAAATTTTTTTAAAAAGAGCAAAGCTGGAGGAATCACACTCCCTGACTTAAGACTATACTCAAAACTACAGTCATCAAAACAGTATGATACTGGCACAAAAACAGACACATAGGTCAATGGAACAGAATAGAAAGCCCAGAAATAAACCTACACACCTATGGTCAATTAATCTAGGACAAAGGAGGCAAGAATATACATGGCAGAAAAGACAGTCTCTTCAAAAAGTGGTGTTGGGAAAACTGGACAGCATCATGTAAAAAAATGAAATTAGAACATTTTCTCACACCATGTACAAAAATGCACTCAAAGTGTATTAAAGACCTAAATGTAAGACCAGAAACCATAAAACTCCTAGAAGAAAACATAGAACACTCTGACATAAATTGTTTCAGTATCTTTTTGGATCTGTCTTCTAAGGTAAAAGAAACAAAAGCAAAAACAAATAAATGGGACCTAATTAAACTTAAAAGCTTTTGCACAGCAAGTGAAACCATCAACAAAATAAGACAACCTACTGAATGAGAGAAAACATTTGTAAATGATATGACCAGTAAGAGGTTAATATCCAAAATATATAAACAGCTCATACAACTGAATATCAGAAAAACAACCCAATCAAAAAATGGGCAGAAGGTCTGAATAGACATTTTTCCAAGGAAGACATACAGATGGCCAAAAGGCACATGAAAAGATGCTCAGCATCACTAATCATCATAGAAATAGAAATCAAAACCACAATGAGATATCACTTCACACCTGTGAGAATGGCCATCATCAAAAAGAACACAAATACAGGGAACTCTACTCAATACTCTGTAATAACCTATACGGGAAAAGAATCTGAAAAAGAATAGATATATGTATATGTATAACTGAATCACTTTGCCGTATATCTGAAACTAACACAACATTGTAAATCAACTATACTCCAATATAAAATTTAAAATTTAAAAAAACACACACAAATAACAAATGTTGGCGAGGATATGGAGAAAAGGGACCCCTGGTACACTGTTGATGGGCATGTTAAGTTGCTGCAGCCACTGTGGAAAACAGTATGGATGTTCCTCAAAAAAACTAAAAATAGAACCACCCTATGATCCTGGTCATGTGGTCCCCACCCCATCCCATGCCCCATCCCACTCCTGGGTATATATCCAAAGAAAACGAAACATTAATTCAAAAAGATACATGTACCCCAATGTTCATAGAAGCATTATTTACAATTGCCAAGATATGGAAGCAACCTAAGTGTCCGTCAACAGATGAATGGATAAGAAGGTGTGGTATATATATACACAATGGAATACTTCTCAGCCATAAAAAGAATGAAATTCTGCCATTTGCAACAACATGGATGGACCTAGAGAGCATTATGCTTAGTGAAATAAGTCAGACAGAGACAAATACTCTCTTATCACTTATATATGGAATCTAAAAAATAAATGTATATTTAAAAAAAACAAACAGACTCACAACTATAGAGAAGAAATTAGTGGTTACTAGTGGGGAGAGGGAAGGGGGAGGGACAGATGGGGTAAGGAATTAAGAGGCACCAACTACTACATATAAAAATAAATAAGCTACAGGGATATATTGTACAGCACAGGAAATATAGCCAATATTTGGACTATATTCTATAAAAATATTGAATCACTATGTTGCACACCTGAAATTAATATAATATTGTAAATCAAGTATACTTCAGTAAAGAAAGAAATATACAGACCACAATCCTTGACCTTTAAAAATGTAAATAACCCCGAGACGTTTACAAATGTTTTAAAAATTGCTAAGTAACTCACAGGCTAAAGAGGAATTCATATGAAACTTTTAAAAATCTCCAGAGGTGAATGAAAATGAAACTGGTGCATATCAAATCTTGTGAGATACAGAAAAAACAATGCTTTGAGCGAAATTTATAACCTTAAATACTTGTATTAGAAAAGTTGAGAACCTCAAGATTGATGAGCTAGGTTTCCATTTTAAGAACTTAGAGAAAGAACAACAAAGATAATATAAAATAAGCACAGATTATTGAAATAGAAAACAAAGATACAAAAGAGATCAACAAAGTCTAAGGTGACCTTTTTAGGAAAAGTAACAAAATAGGTAAACCTTCATCAAGTTTGCTCAAGAAAACAGAAGAGACAAAAAGTATTATGAATGAAAAGGGGGACATGACTACAGAAGAACTAGATGTTAATAAAAAGATAATAAAAGAATACTAGCAAATTCAACAATATGGCAGCAATTTTTAAAGTAAGACAAGAAGTGTCGGTGATGCTTGTGGCACACTATTCATGACAGCAAATGCCTGCAAGGGCTTCACCTGTCTGCGGGTGGGAATATCTTCACCTGGCCAGATTTTCTGAGGGATTCAGAAAGAATGAAGCACTGTGAGATGCAACGACATGGATAAATCTTAGCAATATAGCAGGATGATCAAAAAGATTACAAACAGCATGACACCCTTCTTATAAAATTAAACACACACACACATTTTAGGAACATATACAGATGCATATGAAACCATAGAAAAGCAAGGAAGAGAAGAACAAAGCACACAGCCTTCTTTAACAAGATTCTGTTGGCTGGGGAGACAGGCATGAGATGGGGTAAGGACCATGTGACCAGGTTGAAGTTAGTGTCAGGGTCCTGACTTTTGTTTGGGGTAGTGGGTTTGCATGTGCTTATTGTTAAAAGTAGCAAGCTAGGGACTTCCCTGGTGGCGCAGTGGTTAAGAATGCACCTACCAATGCAGGGGACACGGGTTCGAGCCCTCGTCCGGGAAGATCCCACATGCCACGGAGCACTAAGCCCATGCACCACAACTACTGAATCCCACGCGCCTAGAGCCCGTGCTCCGCAACAAGAGAAGCCACCGCAATGAGAGGCCCGCACACCGCAATGAAGAGTAGCCCCCGCTCGGCGCAACTAGAGAAAGCCCGTGCACAGCAACGAAGACCCAAGGCAGCCAAAAATAAAAATAAATTTATTAAAAATATTTAAAAAATTAAAATAGCGAGCTAAATAACTAAATAAATAGGAGCAGGTCATGCTGGACCAGTGATGAAGAGTAGGTTGAGTGGAGAAAAGAAAGAGGCAGAAAAGGTGTTCAGTTGGCAATCATCATCATTATTGTTCCCCACGATCTAGGGGACAGACAGAGCTAACACAGCTGAGCGGGGGTCTTCGCCTGGGCCACTGCTGTGGGTCTGCTTCTTAGCTTCCCCCAGCTCAGCCCCGGCAGCTGACACCTCTCGTGCCATATGGAGGAGACAGGGAGACAGGGAAAGTGAGCTGCTGTAGGGTGGAACTTAGAGCAGCTGAGGTCAGCTCTTCATTCTGACAGGAACCAGCAACCGTTGAGGATTATGTCTTGACCCTCCCCGATACAAAACTAACCAAAGAGGAGAGGATTGCTGAGATGGCACAGTTAGCCTGAAGGCAAAAGGACCAGGTGACAGGCCACAGAGACCTTGGAAACATCATTCAGGTGTCTCTCAAAGTCTAGGGCCACTGGCTGCTGCAGGTGCCTGAGGGTGACGGGTTATGACCTCCTAGACAGGGGCTCCATCAACCTAGGGCAATTCAGGGGAAAGTAGTGCAGCTGTGAGTACTTAGTGACGGAGCGGGGGAGGGCTGCACCGCTGACCAGGATGTGGGCGGCCACTGCAGCTTGCCTCTGCCTCGTGTGCCAGGCGCTCGGCTGCATTCTCTTTCACCTGTGCCATCGTGGCCGCGCTTACTCTCATTCTTCAGGAGAAACAGAAGCTCCAAATACTCAAGTCATTTTTTCCCCCAGCGTTTCAGAGCCCCTTCTGCTCCTGGCAGAAGGACAGAGGGGCAGAAGTTGTGTGACTTCAAAGGCCGGGGTGGGGGGGTTGCTAACGTTAGCAAATAAAAGCACAGAACGGCCAGTTAAATTTGAACTCCAGGTAAACAGAGTCAATTTTTAGTACACACATGTCCCGGCTAATATCCAGGACATGCTTCTGCTAAAAGATTGTTTGTTATCTGGAATTCAAATTTAACTGGGTGCCCTGTATTTTGTCTGACAATCTTGAAGCCCGCGGTATCAGGCCGCCCTCTGCCACCACTGGTGACTCAAGAAACAGAGGCCAGGTAGTGTGCATTACGCAGAATGCCACGCAGTGGAGGCAAATGCACCATGTGCAGTTGAAATGCACACTAATGCTTTCCCGCTTTGCAGGGGAGGGGAGCTACTGGTTTTGTCTGCGATCAAGGATGTAACTGTGGGCTCATCCCCACATGTGTGAAGCGATCCCCTTCCAACGCAGAAGCTCCGGCGCCCGCACGAGCCAGCTGGGAGGCAGCCTCGGTTTCCCTCCACCTCGGCGCGAGGGAGCCCTGACTAAATCCTGTTTCTCCCCCTCCATCCATCACTCCAGACACTCCCACTCCGACGCTCGTGCATCTCAACTCCAGCCTCTGCACAAAGGGGAAGCCCGAGACGCAGACACCGCACAAAGCTTTGCAGGTTTGGTGGAGGAGGCGCCCTCCTTGCCCACGTCCCCTAGAGAGCCGCCCGCCACGCCTGATGTAACCGATAGCACCCGCGGCAAACCTTTTCCAGTGCCCTCTGCCACTCCTCCCCAGAGGCATTTCAGCTTGTGGAGCACCACGGTAGGGAGGGATGGGGTGTGCTCCGGAGGCTCACCGCGGCAGCTGTGAAGCGAGGCTAAAATTAAATCAGACTGAACATATTGTTCGCGGAAACCTTAGCAGAGCATGAGTCATGGTGGTGAAGTGCATCACACAGCCTCAGAATTCCCATTTATATTAGGTTTATTTGGGGTCTTTATACTTTGGCTCAGGATCCCTTGCTCCTCTCCCCTCCCCCGCCCCGCACTGATTCTCCCTCTTTGGGGGAAAGCCTCAAGCCTATGGTGGCTATTAAGGGTCCAGCTGGGCAGCCAGGAAACAGAGCAGGGTGGGCGCCTAGCGGGTACCAAGGGAATCAGCTCACCAGCGCCAGAGGTGGATGCCCCGGGGCCACCAGGAAAGAAAAGGTGGGGAAATCTGGCCATTTTGACGAATGCTAGCATCTCAATTTTTTTTTTTAAGTGAAATTCGATGAGAGGCAAGAGGTTGCAACTCCAGGTTAAAATGAACTTGCCAGGTTCTTGTGCAGTTTTTGGTTAGCTCAGCCTCCAGACAGCACAGCCCAGTGAGCACACACACGCTCACTGCCTCACAGCCGTCTCCACAGACCACTTACCAGCTGCATGACCCGGGGTAACTGGCTTCATCTCTCTGGGTCCATGAAATAGGAGTGATGATAATAATATTTACCTCTAGGGTGGCTGCAAAGATTACTGAGTTAATATGCGTGAAGTACTTAGCACTTGGCTCAGAGGAAATGCTAACGTGTGAGCTTTCATCACCATCACCGCCACCACGCCCCCCAGCAGCGGACCCTCGGTGGCACTGCCAGGCGTGCTTTACAGACAGCCACAGGCCAGAGACCTGGCAGAGAGAGGATTCACAGGCTGTGGGAGCCACGGGGCCTTCCCCTGCAATCCGTCTGGTCAAGTTGGTTGCGGGTGAGGAAATGCATCTCACGCACATTTAGCAACCCAGTGCAGCAGAGCCATCTTCTGACCCCCCATCCAGTGCTCTTCCATGTGCTCCCTGAGGGGCCCTGCTGCACTGACACTGCTGGAGAGGGAAGCAGGTTTCACACCTTGGGAGACTTGCAGTGCAGGCAGGTCAAGAGGGACCACCTGCCACTTTGAGCCACACGCTGTGTAGGCAGAGTCCCCACAACCACGAGGCAACCACCCTCATCGCTCGGCACACGTTCAGGCTACAGCAAGTTCCCACACTGTCACCTCATTCGGATCCTCGCACCAAACGCAGGGTGCTAGTGGCGGGGAGAGCAGGTGCCCCCCTCTGACTGTGGATTCCCTGGGAGCTTTTGAATGAAGAGCTATTTCATCTACTCAGACCCAACATGTAAGTGGCCTCAGGGATCCCCAACTTTTCCAATGGGGGTCTTTTTACTATCACCCCATGTTCCCTATGCTTTGAAAGATTTTATCTACCATGCTGCAAGTAATAAGTTAATTTTTTCTTCTGTAATTTATTAATTGGACACCGACATAATGGCCAAATGAAGTTTCTGTGCAAGGGATAAATGCTGTTCCCAAGATGAGGAGCTGGGATTCCTGCCAAAAGCAAAGAAATGTGACATTTTTATTGGCCCAAGATGACTTATCAGAGCTCCATGAACAGTCTCTGGAAGGCTTTATAAAACGACAACATCTCATGGACTCCTGTTAAGATGACTGCCCTCCCAAGAGGCCCAGAGACCCCGGGAGGAGAGCCATGTGTTCTGATCCCAGCATGGCAGTCTAAGCCTCCCAGGATAACGGCTGGGCAAGGACCCAAGGAGGCAGCAGTGTGGAAGAGGAAGGGACCTAACTGCTGATACTGGGAACAGGACCTCAAGCCTATGCCCAAGGCAGAGACTGCCCACTCTGATAACTTGGGGCCCTCTTCCCTTGGTGACAGCCTCAAAAGCCTTAGGGGCCCCCAGAATGGCACCTTTCTAGACCTCTAGACACAGAGCCCAAATCTCTGCCCCTGTCCTAAGATGCTCAGAGTCTAAGGAAGTGCCTCTCTAGTGGTAAAGACTCATTCTAGAAGGGCAGGAAATCCAGGGCCTTCCTAAGGGTCCTCCTGGAGTACACAGCCAACAGGCCTGCAGTTCCAGCCATACCAAGCCTGTGGAGCCACCCTTCCCACCTGAGATGCTCAGTTCTTGCTCATTAGACATGCACATACCTCACGGATGTACCCCAAGAGAGAGGGACAGAGACTGACCCTAAGCTGACTTGAGCATGAGCCATGTTTATTCAGTTACAAATTCTTGGCTTTGTTCTAAATCTCTGGTATTGTGGAAAGACCACTTGAATTAGAGTCAAAGGGACATCATTTTGAGTTTCAATTCCATGAATTTATCTCTGCTACTTTGTCACTTCAAACTCTGTGAAAGGCTTAAAAATAAAACAAAACCTATACAACTTTAGACTCCATTAGAAGTCGATTTATTCATAGTAGGTATTAATAAGGGGGAAAATGTAATGAATGGCAACTTAAACTAGAAAAAATGAATAAAACGACAATTTAATAAATAAACGCAGTAAGATGAGTAAAGTAAAATTGAGTCTATCGGTCAATT
The DNA here is from genome assembly GCF_949752795.1 of Hyperoodon ampullatus. Classification (NCBI taxonomy): domain Eukaryota; kingdom Metazoa; phylum Chordata; class Mammalia; order Artiodactyla; family Ziphiidae; genus Hyperoodon; species Hyperoodon ampullatus. The sequence goes on along the minus strand of NC_136913.1, from coordinate 16,982,523 downwards.
CACCAAAGTTGATTAAACTGAATTCACCCAATAAAATACAAAGACTGTCAAAGTTAAAAATAAAAATCCAGGTGTATGCTGCTTAGAGGAAAAACATAAGCTGACAAAGATCGAAAATAACATGCCAAAAAGATATCAGAAAAAATGCCAACAAGAAGAAAGCAGGCCTTCCACCTTCCTTTTACCGCCCTGTTCCCCAGCCCCATGCACTTAAAAAGGTCATTGGAGCTAACAGTGGAAAAGTGCCTATCTACAACCCAAGGACCCAAGGCTGCGCTGTGCACTTGAGAGATCTCAGTTCCCCGACCAAGGACTCAATCTGGGTCACAGGAGTGAAAGCCCGGAATCCTAACCACTAGGCCACCAGGGAACTCCCACTTAATTTCTTGCCTTGAAAGCTCTTAAATTTTAGTAACAATTTCCATGAGTAAGAGAGTAATAAATCAGGAGATTGGTTCAAGATGGCAGAGTAGATGGACGTGCTCTCACTCCCTCTTGCAAGAACACCAGAATCACAACTAGTTGCTGGACAACCATCGACAAGAAGACACTGGAACTCACAAAAAAGATACCCCACATCCAAAGACAAAGGAGAAGCCACAATGAGATGGTAGGAGGGGCGCAATCACAATAACATCAAATCCCATAACTGCTGGGTGGGTGATTCACAAACTGGAGAACATTTATACCACAGAAGTCCACCCACTGGAGTGAAGGTTCTGAGCCCCACGTCAGGCTTCCCAATCAGGGGGTCTGACAACGGGAGGAGGAATTCCTAGAGAACCAGACTTTGAAGGCAAGTGGGATTTGATTGCAGGACTTCGACAGGACTGGGGAAAACAGAGACCCCATTCTTGGAGGGCACACACAAAGTAGTGTGTGCATCGGGACCCAAGGGAAGGAGCAGTGGCCTGTGAGCCATGGCCGCTGAGCCTGCGTGTCTGGAGCCTGTGCTCCGCAACGGGAGAGGCCACAACAGTGAGAGGCCCACGTACTGTAAAAAAAAAAAAAAAAAAAAAAAAAAGGGAGAAGATGCAAATCAAGAGAATTAGAAATGAAAAAGGACAATAACAACTTACACTGCAGAAATACAAAGGACCATGAGAGATTACTACAAGCAACTATATGCCAATAAAATGGACAACCTGGAAGAAATGGACAAATTCTTAGAAAAGCACAACCTTCCCAGTCTGAACCAGGAAGAAACAGAAAATATAAATACACCAATCACAAGCACTGAAGTTAAAACTGTGATTAAAAACCTTCCAACAAACAAAAGCCCAGGATCAGATGGCTTCACAGAAGAATTCTATCAAACATTTAGAGAAGAGCTAACACCTATCCTTCTCAAGCTCCTCCAAAATATAGCAGAGGGAGGAACACTCCCAAACTCATTCTACGAGGCCACCATCACCCTGATAACAAAACCAGACAAAGGTGTCACAAAGAAAGAAAACTACAGGCCAATATCACTGATGAACATAGATGCAAAAATCCTCAACAAAACACTAGCAAACAGAATCCAACAGCACATTAAAAGGATCATACACCATGATCAAGTGGGGTTTATCCCTGGAAAGCAAGGATTCTTCAATATACGCAAATCAATCTACGTGATACATCAGATTAACAAATTGAAGAATAAAATCCATATGATCATCTCAATAGATGCAGAAAAAGCTTTCGACAAAATTCAACTCCCGTTTATGATAAAAACCCTCCAGAAAGTAGGCATAGAGGGAACTTACCTCAACATAATAAAGGCCATATGTGACAAACCCACAGCCAACATCATCCTCAATGGTGAAAAACTGAAAACATTTCCACTAAGATCAGGAACAAGACAAGGTTGCCCACTCTCACCACTATTATTCAACATTGTTTTGGGAGTTTTAGCCACAGCAATCAGAGAAAAAAAATAAATAAAAGGAAATCAAATTGGAAAAGAAGTAAAGCTGTCACTGTTTGCAGATGACATGATACTATACATAGAGAATCCTAAAGATGCCACCAGAAAACTACTAGAGCTAATCAATGAATTTGGTAAGTAGCAGGATACAAAATTAAGGCACAGAAATCTAAGGCACAGAATTCCTATACACTAATGATGGAAAATCTGAAGGTGAGATTAAGGAAACACTCCCATTTACCACTGCAACAAAAAGAATAAAATACCGAGGAATAAACCTACCTAAGGAGACAAAAGACCTGTATGCAGAAAACTATAAGACACTTATGAAAGAAATTAAAGATGATACAAACAGATGGAGAGATATACCATGTTCTTGGACTGGAAGAATCAACATTGTGAAAATGACTCTACTACCCAAAGCTATCTACAGGTTCAATGCAATCCCTATCAAACTACCAATGGCATTTTTCACAGAACTAGAACAAAAAAATTTCATAATTTGTACAGAAACACAAAAGACCCCGAATAGCCAAAGCAATCTTGAGAAAGAAAAACGGAGCTGGAGGAATCAGACTCCCTGACTTCAGACTATACTACAAAGCTAGAGTAATCAAGACAGGATGGTACTGGCACAAAAACAGAAATATAGATCAATGGAACAGGACAGAAAGCCCAGAGATAAACCCACGCACATATGGTCACCTTATTTTTGATAAAGGAGGTAAGAATATACAGTGGAGAAAAGACAGCCTCTTCAATAAGTGGTGCTGGGAAAACTGGACAGCTTCATGTAAAAGAATGAAATTAGAACACTCCCTAACACCATACACAATAATAAACTCAAAATGGATTAAGGACCTAAATGTAAGGCCAGACACTATCAAACTCTTAGAGGAAAACATAGGCAGAACACTCTATGACATACATCACAGCAAGATCCTTTTTGACCCACCTCCTAGAGTAATGGAAATAAAAACAAAAATAAGCAAATGGGACCTAATGAAACTTCAAAACTTTTGCACAGCAAAGGAAACCATAAACAAGACGAAAAGACAACCCTCAGAATGGGAGAATATATTTGCAAATGAAGCAACTGACAAAGGATTAATCTCCAAAATTTACAAGCAGCTCATGAAGCTCAACATCAAAAAAACAAACAACCCAATCCAAAAATGGGCAGAAGACCTAAATAGACATGTCTCTAAAGAAGATACACAGATTACAAACACGTGAAAGAATGCTCAACATCATTAATCATTAGAGAAATGCAAATCAAAACTACAATGAGGTAACACCTCACACCAGTCAGAATGGCCATCATCAAAAAATCTAGAAACAATAAATGCTGGAGAGGACGTGGAGAAAAGGGAACCCTCTTGCACTGTTGGTGGGAATGTAAATTAATACAGCCACTATGGAGAACAGTATGGAACTTCCTTAGAAAACTAAAAATAGAACTACCATACGACCCAGCTATCCCACTACTGGGCATATACCCTGAGAAAACCATAATTCAAAAAGAGTCATGTACCACAATGTTCATTGCAGCTCTATTTACAATAGCCAGGACATGGAAGCAACCTAAGTTTCCATCGACAGATGAATGGATAAAGAAGATGTGGCACATATATACAATGGAAAATTACTCAGCCAAAAAAGAAATGAAATTGAGTTATTTGTAGTGAGGTGGATGGACCTAGAGTCTGTCATACAGAGTGGAGTTAAGTCAGAAAGAGAAAAACAAATACCGTATGCTATCACATATATATGGAATCTTAAAAAAAAAAAAAAAACGTCATGAAGAACCTAGGGGCAGGTCAGGAATAAAGACACAGACCTACTAGAGACTGGACTTGAGGACACGGGGAGGAGGAAGGGTAAATTGGGACAAAGTGAGAGAGTTGCACGGACATATATACACTACCAAATGTACAATAGATAGCTAGTGGGAAGCAGCCGCATAGCACAGGGAGATCAGCTCAGTGCTTTTTGACCACCTAGAGGGGTGGGATAAGGAGGGTGGGAGGGAGGGAGATGCAAGAGGGAAGAGATATGGGGATATATGTATAGGTATAGCTGATTCACTTTGTTATAAAGCAGAAACTAACAACAACAACAACAACAAGATGGCCAGCCATGGAACACAAGTGTCTAGGGGTCCAGACTTCAGAATATGAAAAACCATGCTATGTCTTGCCCATAGCATATTATAACAAAATGGGACCTAGTGGTTTTTTAACTTATCAGCTTCTTTATTTATAAACTGGGGATGATAAAAACGCCCATGTTATGACATTAGAAATCTTATGAGTCATTGACATAAAAAATACGGTAAGGCATAAAAAAAAAAACAACAGCAACAAGTAAATGTGAACAATATACAGGAAATGGATGATTTCTTCACAAAACTGAAGTCACTAAAACAGACCAACCTATCAAGATCATTTACCATGGACGAGATTGAAAAGGAGAGTAGCTGTCTACCATGAAAAAGGCACCAAGACCACCTAAGCCCACAGCTGAATTTTATCTAACCTTTTGTGGACAAATGAGTCTGACGCTCTTTGCACCTGCTTCTCTCAAACTGAATGTGTACACAAGTGATGTGGGGCTCTTGTCAAAATGCCGATTTGGATCCATCAGGTCTGAGATGGGCCCAAGACTCTGCATTTCTAACCAGTTCCCAGGGGAGGCGGATGCTGTTGGCTCATGGACCCCACTTTGAGTAGCAAGGATTTAACTATTTCAGGCAGTAGGAAGAAAGATATAAGGTTCTCCAGTTCCCCACAAGGCCAGCATAACTTATATACCAAAACCAGACAAAGCTAATTTCAACAATAACAAATTCTCAACCTCAATTTCATTTATAAATATAGATGCAAATTCTAAAAACATAGTAGCAAATAGACTCAGATATGAAGTTAAAAAATTAGAAAGTACTTCACTATGAAGAAACCTAGCAATATGAGTCTTCTTTTTTTAATTTAAAAAAAGTTTTATTTATTTATTTTTGGCTGCATTGGGTCTTTGTTGCTGCACACGGACTTTCTCTAGTTGCGGCGAGTGGGAGCTACTCTTTGTCGCGGTGCCCAGGCTTCTCTTGTTGTGGAGCACAGGCTTTAGGAGCACGGGCTTCAGTAGTTATGGCTTGCGGGCTCTAGAGCGCAGGCTCAGTAGCTGTGGCGCACGGGCTTAGTTGCTCTGCGGCATGTGGGATCTTCCCGGACCAGGGTTTGAACCCGTGTCCCCTGCATTGGCAGGCAGATTCTTAACCACTGCACCACCAGGGAAGCCCACAATATGAGTCTTTATATCAAAAAACTAAGAGAACATATAAGCATATTAACAGATGCTAAAAGCAGCCATTCCTAATTAAAACTTTCAGGAAATAGGAATAGATGGAAACTAAGGATATTCACCAAAAACCAACAAAAATTATTTTAAATGTCAAAACACTAAAAATATTTAATTAAAATCAAGGAGGAGACAGGGATGCACACTAACACCATTATTATTTAACATTGCTTTAAGGCCGTAGTAGTTCTCAACCCCGGATGCCCATAAGAATCATCTGGAAAGCTTTCCAAAATATATACCAATTCAATCTCTGACCATAGGGGCCTGGCACTAGAATTTTTTTAAAAAGCTTTCTGGCTGATGTTAATGCAACCTGGGGTAAGAACCACTGTCTTAGAGCTAAAGAAAATAAGACAGGTATAATCTTTGGGAAAGAAGTGTAGGGTTGCCAGACAAAATACGGAACACCCAGTTAAATTTGAATTTCAAATGAACAATGAATACATTTTTAGGATAAGTATGTCCCATGCAATATATATTTCCAGACACTCTTATTCTAAAAATTTATTGTTTATCTGAAATTCATATTTAACTGGGTATTCTGTATTTTTGTTTCCTATCTCTGGTAGCCTTGAAAGAAGATATATAAATTAGATCTGTTTGCTGATACTATAACTGCCTACACTGAAAACCCAAGAAACACTATTAAAAAACTTTTTAAATTAATAACAATATTTGGTAAGAAGGCTGGATATCAGATATATTACAATAAAACATAGAATTTTTTACTCTAACAATAACTACCTAGAAATGCAAATGGGGATAAGTTTTTCACTTATAATAGTGGCCAAAAATGATAAAATATTTAGGAATAAATTTAATATGAGAAACATAGACCCATAAAAGGAAACTTAAAATATTCTATTAAAAGACAGAAAACAGGGACTTCCCCGGTGGTCCACTGGTTAAGACTCTGCCTTCCACTGCAGGGGGCACGGGTTCAATCCCTGGTCAGGGATGCCTCATGGTGTGGCCAGGGAAAAAAAATTGTATTAAAAAAAAAAAAAGCAGGATGGCTGAATAAAGGGTGATCCTTCATAGCACTGAATTATAATAGCCATTAAAAAGAGTAAATTAATGGACGAAAACATTCATGGCAGCACTGTCCATAATAACCCCAAAGCCTATCAGTAGAATGGATAAATTCTGGTATATTCACACAATAGGATATTATACAGTAACCAGAATGAACAAACTATAACTACATACATTACGAATGTCATAAATATATCATTAAGAAGGAGTATGGGGCTTCCCTGGTGGTGCAGTGGTTGAGTCTGCCTGCCGATGCAGGGGACATTCCCCCTAAATCAATCAAACCCTAAAAGGGAATGAAAGTAAGCATAACTACCCTACATAAAAACGTTAGGTCAAGGTGTAACCTATGGGATGGGAAGAAATGGGCTACATTTTCTATGTCAAGAATACCCTTATATTCACACGAAAGTTTTTATGAAACCTAAAAACTAAAGGAGGATTTAGCAGTAAATTAAGAGCAGAGTGCTTAATTGAATAAGGCCATGAAGCACGCGCACACCGCCCGTCACCCTCCTCAAGTACTACAGTAAAGCCCCAGCTTACTAACACATGCTAAGCAACCATACGAGAGGAGACAAGTCGTAACAAGTTAAGCATACTGGAAAGTGTGCTTGGATAAAACAAGATGTAGCTTAAACAAAGCATCTAGTTTGCACCTAGAAGATTCCACAACCCGTGTACATCTTGAACTAAATCTAGCCCAAACCTCCCCCCCCCACCACTACTACCATAAATCAATCAAATAAAACATTCATTATACATTTAAAGTATAGGAGATAGAAATTTAATCCACTAATGGCACTATAGAGAAAGTACCGTAAAGGAAAGATGAAAGAAATATTAAAAGTAAAAAAAAGCAAAGTTTACCCCTTGTACCTTTTGCATAATGACTTAACTAGTAATAACTTAGCAAAGAGACCTTAAGCTAAGCTACCCGAAGCCAGACGAGCTACTTATGAGCAGTAAATAGAACGAACTCATCTATGTGGCAAAATAGTGAGAAGACTTATAAGTAGAGGTGAAAAGCCTAACGAGCCTGGTGATAGCTGGTTGTCCAAGAAAAGAATTTCAGTTCAACATTAAATAATACTAATAAACACATCAAGTCTCAACGTATATTTAATCGTTAGTCTAAAAAGGTACAGCTTTTTAGAAATGGATACAACCTTGACTAGAGAGTAAAATAAACATAAACCATAGTTGGCCTAAAAGCAGCCACCAATTAAGAAAGCGTTCAAGCTCAACAATAAAACAGTGTTTTAATTCCAACAATAAGTAAATCAACTCCTAGCCTGACTATTGGACTAATCTATATAGCTATAGAAGCAATACTGTTAACATGAGTAACAAGAAATTTTTCTCCTCGCACAAGCTTACATCAGTGACTGATAGTATACTGATAATTAACAGCTAATAAATATAACCCAACACTAAATTATTTATTAAAAATACTGTTAAATTAACACAGGCGTGCATTAAGGAAAGATTAAAAAAAGTAAAAGGAACTCGGCAAACTCAAACCCCGCCTGTTTACCAAAAACATCACCTCTAGCATAACCAGTATTAGAGGCACTGCCTGCCCAGTGACAGTCGTTAAACGGCCGCGGTATCCTGACCGTGCAAAGGTAGCATAATCACTTGTTCTCTAAATAAGGACTTGTATGAATGGCCACACGAGGGTTCTACTGTCTCTTACTTTCAATCAGTGAAATTGACCTCCCCGTGAAGAAGCGGGGATAACAAAATAAGACGAGAAGACCCTATGGAGCTTCAATTAATCAACCCAAAAATCACAAACCCAAACCACCAAGGGATAACAAAGTTTTATATGGGCTGATAATTTCGGTTGGGGTGACCTCGGAGTACAAAAAGCCCTCCGAGTGATTAAAACCTAGGCCTACTAGCCAAAGTGTAATATCACTTATTGATCCAAAGTTTTGATCAACGGAACAAGTTACCCTAGGGATAACAGCGCAATCCTATTCTAGAGTCCATATCGACAATAGGGTTTACGACCTCGGTGTTGGGTCAGGACATCCTAATGGTGCAGCCGCTATTAAGGGTTCATTTGTTCAACGATTAAAGTCCTATGTGATCTGAGTTCAGACCAGAGTAATCCAGGTCGGTTTCTATCTATTACGCATTTCTCCCAGTACGAAAGGACAAGAGAAATAAGGCCAACTTCAAACAAGCGCCTTCAAACAATTAATGATCTAATCTTAACTTAATAAACAAGTGCAAATTATATCTGCCCGACACCAGGGCTTTGTTGAGGTGGCAGAGTCCGGCAATTGCATAAAACTTAAACTTTTACACCCAGAGGTTCAAATCCTCTCCCCAACAAAATGTTTATAATTAACATCCTAATACTCGTCCTCCCTATCCTCCTAGCCGTAGCATTCCTAACATCAGTAGAACGCAAAGTCCTAGGCTATATACAACTCTGGAAAGGACCATACATCGTAGGCCCACATGGCCTACTCCAACCCTTTGCTGATGCAATCAAACTATTTACTAAAGAACCCCTACGACCAGCTACATCCTCCACTACCATATTTATCATTGCACCGATCCTTGCCCCAACCCTAGCCCTCACAATATGATGCCCCCTACCTATACCATATCCCCTCATCAACATAAATCTAGGAGTATTATTCATGCTAGCAATGTCCAGCCTAGCCGTCTACTCTATCCTATGATCCGGCTGAGCTTCTAACTCAAAATATGCACTAATCAGGGCCCTCCGAGCAGTAGCACAAACAATCTCATATGAAGTAACACTGGCCATTATCCTCCTATCAGTACTCCTAATAAACAGCTCCTTTACTCTATCCACACTAACTACAACACAGAAACAACTATGACTGCTCTTTCCTTCCTGGCCATTAGCCATAATATGATTCATCTCCACCCTAGCAGAAACCAACCAAGCCCCCTTCGATTTAACAGAAGGAGAATCAGAGCTCGTATCCGGCTTCAATGCAGAATATGCAGCAGGACCTTTCACCCTATTTTTTCTAGCAGAATATGCCAACATCATTATAATAAATATATTCACAACTATTCTATTCCTAAGAGCATTCCATGACCCCTACACACCAGACCTATACACAACAAACCTCATTGTCAAGACACTACTACTTACAATATCTTTCCTATGGATCCAAGCATCCTATCCACGATTCCGATATGATCAACTAATACATCTGCTCTGAAAAAATTTCCTTCCCCTAACACTAGCTCTCTGTATATGACACGTCTCACTACCCATTATAACAGCAGGCATTCCCCCCCAAACATAAAATACAAGAAATATGTCTGACAAAAGAGTTACTTTGATAGAGTAAATAATAGAGGTTTAAACCCTCTTATTTGTAGAATAATAGGAATCGAACCTACCCTTAAGAATTCAAAGTTCTCCGTGCTACCACATTACACTATAATCTACAGTAAGGTCAGCTAAATAAGCTATCAGGCCCATACCCCGAAAATGTTGGTTTATAACCTTCCCATACTAATAAATCCACCCATCCTTATTATTATCTTAATAACCCTCATCCTAGGCACAGTAGTCGTAACCACCAGCTCTCACTGACTATTCGCCTGAATTGGATTTGAAATAAACATAATAGCCATTATCCCCATCGTAATAAAAAATTCTAATCTCTGAGCCACAGAAGCCTCCACTAAATATTTCCTAACACAAGCTACCGCATCTACACTACTCATAATAGCAGTTATTATTAATTCAATACATTCCGGCCAATGAACCATTACAAAACTATTCAACCCAACAGCATCCATGATAATAACAATAGCCCTAGCTATCAAACTAGGACTATCCCCCTTCCACTTTTGAGTACCCGAAGTAACACAAGGCATCCCTCTAGCTACAGGCCTAATCCTACTCACATGACAAAAACTTGCACCACTATCAATCCTCTATCAAATCTCACCATCAATTAATCTAAACCTAATATTAACTATATTGTTACTTTCCATCCTAGTTGGAGGCTGAGGTGGACTAAATCAAACACAACTCTGAAAAATCATAGCCTACTCATCAATCGCCCACATAGGATGAATAACAACCATCCTACTGTATAATCCAACCCTCACCTTACTAAATTTATTAATCTACATCACAATAACTTTTACAATGTTCATATTATTTATTCAAAACTCAACTACCACTACATTATCACTATCTCAAACATGAAATAAAATACCTGTCACCACAACCCTTACCATACTCACCCTACTCTCCATAGGAGGACTCCCTCCACTTTCAGGGTTTATACCCAAATGAATAATTATTCAAGAACTAACAAAAAACGATATCCTTATCATACCAACATTCATAGCCATTACAGCACCATTAACCCTATATCCCTCTATAAACAACATAAAAATAAAATGACAATTCCACTCCACCAAGCGAATAACCCTCCTACCAACAGCAATCGTAATATCCACAATACTCCTACCTCTCACACCAATACTCTCCATCTTACTATAGGAGTTTAGGTTAAATCAGACCAAGGGCCTTCAAAGCTCTAAGCAAGTATAATTTACTTAACCCCTGCCCAATAAGGATTGCAAGACTGTATCTTACATCAATTGAATGCAAGTCAAACACTTTAATTAAGCTAAATCCTCACTAGATTGGAAGGATACATCTCCCCCGAACTTTTAGTTAACAGCTAAATACCCTAGTCAACTGGCTTCAATCTACTTCTCCCGCCGCGAGAAAAAAAAGGCAGGAGAAGTCCCGGCAGGATTGAAGCTGCTTCCTTGAATTTGCAATTCAAAATGATTATTCACTACAGGACTTGGCAAAAAGAGGACTCTACCTCTGTCTTTAGATTTACAGTCTAATGCCTACTCGGCCATTTTACCTATGTTCATAAACAGCTGACTATTCTCAACCAACCACAAAGACATTGGCACCTTATACCTGTTATTTGGCGCCTGAGCAGGAATAGTAGGCACTGGCCTAAGCTTATTAATTCGTGCTGAACTAGGTCAACCTGGTACACTAATCAGAGATGACCAAGTTTATAACGTACCAGTGACAGCCCATGCCTTCGTGATAATTTTTTTCATAGTCATACCCATCATAATTGGTGGGTTTGGAAACTGATTAGTTCCTTTAATAATTGGAGCACTTGACATAGCCTTTCCCCGTATAAACAACATAAGCTTCTGACTACTTCCTCCTTCCTTCTTATTACTAATAGCATCCTCAATAATTGAAGCTGGTGCAGGCACAGGCTGAACTGTATACTCCCCTTTAGCAGGAAACCTAGCAAATGCAGGAGCCTCAGTCGACCTTACCATTTTCTCCCTACATCTAGCTGGCGTATCCTCAATTCTCGGAGCTATTAATTTTATCACAACTATTATTAACATAAAACCACCTGCTATAACCCAATACCAAACACCTCTCTTCGTATGATCAGTCCTAGTCACAGCAGTATTACTATTATCACTACCCATCTTAGCAGCTGGAATTACCATACTATTAACTGACCGAAACCTAAACACAACCTTCTTCGAACCTGCAGGAGGGGGAGACCCAATCCTGTATCAGCACTTATTTTGATTCTTTGGCCACCCCGAAGTATATATTCTAATCCTACCCGGCTTCAGAATAATTTCACATATTGTAACTTACTACTCAGGAAAAAAAAGAACCTTTCGGGTATATGGGAATAGTCTGAGCCATAGTTTCTATCGGGTTCTTAGGCTTTATCGTATGGGCTCATCATATATTCACAGTCGGTAGAGACGTTGACACATGGGCATATTTTACATCAGCTACTATAATCATTGCTATCCCTACAGGAGTAAAAGTCTTTAGTTGATTAGCAACACTTCACGGAGGGAATATTAAATGATCTCCCGCTCTAATATGAGCCTTAGGCTTTATTTTTCTCTTCACAGTAGGCGGTCTAACTGGTATCGTCCTAGGTAATTCATCATTAGACATTGTACTTCATGACACCTACTACGTAGTCACCCACTTTCACTACGTACTTTCAATAGGAGCTGTTTTTGCTATTATAGGAGGTTTGTCCACTGATTCCCACTATACTCAGGATATACACTTAACTCAACATGAGCAAAAAGCCACTTTATAATAATATTCGTAGGTGTAAACCTAACATTCTTCCCACAACACTTCTTAGGCCTATCCGGCATAACTCAACGATATTCAGACTACCCAGATGCCTACACAACATGAAACACTGTCTCATCAATAGGCTCTTTCATCTCACTAACAGCAGTTATACTAATAATTTTCACTATCTGAGAAGCATTTACATCCAAACGAGAAGTACTAACAGTAGACCTCACCTCCACAAACCTTGAATGACTACATGGATGTCCTCCACCATACCACACATTTGAAGAACCAGCATACGTCAACCCAAAATGATCAAGAAAGGAAGGAATCGAACCCTCTCTAATCGGTTTCAAGCCAACACCATAACAACTATGTCTTTCTTTATAAACGAGGTATTAGTAAAGTCTTACATAACTTTGTCAAAGTTAAGTCACAAGTGAAAATCCTGTATATCTCCACGGCATATCCCTTTCAACTAGGTTTCCAAAATGCAACGTCACCCATTATAGAAGAACTCCTACATTTCCATGACCATACGTTAATAATTGTTTTCCTAATTAGCTCCCTAGTCGTATATATCATTACCTTAATACTTACAACCAAACTGACACATACCAGCACAATAGACGCCCAAGAAGTAGAGACTATTTGAACTATTCTCCCAGCCATCATTTTAATCCTAATTGCCCTACCCTCCCTATGAATTCTTTACATAATAGACGAAATTAATAACCCCTCTCTCACTGTAAAAACAATAGGCCATCAATGATACTGAAGCTACGAATACACCGATTATGAAGATCTAAATTTCGACTCTTACATAATCCCAATGTCAGACCTAAAACCAGGGGAATTACGACTACTAGAAGTGGACAATCGAATAGTCTTACCCATAGAAATAACAATCCAAATGCTAGTCTCTTCCGAAGACGTACTACACTCATGAGCTGTACCCTCCCTAGACCTAAAAACAGATGCAATCCCTGGACGCCTAAACCAAACAACCCTAATATCAACACGACCAGGCTTATTCTACGGGCAATGTTCAGAAATTTGTGGCTCAAATCATAGTTTCATACCAATTGTTCTCGAACTAGTACCCCTAGAGAACTTTGAAAAATGATCTGCATCCATACTATAATTTCATTGAGAAGCTAAACCAGCATTAACCTTTTAAGTTAAAGATTGAGAGCTAAAGCTCCCCTTAATGACATGCCACAACTAGATACATGAACATGATTCCTTATTATCCTATCAATATTCCTAACCCTCTTCACACTACTACAACTAAAAATCTCAAAACATCTCTACTCCCCCAACCCTAAATCAAGTTACCAAAATACAAAAACAAAAAACCCCTTGAAATACTACATGAACGAAAATCTATTTGCCCCTTTCACAGTCCCAATAATACTAGGTATCCCTGTCACCACTCTAATTATTATATTCCCTACTATCTTATTCCCAACACCAAATTGACTAATTAACAATCGCACAATTTCCATCCAACAATGACTAACCAAGCTTACATCAAAACAACTAATGAATACACACAACCTTAAAGGCCAAACCTGGTTTCTAATACTTATTTCGCTTCTCCTATTTATTGCCTCTACAAACCTTCTTGGAATACCCCCACTCATTTACACCTACCACACAACTCTCAATAAACATCGGAATGGCTATTCCTCTATGAGTTGGTACTGTTATTACAGGCTTCCACAATAAAGCAAAAGCATCCTTAGCCCACCTTCTACCACAAGGCACACCTACTTTTCTTATTCCCATGTTAGTAATCATCGAAACTATTAGCTTATTCATTCAACCAGTAGCACTAGTCGTACGACTAACCGCCAGCATTACAGCAGGCCACTTATTAATGCACCTAATTGGAAAAACAACCCTTGTACTAATAAGCATCAACCTGTCTGCAGCTTTCATCACAGTCACTATTCTTATCCTACTAACCATCCTCGAATTTGCTGTCGCCTTAATTCAAGCCTATGTATTCACTCTCCTAGTAAGCTTATACCTGCATGACAATACATAATGACCCACCAAACCCACTCATACCACATAGCAAACCCTAGTCCTAGGCCCCTTACAGGAGCTCTCTCAGCACTTCTTATAACATCAGGCCTAATCATATGATTCCACTTCAATTCAATAATTCTACTGGTCTTGGGATTGCTAACAAACATCCTAACAATGTGCCAATGGTGATGAGACATTATCTGAGAAAGCACCTTTCAAGGTCATCACACACCAACCGTCCAAAAACGGCTTCGATACGGAATGATCTTTTTTTTTTTTTTATGGCTGTGTTGGGTCTTCGTTTCTGTGCGAGGGCTTTCTCTAGTTGTGGCAAGCGGGGGCCACTCCTCATCGCGGTGCGCGGGCCTCTCACTATCGCAGCCTCTCTTGTTGCAGAGCACAGGCTCCAGACGCGCAGGCTCAGTAATTGTGGCTCACGGGGCTAGTTGCTCCGTGGCATGTGGGATCCTCCCAGACCAGGGCTCGAACTCGTGTCCCCTGCATTGGCAGGCAGATTCTCAACCACTGCACCACCAGGGAAGCCCCGGAATGATCTTATTTATCTTATCAGAAGTCCTATTTTTCACAGGCTTCTTCTGAGCCTTTTACCACTCAAGCCTTGCCCCTACTCCCGAACTAGGCGGATGTTGACCACCAACAGGCATCCACCCCTTAAACCCCCTAGAAGTCCCACTCCTTAACACCTCCGTACTACTGGCCTCTGGCGTATCCATCACTTGAGCCCATCACAGTCACATAGAATAGAAGGAAGCCACAAACATATACTTCAAGCCCTCTTCATCACAATCATACTCGACCTTTATTTCACTCTGCTACAAGCATCAGAATACTACGAAGCCCCATTCACAATCTCAGATGGAATCTATGGATCTACATTTTTTGTAGCCACAGGCTTCCACAGACTACACGTCATCATCGGATCCACCTTCCTCATCGTCTGTTTCCTACGTCAAATAAAATTCCACTTCACATCACATCAAACCACCACTTCAGTTTTGAAGCCGCTGCTGGATACTGACATTTCGTAGATGTCGTATGACTATTTCTCTACGTATCTATCTATTGATGAGGTTCATAGTCCTTTTAGTATTAATGAGTACAACTGACTTCCAATCAGTTAGTTTCGGTGCACTCTGAAAAAGAACAATAAATCTCCTATTAACACTACTAACAGATACAACACTGGCCCTACTACTTGTGCTTATCGCCTTCTGACTCCCTCAACTAAATACATATGCAGGAAAACAAGCCCCTATGAATGTGGATTTGACCCTATAGGGTCTGCCCGCCTACCCTTCTCCATAGAATTCTTCCTAGTAGCAATCACCTTTCTCCTCTTAGACCTAGAAATCGCCCTCCTACTCCCCCTCCCCTGAGCAACCCAAACAAATAACCTAAACACAATACTTACCATAGCCCTATTCCTAATCTCCTTACTAGCAGCCAGCTTAGCCTACGAATGGACTCAAAAAGGCTTAGAATGAGCCGAGTATGGTACTTAGTTTAAAATAAAACAAGTGATTTCGACCCACTACATTGTGATTCAAACTCACAATTACCAAGTGTCCCTAATCCATCTAAACATAATAGCCTTCACCCTATCTCTTGTAGGCCTGTTAATATACCGATCCCACCTGATATCCGCACTACTCTGCCTAGAAGCTATAATATTATCACTATTCATCCTAGCAGCCCTCACAATCCTAAACTCACACTTCACCTTAGCCAGCATGATACCAATTATGCTCCTAGTATTCGCAGCCTGTGAAGCAGCCATTGCACTAGCCCTACTAGTCATAATCTCCAACACATATGGCACTGACTATGTACAAAGGCTCAATCTCCTCCAATGCTAAAATTCATCATTCCGACTGTCATATTAATACCCCTGAGCTGACTATCAAAAAGCAACTTTATCTGAATTAACTCCACAACTCACAGCTTACTAATCAGCTTTACAAGCCTCCTCCTCCTTAACCAACTCAACGACAACAGCCTTAATTACTCCCTAACATTCTTCTCAACCCCCTCTCCACACCACTCCTAATCCTAACAATATGACTCCTCCCCTTAATATTAACAGCAATCCCACCTTCTCAAAGAACCACTCATCCGAAAAAAACTTTATATCACAATACTAATTATATTACAGGCACTCTTAATTATAACATTTACCGCTACAGAACTAATCTTGTTCTACATCGTATTTGAAGCCACATTAGTCCCCACCCTCATTATTATTACCCGCTGAGGTAACCAAACAGAATGACTTAATGCAGGGCTCTACTTCCTATTCTATACGCTAATCGGACCCCTCCCTCTATTAGTAGCATTAACATACCTGCAAAATACAATAGGAACTCTAAATTTCCTTTTACTACAACACTGAACCCAACCACTATCCACATCCTGATCCAACACCCTCATATGACTAGCCTGCATAATAGCTTTCCTAGTAAAAATACCTCTCTACCGACTACACCTCTGACTACCCAAAGCACACGTAGAAGCCCCTATCGCAGGCTCAATAGTCCTTGCAGCCGTATTACTAAAACTTGGAGGCTACGGCATGCTACGAATTACACCAGTGCTCAATCCTCTGACAGAACACATAGCCTACCCCTTCCTCATGCTTTCCTTGTGAGGAATAATCATAACTAGCTCTATCTGTTTACGCCAAACAGACCTAAAATCAGTCATCGCATATTCCTCAGTTAGCCATATAGCACTCGTTATCGCGGCTATCCTTATCCAAACCCCCTGAAGTTACATAGGAGCCACCGCTCTAATAATCGCCCACGGCCTCACATCCTCTATACTATTCTGCCTAGCAAACTCAAACTATGAACAAATCCATAGCCGAACCGTAATCTTAGCACGAGGCCTACAAATCTTTCTCCCACTAATAGCCACCAGATGACTACTAGCAAGCTTAACAAACCTCGCTCTACCTCCCACTATGAACCTAATCGGAGAACTGCTCGTGGTCATATCAGCCTTCTCATGATCAAACCTCACTATTATCCTAATAGGAACAAACATTGTAATTACCGCCTTATACTCCCTATACATGCTAATCACAACACAACGCAGCAAACACACACACCATATCAACCACCTCACCCCTTCCTTCACGCAAGAACACGCTCTAACAGCCCTACACATCATCCCCCTACCACTCCTATCACTAAACCCCAAAATCATCTTAGGTCCCCTTTATTGTAAATATAGTTTAAGAAAAACACTAGTTTGTGAAACTCGTGACAGAAGACCAAAACTTCTTATTTACCAAAAATGTAGTGCAAGAACTGCTAACTCATGACCCCGCACTTAACAATGTGGCTTTTTCAAGTTTTTAAAGGACAGCAGTTATCCATTGGTCTTAGGAACCAAAAATTTGGTGCAACTGCAAATAAAAGTAATAAACCTATTCACCTCCTCTGCCTTACTCACATTACTAATCTTAATCGCTCCAATCATAGTATCCAACACAAACCTCTACAAAAGCAACAAGTATCAACACTATGTAAAAAAGGTCGTCCCCTGTGCCTTTATTACTAGCCTAATCCCAGCAATAATATACCTCCACACAAACCAAGAAGCACTTATTTCAAATTGACACTGAATCACCATCCAGACTCTCAAAATAACACTTAGCTTCAAAACAGACTACTTCTCACTCATATTCATGCCCGTAGCGCTATTTATCACATGATCTATCATAGAATTCTCAATATGATACATGCACTCCGACCCCTATATTAACCAGTTCTTCAAATACCTCCTCCTCTTCCTTATCACTATACTTATCCTCGTCACAGCTAATAATCTCTTTCAGTTTTTCACTGGATGAGAAGGAGTAGGCATCATATCCTTCTTACTCATCGGCTGATGATTCGGACGGACAGACGCAAACACAGCCGCCCTCCAAGCAATCTTATACAATCGCATTGGAGACATCGGTTTCCTCCTATCAATGGCATGATTCCTATCCAACATAAACACATGGGACCTACAACAAATCTTCATACTCAACCAAGACCCCTTAAATCTCCCCCTCATAGGACTTGTACTAGCTGCAGCTGGAAAATCAGCCCAATTCGGCCTCCACCCCTGACTCCCTTCAGCAACAGAAGGCCCTACCACAGTTTCAGCCCTACTCCACTCAAGCACAATAGTTGTAGCAGGAATTTTTCTACTTATCCGTTTCTACCCTTTAATAGAAAACAACAAACTCATTCAAACAATAACTCTTTCTCTAGGCGCCCTCACCACCTTATTCACAGCTATTTGTGCTCTCACCCAAAATGATATCAAAAAAATCATTGCCTTTTCCACCTCCAGCCAACTAGGCTTAATGATAGTAACAATTGGCCCCAACCAACCTTACTTAGCATTCTTACATATCTGTACACACGCCTTCTTCAAAGCTATACTATTCTTATGCTCCGGCTCCGTCATCCATAACCTAAATAACGAACAAGACATTCGAAAGATAGGAGGACTATATAAGGCCCTTCCCTTCACCACAACTGCTCTTATCATTGGCTGCCTCGCACTAACAGGAATACCGTTCCTCACTGGATTCTACTCTAAAGACCCCATCATTGAAGCCGCCACGTCGTCTTATACCAACACCTGAGCCCTATTATTAACTCGAACCACCACCTCCCTCACAGCTATCTATAGCACTCGCATCATTTTTTCACACTATTAGGACAACCTCGCTTCCCTCCCTCCATCAATATTAATGAAAACAATCCCCTATTAATTAACCCTATCAAACGCCTATTAATTGGAAGTGTCTTCGCTGGCTTCATCCTATCCAACAATATTCCTCCAATAACCACTCCCCTAATAACCATACCCCATACCTAAAACTAACCGCCCTCATAATAACTTTAGGCTTTATCCTCACATTCGAAATCAACCTCAATACACAAAACTTAAAACATACTCACTCCTTAAACTCTACTAAATTCTCCACTCTATTAGGATATTTCCCTACAATCATACATCGCCTACCCCCTCACCTAAACCTATCAATAAGCCAAAAACTATCAACCTCCCTACTAGACCTAACCTGACTAGAAATTATCCTACCAAAACCCACAGCCTTTATTCAACTGAAAGCTTCCATATTAACCTCAAACCAACAAGGTCTTATTAAACTCTACTTCTTATCCTTCCTTATCACTATTACCCTTGGTATACTCTTATTTAATTACCCCGAGTAATCTCCATAATAACTACAACACCAATAAATAATGACCAACCTGTCACAATCACCAATCAAGTACCATAACTGTATAAAGCAACAATCCCCATAGCTTCCTCACTAAAAAACCCAGAATCCCCTGTATCATAAATAACCCAATCCCCTAATCCATTAAACTCAAATACAATCTCTACTCTCTCACTCTCTAAGACATACAATACTACCAAAAACTCTATACCACTAATCCTAAAAGAAATGACCCTAACACAAGTTTGTTAGAAACTCAAACCTCAGGATACTGCTCAGTAGCCACACCTGTCGCGTAACCTAACACAACCAACATTCCCCCAAATAAAATCAAATAAACAAATCCCCCTAATCAAATCAAATTCACTCATGATTTGTACATTAAAAAAAAGAATTACAGTTTACAGAGATCTCAACTAGGTATTGTTGGTTGAGAAAAGCAGAATGCAGAAAATTATGTATACTAAAATAACATTTTTATAGAGCATATAACAATAAACCACCAGGATTATGTACTACTGTATATGTAAATATATGCATATATGAGGACATATTTAGCTCTATATAGGTCTATATGGGACAGATAAAAATATGGAAGGCCATATAGGAAGTTAACATGACTTCCCGAGGTGAGGGCCATGCTTATGTTGGGGGAGGAAAGGTAGAAGGAAAATAAACTGTGCCCCTGGTTTTTAAATATTGTATAATATGATCCCGTTTATGTTAAAAAAAAACAGTAAAGAAGAAAATTATTTAGACATAAGTTCTAACAAAGTTTAAAAATTGAGACCCAGTAAATGACACATGTTGCATAATTCAAGCCCCATGGCATATTATGAACACTGTCCAGGTAAAAATATGAAGTCTCAAGATTATTAACAAATAGCAGTGGATACAAAATGTCTATTTCTCAGCTTTTAGCAATATGGTGGACTCAGACAACCTGAACATTCTTTTACTCTAATCACCTAGAGGTACTGAGTAAAATGTAACATAATTACATTTAAATGTACAGCTAAGGTCACAAAAAATAAAAGCAAATCCCCAGGTGCCAAAAACAAAGAGGGAAGTGAAAAAGCACAGGGGTAAGTGCTTGAGCTACTAGTGGGTATTTGTCTCTAGAATCTAGGGTTTTGGTGTTAATTCCCACACAGGGGTAGCAAATTAAGCTTTGGGAGGTAGGGAATTGGAACTGAGAACTTTATATAAAGCCAAGACCCTCAAAAGGCTATTCTGTTTATGAAAGGATTTAAAAACAACAGAGACCACAGGACACAGGGCTTTGGGTGGGAGAAAAAAAAGAAAAGCTCTCCGAGAATTCAAAACCACAGGACCTCAATTCACATCACTTTTACTCTACCCACATAGTGCAGAAACTGCAGACGAAAAAGTAATGGAAGATTTATTCCTCAAGCAGTGATACTCCTGACACACAAAGCAGAAGCAAACAAAAAACTTCTCTGAAGAGATGCTCCCACAACCCAAATACCACGGGATTTTCACAGAAAAAAATATAAGCCCTGCTAATAATGAGTTCACAATAAAAAATGTCAAAGCCCCTGAGTGAACAATCCAACCTGTTCAAGTCTGAACATACAAGAAACATCCATTTCTACCCCCATGAGCTCCAAATACAGAGAGAGAAACAGAAAGAGATTATAAAAGAAATATACATAAAACGACTGAAGACTAGAAAGGAAGCAATCAGATCTTAAGAATAGAACTAAACCCTATGAAATTATGAACTTTTAGGGAATATATGGAACTTTTAGAGAATATAATTGATTCTCATTATTTGCAGTAGTTATGTTCTATATAATCACTATATTATGAATTAGTGAATACTGAAGCATCGCTCCTTTGAAAAATACAGGGTTTGGTCCTTGCAAGCCTATGTTCACAACATTTCAGTTGGCTGATGAGTAACATAACCTTGTTTTATGTGTGCTTCTGTTTAAAGACAACTCATTTAATATATATTGTTGATTCATTAACACTGAACTCACAGCAGCACTGTAACTCAGGCCTGAGTGAACCTTACCTAATACACGTATTTTCTTCTTAAGGCACCTCACAGCCTTCTTGCATTTAGGAACACCAGATAGTACTTTAGCACTACATATGGGGCTATTTTAAACACCGAGATTGCCAACAAAAAGCATAAAAATGCAAAAAACAAGGCACTAAATACACTTCAAAAAGGTCACTTGTTTACAGTATGAGAGCAGACACAAGAAGGCAGAACGTCACCTTGTCCCACCACAGCTGGGAATCTGTACGACTCAAAATCAACTCACTCCTTTGCACATGACCACCGTAAATATTCATTTTGGGTTACACACAAATATTAGAGAGTAGGTGAATTTGCAAATACAAAATCCGCAAATAAGGATACACTGTATCTTTATGGTATTTCCAGAGTTGGAAAGGATATTTTGGTTTTAGACAAGATGCAAATAAGCACGAATTATAAAGGAAAAGACTGATAAATTGAAATAAAATAAATTGAAATTTAAAACTTAGTTGAAAACATATGTCAGAAAGGAAGTGAAAAATCAAGTCACAGACTGGGATAAGATATCTGCTTCCCAAATCAAGAACAGAGAATTCGTACCAAGAAGGGTTTTAAAGTTCCCAGACATCAGTAAGAAAAAGACAAATAGCTATTAGAAAAATGAGCAAAGGATAAGAATAAGCATTTTCTTAGAAAACAGACTGACCAACAAACAAATGAAAAGATGCCCAATCTCATTTGCAATTAAGAAATATAAATTAAAAATGATATTTCACAGCTCTATACATATAAATTTTTTAAATATATACATATATATACATACTTTGTAAAACTGAAGTGTGGTTAAGCAAAACTCGTGTCAGGCATAATTTTACAACATTAAATGATAAGCTTTAGTAAAATCAAAGGACGTTTTTAGGTAACATTTCCAACAAAGGCATATAATTAATTCCAGGGATTAGAAACTCAAGGGAGAAAATGAGAGTTGCAGGAGGAAGCCCAAAAATAAATAACCAAATGACATTCAGGAAGCAACAAAAAAAGACTCATCTGGTTCTGCCAGAGATTGGACGTTTCTTAAAACAACTATTCCGGGATGAGCAGTGGATTTTCACGTGAGATAATGCAGCAGAAGCTCTGCACACGTCAGCTTATACACATTCAGAGCACACTTTTTTTAAGATTCTGTTTTTCCAGAACCACTCTCAGTACCAAATTCTGTATCAATCGGGGTTCAACCAGAGGCCAAACCAGTAGGAGATATATATACGTGTGCGTGTGTGTGTGTGTATAAACAGTTGAAGTGGCTTGTGCAAATGTGGGAGTGGCTAAGCAGACTCTGTAAGGCTGTCGACACCATACCTGATTCCGGAGCTCGAAGTCCACAGGGCAGGCAGTCAGGGAAGATCCGGAGCAGGCACAAACCCACAGGCACAAGCTGACATCCCACAAGAACAGACTAAAGTCTGAGACCTTGGCGACCTGAAAAAGCCAGCGTCCTTCATCATGGCGCTGAACACGCCCACTGAGCCCGAGGAACCTCCTTATGGAGCTAAACACACACACCTGGCCCGAGAATCGCATCATGGCGCTAAACACACACACCTGGCCCGAGAATCGCATCATGGGGCTAAACACACACACCTGGCCCGGGCAGCCATCACGGAGCTAAACACACACAGTGGTCCCGGGAATCAGAGCAGCTAACAGGGGAGCCAGGGGAATGTAGAGCAATTGCAGGCCTAGCTGCTGCTTCACACCCTCAAGGTGAATCGGCAGCTCAGCAAGAGCGTGTGGGAGCTACACAATGGTTGCCGCTTCTCTTTGCCTTCCAACTCTCTCAGGAATCTCCACTGTGGCCCACCTTAGCCAGAAACATACAAGAAGGGGAATTCGGAGAAATGTAGTTCAGCCTAGCCAAACCGACACATTCTTCAATGGTTATGTGTCTCTTTAAACCCTCCTACTGTTCTTTTTTTTTTTTTTTTTTTTTTTTGCGGTATGCAGGCCTCTCACTGTTGTGGCCTCTCCCGTTGCGGAGCACAGGCTCCGGACGCGCAGGCTCAGCAGCCATGGCTCACCGGCCCAACCGCTCCACGGCATGTGGGATCCTCCCGGACCGGGGCACGAACCCGTGCCCCCTGCATCGGCAGGCAGACTCCCAACCACTGCGCCACCAGGGAAGCCCCCCTCCTACTGTTCTTGAGTTAGCATTAGTAAATTATATTTTTCCCCAGGAAAATTATGCACAATGACCAGAAAATGTATATCTTTGTTAAATGATTGCTTAGTATTTGAGATATGTTTTGTGGTCTAATACATGATCAGTTTTTATAAATGTTCCATAAGTGCTTGGAAATAATGTGTATTCTCTAAAACTGATTGCAGAGTATACATATACATACATGATCAGGTGGATTAACTGGGTTGTCCAACTTTCTATACACAAGTTTTTTATTTACGTGCTCAATTACTGACAGAGGTATATTAAAAATCTCCCTCTATTAATTTCTCCTACTAGTTATGTCAATTTTTGCATTATCAATTTTAAAGCTCTAAGTTTTTAGATGCATATCAGTTTATAAACTATTATATCTTCCTGGTGAATCATTCCTTTTAGCATTCAGTAATGACCTTTTTATACCAAATGATATTATTCTTTGCCTTAAAGTCTATCCTGTCCAAAGTTAATATTGCTATGATTTTAATTATGCTTTTTTTTTCCTAACCTTGGGGTTTCTTTTTAAATTTTATTTATTTTTGGCCGTGTTGGGTCTTCATTGCTGCAGACAGGCTTTCTCTAGTTGTGGCGAGCAGGGGCTACTCTCTGTTGCAGTGCACAGGCTTCTCATTGTCGTGGCTTCTCTTGTTGCAGAGCATGGGCTCTAGGCGCACAGGCTTCAGTAGTTGAAGCACACAGGCTCAGTAGTTGTGGCTAGCGGGCTCTAGAGCACAGGCTCAGTAGTTGTGGCGCACGGGCTTATGCACTCCGTGGCACGTGGGATCTTCTTGGACCAGGGATCGAACCTGTGTCCCCTGCAGTGGCAGGTGGATTCTTATCCACTGTGCCACCACGGAAGTCCCCCCTGCCCCTGGGGTTTCTTTTACTTACTTGCCAGCTCAGCTATGCATTTTTAAAAGATATTTGTTATACGTGATCCATTATTTCTGGTGTGTGTAGCAGGATATCTAACCTGGCATATTCATAGACCTTGAAGTTCTCAAACTTCAAGAAAAAAATGAAACATATACTCACCTTCAAACAGAAATCTCTTATTATGTTTGATAGGCAATCAGAATGGCAGAATAAATTGCACAATGTATGCATCACCAAGGCCCCATCTTACCAGTGAAGGTGTCAAACCATATTAATTATAGGGCTCAATCTGAATGTACTCACTTTCTATCTCCAACAGACAAGAAAAAAAATACGCTTTTTCAAACAATACACTCCCACAGCTTCCCCCGAGATTCTGATATGGCCCCCATCCCAGAAGGTGGTTCCCCCACAGCTGAAAATCACTGGTTTATGATATCTCCAAAGAAGATTACAGTTTAAAGATGGAAATATGTTTAATAGTTTGGTATTCCTCCTCCCATCCCTCAACCACTCACAGATGTTGTACTTTCCTCTGGTATTCTGTGGGTTCTTTTCAATATGTTTACAAACTGCTCAGGTCTCCTGCTTAGGTGGCATCCAAGAGACCAACACTAGGCTCAAATCCAGTTTCTACCTGGCAGTGTGTGAGTCCCGCCACTGGAGCCAAATCCTATCAGCTCACATTTAACCTAGTCTTACCAATAGCAGTTTACTAGGGACTTCCAATACCCACATTAGACATCTGGCTCGTGGTGTGAACTGGGGTCTACTTTTCTCTACTACTGATTATGAATTTCAAGGGTCGTGGCAAAGATTGTGTCAGTGATTTGGGCCAACTGTTTACAAGGAGGGAAAGCCCCAATTCTTGTTAAACAACCTTGGTGTCTGATTTACTCAACTTGTCAAATTTATGCACTACATAGAAAGCCTTTAAAAACTCATTAAAGTCAATGCTTCCATCTTTGTTTAAGTCCATCCTTTCGGCGAGCTCATCTAACTGGGAATCATCAATACAGACACTGTAGTGACTTTTGAAAAGTTTCCATATGCTACGAAATTCTTCCATGGAGATCAGGCCTAAAAGAATATAGGAGAAGGCCATGAGTGTTCATTTTAAGACCCACCTTAGAGAGGGGTGGGGAAAGCCATACTGACTGAATAGTCCCAATTAGCAGCTCACTAACATGCCTGACCATCGAGACACTGAAGGAAATGGAAAAGTAAGATTGTAAATATAAGAAACAATAAGTCACTTTCCACTACCAAGTGATCCTGAGATTATTCTAAAGCTGGAATGAGTGAACAGTGAAGGAATGGGGAGGGGGAGATTGTAGATGTGGTACTGTATGTAGTATAGAAATTATAAGATCTAAAAGCTAAGGGAGAGGGACACGGAAGGAGGGCAGAGAGGAGAGCTACATCAAAGCAGAGGGAGAATTAACCCTGGGACTCAAAAAGAGGATTGCAAACAGTGGCTCTGCCATTTTCTATAGGCAGTAATTTACTTTTGTGTTTTGATTATTGATTTTTTGGTATTCAGTGGTCTCTGCAGTTGGGGATTATCTGATGATTTTTTTAAAGTTTGAAAATAAATAATTGTGCATCAAAGCTAAGCAGAAAATGAGTTCTTAGTCCCCAAAACAGAATCAGAACTCTAGGGATGATTTTTATTGCCAGGAATAAGTACAATTTTTAAATGGACAGTGAATTATCTTTTCATCTGTGCTGGTGATTTATAAAAGGAGCTATTCTTGTCTGACTAATGGATATATAAGCCTATACCATATGGACTCAAATAGAGAGTCTGTGGCCAAACTAAAAAAAACAATAATATTAAACATGAATTTATCCCTACCCCCCACCCCTGAGTTAAATCAAGTTTGGATGAAGAATGCAATAGATGAAAACAGAATTCTGGTTTAAAAGAAACAGACTAGCCTTTGCTTTCTATTGCTACTGAACCAATCAAAGTGAACCTACCTGAGTGATCAGAGTCAATGACATTAAAGATGATTTGCAGGTCAGATAGGTATCTGTACACTGTTTCAATCAGAGTAGACTGAACCTAAAATAAAGACTGTCTAAGTGTTAAGACATACAGAATTTATAACAGATCAATTTTAGTAAAAGTAACAAACACACAACATGGTCACCAATTCGAAGTATGTGATTTAGATAGAAATTTGAGAAGGCAGGCCTTCCTTGGAGGCCCAACCCTCTTGAATCAGATAAAAGACCATGCTCTTGTGTTCTGTAGCGCCTGCAGTCTCTGTTGCTTAGGGGATGGGCCAAAGCGAATCTGTGTGCCAGGCTCTGCACTGTCAGCTCCTATGGATTATTTCATTCAGTCCTCAACAATAGCCCTAAGGAACAGAACTATTATTATGCCCATTTTACAGACTGGAAGACAGAGAGGTAAAGTAAGTTTCCCAAGGTTCACATAGCTGGTAAGTGGGATTTGAATCTTGGCCTGAAGCCAAGGCCTGGGAGCTTAGCCACCATGGTAAACTGTTCTCAAGTAAAGCCAAAAGCCTCCTTTCTGTGGATATTTTAGTTTCCCACGTGCAGTTTTACTTCCCGTTTCCTGCTCAGCTTCTCAACTCTCCTGCAAACAATCCCCCCAGTCCTAGTTCCCATCTGCTCACTTTCAGCCCAATATTATAACTAATTGCTGATGAGTTGTTAACTAGTAAGTACTGGGGGGTCTGATAACTCTCCCTGGGGTATTCCCATTTTAATAAGAAATTCTAAATTTTAAAATTCTTTAAGGTATAAGATGTCATATCAGTAAGTCTATAATTACTGACAGTTAATGGGAGTATGTTGAGTATTTTAAAGAGTATTATATGAAAGAATAGATGTCATATATGCCCTTCTGCTGGACAGCACTTAAGAGAAGA
This sequence comes from Hyperoodon ampullatus, assembly GCF_949752795.1. Classification (NCBI taxonomy): domain Eukaryota; kingdom Metazoa; phylum Chordata; class Mammalia; order Artiodactyla; family Ziphiidae; genus Hyperoodon; species Hyperoodon ampullatus. Next base: position 16,954,772 of record NC_136913.1, on the reverse strand, counting down.
ATCACATATTTGACACAGATTAGCTTGCAGAAGGCTTTTCTTCTTTTTTCTTTTTGCCTATCCTTAGAACGCACAAACTTCTTGAACAGATCACAGTGTATCTGGAAGATCCCACTTAGGTCTTTCCTAAGAGTGCCATGCCCACCCATTAGACGATTGCACTCCCAACTTTTCAAAGAACTAAGGAACTCTTATAAGTCGTCCAAAGGCTGTTTGACGCCAGCCAGGTTTTAGCCGGGGGCTGTGTTTCACTTACCTCTTGCACAGGTTTCTTAATGTGGATATCCTGGAAGCTGGACATGTAGTCAATATTTCTATCTTTGTCTGTGGTTACCAGATGTGAACTCAGGGATCTCCATGGCAAGTTCAGCCCCAAAACGTTCTCCATGGAAAAAGCCCACTGGCCCACAGAAAGTTTTCCTAACAACAACAGCAACAAAGCCCATATAATTGGTTGATAATTTGATTAAAAATGCAACCTCATCAATGGAGCAAGCAGACAGCCTTGGTTTTGAGGCCTGGGTGCCTCTGCTCCCCTTCATGATCTGTCCTACCACGCCCCCCGACCCTGAGGGAGGAATAACCTTTGGGGTTCCGCAGATCTTTCCTTTACTGTTATGGGTAAACAATCAGAATTTGGGTATACTAGATTTTTTTCCCTTTTCTTATTAACAAAGTAAGGTATGTTTGTAATAGAAGATTTGAAAACACAAAAGGATAAAAGATTACTTTTTTTTTTTTTTTTTTTTTTGCGGTACGCGGGCCTCTCACTGCTGTGGCCTCTCCCGTTGCGGAGCACAGGCTCCAGTCGCGCAGGCTCAGCGGCCATGGCTCACGGGCCCAGCCTCTCCGCAGCATGTGGGATCTTCCCGGACCGCGGCACGAACCCGCATCCCCTGCATCGGCAGGCGGACTCTCAACCACTGCGCCACCAGGGAAGCCCAAAAAGATTACTTTTATTTTTAACATGTGGGCATATTGTTCATGTCTCATTTTCCCAGGTAATATCCTTTCATCCCCTAAAATTATATGTAGTTTTTTGAAATATAAATACCTTTATTTTTTCTGATTATTAAAGATATGTTCTTCCATGTATATAAACATGTATATATAAATGTATACATATTTTATCTTTCTTAAAGCCAAATATACTTATACCATATGTTTTACATATGTGTATTACATATAGCAACACACACACATAACAAACATATATATTCTAACCTGATTTTTTACTTACAGTAAATCATGGACATGCATCTACGTTAATAAACATAGATCTACATCATTCTTTTTTTTTTTTTTTTTTTTTTTTTTTGCGGTACAACGGGCTTCTCACTGTTGTGGCCTCTCCCGTTGCGGAGCACAGGCTCCGGACGCGCAGGCTCCGGACGCGCAGGCTCCGTGGCCATGGCTCACGGGCCCAGCCGCTCCGCGGCACGTGGGATCCTCCCGGACCGGGGCACGAACCCGCGTCCCCTGCATCGGCAGGCGGACTCCCAACCACTGCGCCACCAGGGAAGCCCCTACATCATTCTTTTAACGGCTGCGAAACTATTCCATTATTTTCTTAGGATCATTCCTAGAAGTGGAATTGCTGGATCAAAGGGTATGTACATTTTTAAGGCTTTTGATATATATTGCCAAACTGCTTTCAAGAAAGAGTAGCCAGGGGGCTTCCCTTGTGGTGCAGTGGTTAAGAATCCGCCTGCCAATGCAGGGGACACGGGTTCGAGCCCTGGTCCGGGAAGATCCCACATGCCGCGGAGCAACTAAGCCCATGCGCCACAACTACTGAGCCTGCACTCTGGAGTCCGCGTGCCACAACTACTGAGCCTGCGTGCCACAACTACTGAAGTCCGCACACCTAGACCCCGTGCTCCGCAACAAGAGAAGCCACCACAATGAGAAGCCCGCGCACCACAACGAAGAGTAGCCCCCGCTCAACACAACTAAAGAAAGCCCGCGTGCAGCAACGAAGACCTAATGCAGCCATAAATAAACAAACAAACAAACAAATAAATAAATTTATTAAAAAGCAAAAAAGAGAAAGAAAGAGTAGCCAGGGACTTCCCTGGTGGTGCAGTGATTAAGAATCCGCCTGCCAATGCAGGGGACATGGGTTCAATCCCTAGTCCAGGAGGATCCCACATGCCGCGGAGCAACTAAGCCCGTGCGCCACAACTACTGAGCCTGCGCTCCAGAGCCCACGAGCCACAACTACTGAGGCCCACGCACCTAGTCCCCATGCTCCGCAACAAGAGAAGCCACCAGAGTGGGAAGCCCACGCACTGCAAGGAAGAGTAGCCCCTGCTTGCCACAACTAGAGAAAGCCCCGTGTGCAGCAACGAAGACCCAACACAGCCAAAAATAAATTAATTTAAAAAAAAAAGAGTAGGCATTTTACACTCCCACCAAGATGATTCCCCACACACTTACCTGCTAAGGACATAATTCTTTTTTTTTTTAATTGAAGTTTAACGCATACAGAAAAGTTCACAAAACAAATACAGAACTCAGTGAATTATCACAAAGGAGTTTCTTATGCAACCACCACCAAGGACAAGAAATAGAACATTGCCAATATCCAAAAGCCCCCTCTGTGGCCCCTCATAATTACTATCACCTCCCACTTTCCCAAGGAGAGTCACTATATTGATTTCTAACACTATAGTTTACTTTTTGCCTTTTTTGATCTATATATAAACAGAATCATAAAGTAAAATATTTTGGGAGGAATCTTACTTCCTTTGCTCAACACTAAGTTCATGAGATTCAGCCATGTTCCATTTAGTTGTAGTGTCTTCATTTTCATTGATGTATAGTATTCCACATATTCGAATTTTATATACCCATTCTATTGTTGGTGGACATTGGATTATCTACAGTTTGGTGCTATTACAAACAGTACTGCTAAGAACATTCTGTACATGCCCCTTTGGTGCATTAAACCTATAGCTCTATTTGGGGAGAATTTATGTATTGACAACTTTGGCCCTTGAACATAGTAATACCCACCCATGTATTTCAGTTCTTTTTTATTTCTTTTAATAATATTTTAGAAATCTCACACATCAATCATTTGGTTTCCTTCTTAGTACTTGATTATCTATTGTGAATGGTATCTTTTAAGATTTTCATTATCTAAAAGTTAATGGCTGCCTATACCAGTTATCAATTTACTTCCACCCACTTAAAAATCTACCTTTCTTTGCCCTGTTTTGTGATATTGGAGCTGAACTCTGTAAATATTTCTCCTTTGGCAGCTGGCATAATGTTAGGCTTTGTCAGCAGAGGGTGCAGGAAGAATGCTCTAAGACATAGCAGAAGAAACGGTTCTGGTGTACTTTGCTTCTTGCTTCTACAGCATAGCATGTCTGCTAGAGGTGTGTGGGAAATGCAGTGGCACCCAGTCTCTAGTGAATTTCATGGACACCACAGTGGGTGGTTCCCTTGCCAGCAGTGTGTGGGAGACACAGTGGTGCATAGCCCAAAGAGAGTTTTGATGGCACCACAGTGGGTGGCTCCATTCTCTTCCTAGCCCACTAGCTACAGACCAACTCTGACCTGAGACACCTCAGTGAACTTTCACCCCATCCAGCGGGCCAAAGTGACACCCTCTCCAATGAGGTCTGAATCTTAGCCTTGGTTGGAAGTAGGGGACTCTTCCAAGTTTGTTCCTTCCTTGGATACTCTCTCTCAGCCTTAGAGACAGTAGTTGTTCCCTACACTTTCTGTTCTTGTATTCTTTAGAGTTTTCTTTTATTCCTATTAGTAATTAATCACCTTTTACTAGTTTATAATTCTTCATATTGTTTCCTTGTTCAAATTACTGATGTGGTTTCTGTCTCCTGAATAGATTCTGACTGATACACTAGTATATGGAAGTGCAATCAATTTCTGTTTATTGACCTTGAGGTTCTACAACTTGCTAAATTCACTTATTAATTCTAACAGTTTTTCTGTGGATTTATTTGGCATGTTGTCTATGCATAGTGACATTTTATTTCTTCTTTCTAAGCCTTATCATTTTATTTAACTTGCCTTATTGTACTGGTTAGCATCCCTAGTACAAAGTTGAACAGAGTCTTGAGAGGGGGCCTCTGTATTAGTTTCCTATTGCTGCTCTAACAAATTACCATAGAGTTAGTGGCTTAAAATAACACATATTTATTCTCTTACAATTCTGGAGGTTAGAAGTACAAAATCAGTTTCACTGGGCCAAAGTCAAGTGTCAGCAGGGCTGGTTCCTTCTGGAGGCTCTGAAGGGAGAATCTCCTTCCTTGCCTTTTTCAGCTTCTAATGGTTGCCTATATTCCTTGGCTTGGGGAACCTTCCTCCATTTTCAAAGTGCATTATTTCAATATCTGCTTCCATCATCACATCACATTCTCCTCTGATTCTGACTCTTCCTATGTCCCTCTTAAAAAGACCATTGTGATTACACCAGACCCACCTAGATAATGCAGAATAATCTCCTCAAGTCAAGATCTTTAACTTAATCACATCTGCAAAGTCCCTTCTGCCAAATAAGGTAACAGTCACAGATTCTGGGGATTAGAATGTGGATATATTATGGGAAGGGGCATTATTCAGCCTGCTACAGCATCCTTCCCTCATTCCCAAACTTCCAAGGAAAGGTTTCAACATGTCTCCATTAAGTATGCTATTTTCTATAGGCTTTGGTAGATATCCTTGATGAGATTAAGGAAGTTTACTTCCATTTTTAGTTTTCTAAATGTTTTTTAAACCCATGAAACCAGGGCGAAATACATGAAACAATTTTTTTCTTGAGAGAATTATATTACTTTAAGTTTTGTTAACTGGTGAATTACACTAATTGATTTTCAAATGCTAAAACAACCTAGAATTCCTAGTGTTCCTAGAATAAACTAAACTCTGTTGTGATACACTAACCTTTTGCTATTATTTCATCCAGGAATTTTTTCATCTAAATGTATGAGTGGTATTAGTTTTTAATTTTCCTTTTCCATAATGTTCTTGTTAGGTTTTGGTATCAAGGTTATGCTGACCTCCTAAAATCATTTTGAAAGTGTTCCCTTGAGAATTCCCTGGTGGTCCAGTGGTTAGGACTCTGTGCTTTCACTGCCAAGGGCATGGGTTCGATCCCTGGTCTGGGAACCCTCAAGCCATGTGGCACAGCCAAAAAAAAAAAAAAAGAAAGTGTTCCCTCTATTTCTATTCTCTGGAAGAGTTTCTGTAACACTGGTTTCATTTCTTTCTTTCTTTCTTTTTTTTTTTTTTGGGGGGGGGGTTCGTGGGCCTCTCACTGCTGTGGCTTCTCCTGTTGCGGAGCACAGGCTCCGGACGCGCAGGCTCAGCAGCCATGGCTCACGAGACCAGCCGCTCCGCGGCATGTGGGATCTTCCCAGACCGGGGCACGAACCCGTGTCCCCTGCATCGGCAGGCAGACTCTCAACCACTGCACCACCAGGGAAGCCCTTCATTTCTTTCTTAAAATATTAAATATGCATACTGTAATGGCTAATGAAGCTATATGAGCTCAGAGCTTTCTATGTGGAAAGTTTCAAAATTTCAGATCCAATTTCTTTAATAGTTACAGGATTGTTCAGATTTTCTATTTCTTTTTGTGTCAGTTTTTATAAGTATGTGTGTACATATATATTTTAAGAATGTGTCCATTTAATCTAAAATTTCCATTTATTAGCATAAGAATTTCCATAATATATCTTATGATCTTTTTAATATCTGTAAAGTCTGTAGTAATGTCCCCCCTTTCAATTCTGGCATCAGTTATTTGGTCTCTCTTTCTCTCCTTATGAGGGTTATATCAACATTTTCTTCAAAGAACCACTTTTTGTTACTTTGTTGATCACAGTTTCATCTTTTAAAGTATATACATTGAAGGATATCAATGCCTCTCTTATTTGCATCCCATAAGTTCTGATATGTTGTATTTTCATTACTCAATTTCAGCATTCTAATTTCCACTGTGATTTCTTCTTTGATCCAAGGGTTATTTAGCAGTGTATTTCTCATTTCCAAGCCCAAGGGGGTTTTCTAGCTACCTTATGTAATTGAGTTGTAGCTCAATTCACTATGTCAGAGAATTTATTCTATATGTTTCCAATACAAAATTTATTGAGATTTACTTTATGTTCCATTTAATGGTCAATTTTTGTAAATGTTCCATTTGTGCTTGACAGCAATGTATATTCTGCAATGTTGGATGCAGAGTTCTAGATATTCAATATGTCTTTTAGGGAAAGTTAGCTAATCTTTTTGTCTATACTTTCAGTTCCTGTGAGAGAGGAGTGTTAAAATCTCCCACTATGATGGTAGGTTTTTCTACTTCTACTTGTTCAGTGCATTTTTCTTTTACATATTTTTGAAGGAGGCTGTATTAATAGGTGCATACACATTTAGAATGGATTTAGTTGGAAAACTGAATATTTTATCATAAAGTGTCCCTTTATTTTTCTAGTAATGTATATCTCCTTGAAGTCCACTTTGTCTGATATTAATACAGCTGTTCCCACTTTGTTTTTGTTAGTGTTTTCATGTTGTATCTTTTCGTAAATTTTATTTTCAATGTTTTGTACAAATTTTCCCTGACTTAAAATGCAGTACATCCCAATAAACCTATCATAAGTTTAAGATATTGTGAGTAAAAAATGCATTTAATATTTACATCTAACCTACTGAACAGCATAGCTTAGCCTAGCCTACCTTAAACGTGCTCAGAACACTTACATTAGCCTATAGTTGGGCAAAATCATCTAACACAAAACCTATTTTATAGTAAAGTGTTGAATATCTCATGTAATTTATTGAATACTGTACTGAAAGTGAAAAAAAGAATGGCTGTATGGGTATGGAATGGTTGTAAGTGTATTGGTTGTTTACCCTTGTGATCTTGTGGCTGACTGGGAGCTGTGGCTCAATGCTACTACCCAGCATCATGAGAAAGCATTGTACCACATATTGCTAGCCTGGGAAAAGATCAAAATTCAAAATTCGAAGTACGGTTTCTACTCAATGCATATGGCTTTCACACCATTTTGAGGTTGAAAAATTGTAAGTCAAATCATCATAAATTGGGGACCACCTGTATATATGACTCTACTGTCTACTGGCTTCTGTTGCAACTGTTGAGAAGTCTGACGTCACTCTAATTGTTGTCTCTGTAGCACTGTGTGTTTCCTCTGCTTGCTTTTAAGATTTTCTCTTCGCTGTTGGTGCTCTGCAGTTTCACCACAAATGTGTGTAGGTGTGAATTTAATTTTATTTACCCTATTGGAGAATCACTGTTCCTCTTTACCTGTGAATTTGAGTCTTTCAACAGTTCTGGAAAGGTCTCAGCCATTATCATGTCAAATATATTCTCTCTTACATTCTCCCCTCCTGGGACCCTGATTAGATGTATGTTACACATTTCATTCTTAATCTTTCTAATTCTTTTTTAAGCAATATCTAATCTTCTGTTTAACCCACTCACCATGTTTTCTTAATGAGTTTTTATATCTATATAAAATAAAAATGGTTCTTCTTTAAATCATTTTCAAATGCATATTTGTGATTCCATCTTTCATTTCTTTAAACATTTTCTTTCTCAGTAATTTTTTATTTTGTATTTGATAATTCCAATATATGATGTCCTTGGGAAACTAATCTGTTGCTTATTGTTTCTGCTGACTCTCCCTCATGGTAGCTTGTCCCCTTGTTTGTTTGGTGATCTTCGGTTGTGACCTCATATTAGTTGATCTTAATCTCTGGATGTACTAGTGGCCCAAATTAGGGACGCTTCCCATGAAGATGGATTTGCATTTGCTTGCCAGGAGTTGAGGGCACTACAGACCTAGGACTACTTTAGTCACTTTGAGGATCTAGGCTTAATGTTGTAAGTCTCAAATTCAGCTTGTCCATCTTTCTACTATCCTATGGTTTAGTCTCAGGATTGACTGCTACACTAGTATTAGTATTTGCCCCCAGGACAATCTAGCCTTTTGTGCTTGCTTGCTGCTCCATGTTCCAACATGTGGTTTTAAAAATCCTCTAATGGGGAGAGGAAATGCAGCCTAGAGATTTACCTTAATTACTGTGAGGCTGGTAAATGCATTAAACTAATGTATCCTCTAGAATCTAGCTGTTTCTAAACAGGAGGACCTTCCAGAGTGTCTAGTCAAACATACTAACAGAAGAGAAGTCTAATTCTGGTTGTTGTTGCTTTTTTAAGTTGAAAGAAGCTTACTGAAAAGGAGGAATATGCTTTTGTTCAAGCATAAAATGGATTATATTTCATTTTTATCTCTATCATTCCTTGCTGGTAAAAGTAGAAAACTGAAATCTTAAGGAAACAAAGAAAATGAAAACTAATTTGTATGTAACCTGGTATGTTAAGCAATGGTAAGCATTACATAATATTTTTTACCTGATTTACTGCTGTCTTGAAGTTGGAAAACACGAATGAGGTTAGTTTTTTGTGAAATCATTCTCTCTTTTAACATCCTGATGGCTCTACTTTCAACAGCATTCATCCTATGTTAAGAAAATAATTATTAGGTGAAAGTTACATAAGTCATCCTGTTCTGTTTCATTTTAATATGATTTGTTGCCACTCACCAGTTTCTACATTAAATGAACTGTCTAACTTAACAAATATCATATTACTAGGTGGTGAATGTGTTTATATGTGTGTGTGTGTGTGAAATTTTAAAAGGATTATCACCAGTATTTTCTTTTTGATTTCAAAGATTCACATGAACAATTAGTGTACGAGAATATCCAAGACAAGAAGGAAAACAAAGAGGGACTTGCTATAGCAGATGTTGAAATTTACCTTAAAGTTACTTAAACAAAACAGCAGGTATTGACACAAGAGAAGACAGATACATACAAGAATAGAATAGAATTTTCATAAATATAGTGAACTATAATATATATGGGCGGGGCTTCCCAGGTGGCGCAGTGGTTGAGAGTCCGCCTGCTGATGCAGGGGACACGGGTTCGTGCCCCGGTCCGGGAAGATCCCACATGCTGCGGAGCAGCTGGGCCCGTGAGCCATGGCCGCTGAGCCTGCGCGTCCGGAGCCTGTGCTCCGCAACGGGAGAGGCCACAACAGTGAGAGGCCCGTGTACCGCAAAAAAAAAAAAAAAAAAAAAAAAAAATATATATATATATATATATATATATGGGAACAATATATATGACAAAGGAGGTATTAAAATTCAGTAGAAAAGGACGATTTTTAAAAATAGTGCTAGCACAATTAATGTCTGGATGTTAAACTTCCACCTCAGACCATATACAAAAATAAATTCAAAATAAAGGAGGAACAGAGGAACAAAGTAGTCATGAGTCACCCCAAAAAAGCAAAATGGCAGATGTAAATCCAACCACATCAATAATAACATCATATTTGAATGGATTAAATAAATAAAAAAGCAGAGATTGTGAGACTAAATTAAAAAAATAAGATCCAACTATATGTTGTCTACAGGAGACACACTTTAGTTTCAAAGATACATAGAGTTTGAAAGGAAAAAGTATACCATGCAAACAGCAACCAGAAGAGAGTTAGAGTGGCCATACTAATAGTAGACAAAATAGACTAAGACAAAAGCTATTACTAGAGAAAAAGAGGGATACTTTATAATGATAAAAGAACCAATCAGTCAAGAAGATGAAATAATTATAAAACATATATGAAACTAACAACAGAGCCCAAAGCTACATGAAACAAAAACTGACAGAACTGAGGGGGCAAACAGACAATTCAACAATAATAGTTGAGGACTTCAGTACTCTACTTTCAATAATAGATAGAACAACTGGGCAGAAAATCAAAAAGGATATAAAAGACTTGAACAGCACTATAAACCAACTGGATCTAACAGATTTGTATAAAACACTCCACCCAACATCAGCAGAATATATATTCTTCTAAAGCGTACATGGAATATTCTCCACAATAAGACCCCATGTTAGGCCATACCGTAAGTCTCAATAGATATAAAATGATTAAAACCATACAAAGTATCTTTCCTGACTACAAATAAATAAATAAATTAGAGATTAATAACAAAGAAATTGGGAAAATCACCATGTAAGGAAATTAAGCAATACAATCCTAAATAACCAATGGGTCAAAGAAGAAATCACAACAGAAATAGAAAATACTTTAAAGATGAATGAAACTGTAAATACAACATGCCAAAACATATGAGATAAAATTAAAGCACTGCTTAGAGGAAAATATATATCCATAAATACCTATATTAAAAAAGAAAGATGTCTGGGCTTCCCTGGTGGCTCAGTGGTTGAGAGTCTGCCTGCCGATGCAGGGGACACGGGTTCGTGCCCTGGTCTGGGAAGATCCCACATGCCGCGGAGCGGCTAGGCCCATGAGCCATGGCTGCTAAGCCTGCATGTCTGGAGCCTGTGCTGTGCAACGGGAGAGGCCATGACAGTGAGAGGCCTGCGTACCGGAAAAAAAAAAAAAAGAAATATATCAAATAAATAGCATAATGTCTATCTTCAAAAGCTAGAAAAAAAACATTAAACTAAAATCCAAAGCAAATACATGGATGGAAATAATAAAGAACAGAGGAGAAATGCATGAAATAGAGAAATAAAAAAACAATAGAGAAAATCAACAAAACCAAAAATTGGTTCTTTGAAAAGATCAATAAAATTGACAAACTTTTATCTAGACTGGCTAAGGAAAAATAAAAAGACCCAAATTTCTAAAATCAAATGATTTTAGAGAGAGGGGTCATCACATCTGACCTTATAGAAATAAAAAGTATAAGGGAATACTATGAACAATTGTACACCAACAAATTAGATAACAGACAAATTCCTATAAAGACACAAATTACCAAAATTGGCTAGGAAGAAATAGAAAACTGAACATACCTGGAACAAGGAACAAGATTGAATAAATAATCAAACAACTTCTCACAAAAAAAAGCTCAGGGCCAGATGGCTTCACTGGTGAATTCTACCAAACATTTAAAGAAGAATTAATACCAATCATTCACAAACTCTTCCAAAAAATAGAAAAGGTGGGAATACTACCCATCTTATTATATAAAGTCAGTATTACCATGATACTAAAACCAAAGATCACAAGAAAACTATAGACCAATAACTCTTATGAATATAGATGGAAAATCCTCAACATAATACTCGCAAACTGCATCCAGCAATATATAAAAAGGATCATATACCATTAACAAGTGGGATGTATCCTAAGAATGCAAGGTTTGTTTAACATCTGAAATGAATCAATGTAACACATGATATTAATAGAATAAAAGACAAAATCCACACGATCATCTCAATACATTCAGAAAAAGCATTTGACAAAATCCAACACTCTTCATGATAAAAACAGTCAACAAACTAGGCATGGAAGGAAACATCCTCAACCTGATAAGGGGCATCTACAAAAAACACATAGCTAATATACTTAATGCTGAAAGAGTGAATATGTCCCTCTTAAGATCAGGAAGAAGACAAGGGTATCTGCTCTCACCACTTCTATTCAATATTGGTTCAGAGGTTCTAGCCAGGCAGTTAAGCAAGAAAAGGAAGTAAAAGGCATCCAGATTGGAAAGGAAGAAGTAAAACTATCCGCATTCACAGATAATATGATCTTGTATATAGAAAATCCCATAGATTCCACTAAAAACTATTAGAACTTTGTACAGCAACTATACTTCAATTAAAAAGATAGATTAAAAAAGCTATTAGAACTAATAAAGAAGTTCATTAAGATTGCACAACATACAAAAATCAACTGTATTTCTATACACTATAAATGAATAATCCAAAAATGTAATTAAGAAAACAATCCCAGCTCTCACTCTCTCTTGTGAGAACACCAGAATCACAACTAGCTGCTGGACAATCATCAACAGGAAGACATTGGAACTCACCAAAAAAGATACCCCACATCCAAAGACAAAGGAGAAGCCACAATGAGATGGTAGGAGGGGTGCAATCACAATAAAATCAAATCCCATAACTGCTGGGTGGGTGATTCACAGACTGGAGAACACTTATACCACAAAAGTCCACCCACTGGAGTGAAGGTTCTGAGCCCCACGTAGGGTTCCCAATCAGGGGGTCCAGCAACGGGAGGAGGAATTCCTAGAGAACCAGACTTTGAGGCCTAGTGGGATGTGATTGCAGGACTTTGACAGGACTGTGGGAAACAGAGACCCCATTCTTGGAGGGCACATACAAAGTAGTGTGTGTGTCGGGACACAGGGGAAGGAGCAGTGACCCCAGGAGAGACTGAACCAGACCTACCTGCTAGTGTTGGAGGCTCTCCTGCAGAGGCGGGGGGTGGCTGTGTCTCACTGTGGGGACAAGGACACTGGCAGCAGAAGTTCTGGGAAGTACTCCTTGGCACGAGCCCTCCCAGAGTCTGTCATTAGCCCCACCAAAGAGCCCAGGTAGGCTCCAGTGTTGGGCCACCTCAGGCCAAACAACTAACAGGGAGGGAACCCAGCCCCACCCATCAGCAGTCAACCGGATTAAAGTTTTACTGAGCTCTGCCCACCAGAGCAAACAGGCAGCTCTACCCACCACCAGTCCCTCCCATCAGGAAACTTACACAAGCCTCTTAGATAGCCTCATCTACCAGAGGGCAGACAGCAGAAGCAAGAACTACAATCCCTAGCCTGTGGAACAAAAACCACATCCACAGAAAGATAGACAAGATGAAAAGGCAGAGGGCTATGTACCAGATGAAGGAACAAGATAAAACCCCAGAAAAACAACTAAATGAAGTGGAGATAGGCAACCTTCCAGAAAAAGAATTCAGAATAATGATAGTGAAGATGATCCAGGACCTCGGAAAAAGAATGGAGGCAAAGATCGAGAAGAGGCAAGAAATGTTTAACAAAGACCTAGAAGAATTAAAGAACAAACAAACAGAGATGAACAATATAATAACTGAAATGAAAACTACACTAGAAGGAATCAATACCAGAATAACTGAGGCAGAAGAACGAATAAGTGACCTGGAAGACAGAATGGTGGAATTCACTGCTGCGGAACAGAATAAAGAAAAAAGAACGAAAAGAAATGAAGACAGCCTAAGAGAACTCTGGGACAACATTAAACGCAACAACATTCACATTATAGGGGTCCCAGAAGGAGAAGAGAGAGAGAAAGGACCAGAGAAGATATTTGAAGAGATTATAGTCGAAAACTTCCCTAACATGGGAAAGGAAATAGCCCCCCAAGTCCAGGAAGCACAGCGAGTCCCATACAGGATAAACCCAAGGAGAAACACGCCGAGACACATAGTAATCAAATTGGCAAAAATGAAAGAGAAAGAAAAATGATTGAAACCAGAAAGGGAAAAACGACAAATAACATACAAGGGAAGTCGCATAAGGTTAACAGCTGATCTCTCAGCAGAAACTCTACAAGCCAGAAGGGAGTGGCATGATATACTTAAAAGTGATGAAAGGGAAGAACCTACAACCAAGATTACTCTAGGGCAAGGATCTCATTCAGATTCGATGGAGAAATCAAAAGCTTTACAGACAAACAAAAGCAAAGAGAATTCAGCACCACCAAACCAGCTCTACAAGAAATGCTAAAGGAACTTCTCTAAGTGGGAAACACAAGAGAAGAAAAGGACCTACAAAAACAAACCTAAGGGCTTCCCTGGTGGCACAGTGGTTGAGATTCCGCCTGCCGATGCAGGGGACATGGGCTCGTGCCCCAGTCAGGGAGGATCCCACATGCAGCGGCTGGGCCCGTGAGCCATGGCCGCTGAGCCTGCACGTCCAGAGCCTGTGCTCCGCAATGGGAGAGGCTACAGCAGTGAGAGGTCCACATACTGCAAAAAAACAAAACAAAACAAAACACAACAAACCTAAAACAATTAAGAAAATGGTCACAGGAACATACATATCGATAATTACCTTAAACGTGAATGGATTAAATGCTCCAACCAAAAGACACAGGCTTGCTGAATGGACACAAAAACAAGACCCATATATATGCTGTCCACAAAAGACCCACTTCAGACCTAGGGACACATACAGACTGAAAGTGAGGGGATGGAAAAGATATTCCATGCAAATGGAAATAAAAAGAAAGCTGGAGTAGCAATACTCATATCAGATAAAATAGACCTTAAAATAAAGAATGTTACAAGAGACAAGGAAGGACACTACATCATGATAAAGGGATCAATCCAAGAAGAAGATATAACAATTATAAATATATATGCACCCAACATAGGAGCACCTGAATACATAAGGCAACTGCTAACAGCTCTAAAAGAGGAAATTGACATTAACACAATAATAGTGGAGGACTTTAACACCTCACTTACACCAGTGGACAGACCATCCAAACAGAAAATAAATAAGGAAACACAAGCTTTAAATGACACTGTAGACCAGATAAATTTAACTGATATTTATAGGACATTCCATCCAAAAACAGCAGATAACACTTTCTTCTCAAGTGCGCACGGAACATTCTCCAGGATAGATCACACCTCGGGTCACAAATCAAGCCTCAGTAAATTTAAGAAAATTGAAATCATATCAAGCATCTTTTCTGACCACAACGCTATGAGATTAGAAATCAATTACAGGGAAAAAAACGTAAAAAACACAAACACATGGAGGCTAAACAATACGTTACTAAATAACCAAGAGATCACTGAAGAAATCAAAGAGGAAATCAAAAAAGACCTAGAGACAAATGACAATGAAAACAGGACAATCCAAAACCTATGGGATGCAGCAAAAGCAGTGCTAAGATGGAATTTTATAGATATACAAGCCTACCTCAAGAAACAAGAAAAATCTCAAATAAACAATCTAACGTTACACCTAAAGGAACTAGAGAAAGAAGAACAAACAAAACACAAAGTTAGCAGAAGGAAAGAAATCATAAAGATCAGAGCAGAAATAAATTAAATAGAAACAAAGAAAACAATAGCAAAGATCAATAAAACTAAAAGCTGGTTCTTTGAGAAGATAAACAAAATTGATAAACCATTAGCCAGACTCATCAAGAAAAACAGGGAGGGACTTCCCTGGTGGCGCAGTGGTTGACAGTCCACCTGCCGATGCAGGGGACGTGGGTTCGTGGCCCAGTCTGGGAAGATCCCACATGCCGCAGAGCAGCTGGGCCCGTGAGCCATGGCCGCTGGGCCTGTGCGTCCGGAGCCTGTGCTCCGCAATGGGAGAGGCTAGAACAATGAGAGGCCCGCGTACTGCAAAAAAAAAAAAAAAAAAAAGAAAAGAAAAAGAGGGAGAAGACTCAAATCAATAAAATTACAAATGAAAAAGGAGAAGTTACAACAGACACCACAGAAATACAAAGCATCCTAAGAGACTACCACGAGCAACGCTATGCCAAAAAAATGGACAACCTGGAAGAAATGGACAAATTCTTAGAAAGGTATAACCTTCCAAGACTGAACCAGGAAGAAATAGAAAATATGAACAGACCAATCACAAGTAATGAAATTGAAACTATGATTAAAAATCTTCCAACAAACAGAAGTCCACAACCAAATGGCTTCACAGGTGAATCCTATCAAACATTTAGAGAGGAGCTAACACCCATCCTTCTCAAACTCTTCCAAAAAATTGCGGAGGAAGGAACACTCCCAAACTCATTCTATGAGGCCACCATCACCCTGATACCAAAACCAGACAAAGATACTACAAAAAAAGAAAATTACAGACCAATATCACTGATGAATATAGATTCAATAATCCTCAACAAAATACTAGCAAACAGAATCCAACAACACATTAAAAGGATCATACACCATGATCAAGTGGGATTTATCCCAGGGATGCAAGGATTCTTCAATATACACAAATCAATCAATGTGATGCACCATATTAACAAATTGAAGAAGAAAAACCGTATGATCATCTCAATAGATGCAGAAAAGGCTTCTGACAAAATTCAACACCCATTTATGATAAAAACTCTCCAGAAAGTGGGCATAGAGGGAAGCTGCCTCAACATAATAAAGGCCATATATGACAAACCCACAGCAAACATCATTCTCAATGGTGAAAAACTGAAAGCATTTCCTCTAAGATCAGGAACAAGACAAGGATGTCCACTCTCAGCGCTATTATTCAACGTAGTTTTGGAAGTCCTAGCCACGGCAATCAGAGAAGAAAAAGAAATAAAAGGAATACAAATTGGAAAAGAAGAAGTAAAACTGTCACTGTCTGCAGATGACATGATACTATACATAGAGAATCCTAAAGATGCCACCAGAAAACTACTAGAGCTAATCAATGGATTTGGTAAAGTTGCAGGATACAAAATTAATGCACAGAAATCTCTTGCATTCCTATACACTAATGATGAAAAATCTGAAAGGGAAATTCAGGAAACACTCTCATTTACCATTGCAAGAAAAAGAATAAAATACTGAGGAATATACCTACCTAGGGAGACAAAAGACTTATATGCAGAAAACTATAAGACACTGATGAAAGAAATTAAAGATGATACCAACAGATGGAGAGATATACCATGTTCTTGGATTGGAAGAATCAATATTGTGAAAATGACTATACTACCCAAAGCAATCTACAGATTCAATGCAATCCCTATCAAATTACCAGTGGCATTTTTTACAGAACTAGAACAAAAAATCTTAAAATTTGTACAGAGACACAAAAGACCCCGAATAGCCAAAGCAGTCTTGAGGGAGAAAAACGGAGCTGGAGGAATCAGACTCCCTGACTTCAGACTATACTACAAAGCTACAGTAATCAAGACAGTATGGTACTGGCACAAAAACAGAAACATAGGTCAATGGAACAAGACAGAAAGCCCGGAGATAAACCCACGCACCTATGGTCAACTAATCTATGACAAAGGAGGCAACGATATATAATGGAGAAAAGACAGTCTCTTCAATAAGTGGTGCTGGGAAAACTGGACAGCTACATGTAAAAGAATGAAATTAGAACACTTGCTAACACCATACACAAAACTAAACTCAAAATGGATTTGAGACCTAAGTGTAAGACCGGACGCTATAAAACTCTTAGAGGAAAACATAGGAAGAGCACCCTTTGACATAAATCACAGCAAGATCTTTTTTGATCCACCTGCTACAGTAATGGAAATAAAAACAAAAATAAACAAATGGGACCTAATGAAACTTCAAAGCTTTTGCACAGCAAAGGAAACCATAAACAAGACGAAAAGACAACCCTCAGAATGGGAGAAAATATTTGCTAACAAATGAATGGACAAAGGATTAATCTCCAAAATATATTAACAGCTCATGCAGCTCAAAATTAAAGGATCAAACAACCCAATCCAAAAATGGGCAGAAGACCTAAATAGACATTTCTCCAAAGAAGACATACAGATGGCCAAGAAACACATGAAAAGCTGCTCAACATCACTAATTATTAGAGAAATGCAAATCAAAACTACAATGAGGTATCACCTCACACCAGTTAGAATGGGCAGCATCAGAAAATCTACAAACAAATGCTGGAGAGGGTGTGGAGAAAAGGGAACCCTTTTGCACTGTTCGTGGGAATGTAAACTGATACAGCCACTATGGAGAACAGTATGGAGGTTCCTTAAAAAACTAAAAATAGAATTACCATATGACCCAGCAATCCCACTACTGGGCATATACCCAGAGAAAACCATAATTCAAAAAGACACATGCACCCCAGTGTCTACTGCAGCACTATTTACAATAGCCAGGTCATGGAAGCAACCTAAATGCCCATCGACAGACAAATGGATAAAGAAGGTGTGGTACATATATACAATGGAATATTAGTCAGCCATAAAAAGGAACGAAATTGAGTCATTTGTTGAGACGTGGATGGATGTAGAGACTGTCATACAGAGTGAAGTAAGTCAGAAAGAGAAAAACGAATATTGTATATTAACGCATGTATGTGGAACCTAGAAAAATGGTACAGATGAACTGGTTTGAAGGGCAGACGTTGAGACACAGATGTAGAGAACAAATGTATGGACACCAAGGGCAGAAAGCCGCTGGGGGATGGGGATGGTGGTATGATGAATTGGGCGATTGGGATTGACATGTATACACTGATGTGTATAAAACTGATGACTAATAAGAACCTGCTGTATAAAAAAAATTAAATTAAAAAATAAAAAAAAGACAACAATCCCACTTACTACAGCACCAAAAAGAATAAAACACTTAGAAATAAATTTAACAAAAGAAGTCCAAGACTTGCACACTGAAAAGCACAAAATATTTTTCAAGGAAATTAAAGAAGATCAAAATAAATAGAACAATATGGACTGGAATATTTAATATTGTTAAAATGGAAATAGCCCCAAATTGATATTACAGATTCAAAATAACCCCTATGAAAATCCAAGTGGGCATTTTTGCAGAAGTTGACAAGCTGATTCTAAAATTCACATGGAAAACAATCTTAAAAAAGAAGACTCAAATTCAACTCACCTTTCCCAATTTCAAAGTTACCAAATAGCTATAGTAATCAAGACAGGGTGTTACTGACATTAGGATAGTCATATAGGTCAATGGAGTACAACTTAAAGTTCAGAAATAAACCCATACCTTTATGGTCAATTGATTTTTGACAAGTGTGCCAAGACAGTCAAATAGGGGAAGGATAGTCTTTCCCACTGATGTTGCTGGGACAATTGAATATCCACATTTTAAAGAATAAGGTTGGACCCTTACCTCACACTATACACAAAAATTAACGCAAAATGGATCAGATATCCAAATATAAGAACTTAATCTATAAAAATAATGTATAAAATTCTCGGAAGAAAACATAGGAATAAAGCCTCATGACTTTGACTTAGGCAGTTAGTTCTTAGATACCCTATCACAAGCAGAAAAGGGAAAACAGATATATTGGATTTCATCAAAATTGAAAACTTTTGTGCTGCAAATAATAACATCAGGAAAGTGAAAAGACATCCCATAGAATGGAAGAGACTATCTGCAAATCATATATCTAATAAGTGACATGAATATAGGATATATGAATAACTCTTACAGTGCAATAATAAAAAGAGTAGTAACTCAATTAAAAATGGAAAAAGGATCTGAAAGAGACATTTCACTGAAGAAGATATACAAATGCCCAATAAGAACATGAAAAGATCCTCAAAGTCATTGGTCATGAGGGAAATGTAAATCAAAACCAAGAGTTCCTACCTCACATCCACTAAGATGGCTATAATCAAAAAGACAGATCATAACAAGGGTTGTCAAGGATGTGGAGAAATTGGAATCTTCATACATTGCTGGTGAGAATGTAAAATTGTGCATCCCCTTGGGAAAAAAGCTTGCAAGTTCCTCAAAATGTTAAACATAAGCGTTACTATATAATCCAGCAATTCCACTTTCAGGTATATACCCAAGAGAAATGAAAACAAATGTATACACAAAACCCTGTCCACCAACGTTCAAAACAACATTATTCATAGCAGCCAAAAAGTCGAAACAACCCACATTTCTATTAGCTGATAAATGGACAAGGAAAATGAGGTCTATTGATACAATGGAATGTTATTCAGCCATTAAAAGGACTGAAGTACTGATATATGTTACAACATGAATGAACCTCAAAAGCACTGTGCTAAGAAAAAGAAGCTAGTCACAAAAGACCACATATTGTGTAATCCTATTTACATGTCATGTACAGAATAGGCAAACCTATAGGGACAGAAAGTAGATTAGTGGTTAACTAGAGTTGTGATGGGTGGGGGAGGGTTGGCCAGGGATGGGGAGGTGATAATGATGAGTGACTACTAATGGATACAAGTTTTCTTTTTAGGATGGAACAAATGTTCAAAAATTAGTTTATGGTGATGTTACACAACTCTGTAAATATACCAAATACCATTGAATTGTATACTTTAACTTGGTAAACTTTCAACAAAGCTGTTAAAATAAATTACAAATATATATGTAATATATATATGTAATATATATATGTGTGTGTGTGTGTGTGCATAAAATTTATGTGGAGACATTTTTCTACCGAAGGGGAAAATCCAGAAGTTATAATGAAATTATAAAATGTGATTTCATAGAATAAAGCAAAATCAAGACACCAACAAAATATATGCATCATGCCCATAAAAATCCTCTATCCCTCCTATGCAAAGAATTCCTAAAAATTTATCAGAAAATGACAAACAGCCCAATATAAAATAGGGGAATATTATAAACAGGAAATTCAAAGAAAAGAAAATGCAATGTTCAAAAATATAAGATGGGTAAACTCAGCTGTCTAAAAAATGCTAATTAAAACAATGAGATTTATCATTTTTATCCATCAGCTTGGCAAAAATTAAGAAGAGTAATAACTTATGAGACTAATGAGGATGTGGAGAAATTAATATGTTGTTTTCCAGATTGTTAATTGTTACAACTCTTTTGGAGTATCTAGCAAAATTTTAAACATTATAAATCGTATATTTTGAAATCTTATGTAAAAAAAAAAAAGCACTAAAAACTTATGGATATGTGTATATATATATGTACAGACAGACAGACAGACACACACACACACACACACACACAGAGGAATGTTTGTTATAGTATTGCTTTTAAGTACAAAACCCTAGAACCAATCTGGATGGCCATCAGTTGAATACGATTTAGCTATCCATAACTGTTATGGTATACATATACTACAGAATATTATGCATCTACCAAAAAGAATGAGTTAGGTCTATATGTATAAACTTGGAGTAATGTTCACGATATAATCTTTAGGGAAAGAGTCAGTTGCAGAATAGACCGTGCAGTGTGATTCTATCTTTGTTTTAAAAAAAAATGTATGTATGTTGTTTACTGCCTTTCTCCTCCCACAGGGATATGCTTTGATGAGGGAAAAGACTTTTGCCTATTTTGTTTATTTCAATATCATCTGTGCCTAGAACAGTGTCTGACACATAGTAGGTGCTCAACATTTTTTTAATTCAATGAATGAGTGATTGCTTGTCTATTTTTGTAGGAGCAAGGAGAAGAGGGTGGAAGGATCCTCTCTAGGCTATTAATTTCAGTTGCCTCTGGGGAAAAGAATTACTGAGAAGTACTGGGAGGGAAGATCATTAACATTTTCTTTATACGTCTTTGTTTTGTCTCACTTGTTAACAATAAACATATTCATTCTATAAAATAAAAAATATTAAAAAGATAATGTCAAAGGGAGGAAAGGGAGATAAGCTATGAATGCCATCACACAGAGACACATACTCAACTCAGTCATATACACTTCTGGGTAGAGAAGAGACAAAGAGGCAAGAGCAGACTGGGCCGTCTGGGGGCAGAGAAGGCTGGAGGTTACAGGAGTGGGTGGGCGCAGAGGCTTTCTTTTCCTTATATTCAATTAGGGACTGTTTGTGGATGCTGATTGCTTTATCCATCTAAAGAGATGCATACATTGAAAATTGCTGCTCCTGGTTTCAAATACGAGCGCATTCACCACTTGGCTTCTGGAATTACTTCTATTTTGTTTATACCAATGAGTAACGAGTAAGTCATTTTCTTCACTCCCATGGCTGCTCTTAAGTCACTCTGGACTGGTTCTACTTGGTCACTAGTACCAGAGCTCAAAAATCTCCTTAGAGTATACACACCTTTGGTAAAGAGGCCTCAAGCACGTTGCGCTAGTTACTTGGTACTGGAAAAATCGGGGGGGCATACCAGAACTCACTCTGATGTAAGCTCCTCGATTGCTACCTTCTTCATAATAATTAGATGCAGAAAATACAGTAATAACCTGGTTAAAGAGAAAGAGTGTCAGGTTCACATAGAGTTAGTTCTCAAAAGGTCCTTCAATAAAGTCAGAAACAGCTCAATTCTTTTTTTTTTTTTTTTTTTACTGTATGCGGGCCTCTCACTGTTGTGGCCTCTCCCGTTGCGGAGCACAGGCTCCAGACGCGCAGGCTCAGCGGCCATGGCTCACGGGCCCAGCCACTCTGCGGCATATGGGATCTTCCCGGACCGGGGCACGAACCCGTGTCCCCTGCATCGGCAGGCGGACTCTCAACCACTGTGCCACCAGGGAAGCCCAGAAACAGCTCAATTCTTAAAAAGCAAAAATCAAAGTTCAAAATCCATACAAATCATCCAAGTCTGATGGGATTTCCTGTGATTCCCTTGAAGAGAAACAAGGCTTTTAAATCATTGTCTCCAGGAGTACTAACTTCTAGCCACTCATCCCCACAGTGCATGGCCTTGCAATCTTGTGTACAATTTCAGTTCCGTATCTTACAATCCTCCTTAATGCTCAGTTTTGTAAATTCTAATTTTCCAAGGGGGTAAAGCCTTTATTTTCTTTCCTTGTGATATTTCAGCATTCAAAATAAAACTTGTCTAGTATCACAGTCCTTTTCTTTTGTCTGTACTGACTGATTTAGAGGATTCAGGGCCCCCCACAAAACCAGTGCTTTAAGGTCAGAGAAATAGTGGCTAGATAAGGGACCATGACCACTCCGCTGGGAAGGAACCAACCTTGGGGGTGTGGTGGAGGATGGGGAGCCTTGGGAGGGTAATACTTGTCAGTGACAGGAAAGCTGGTTTCGGCCCAGTCCTGCCCTAATGAGCAGGTCACTTCAGACAAACCACTGCTATTTTCTCCCCGTTTTCTTATTACAAATAAACCCTAAATAATACTTGCCTTACCATCTCGCAATGTCAGTATGAGCCTCCAATGAACTAAACGAGTTAGGAAAAGTGAAAGTGTTGAAATAGAAGGAAAGGCCATGCAATTTGGTATTCCTTTTTAATTATTGCTGTTCACTATGAGAAAAGGGGGCATCCCAGGACAACCTGGGACCAGAAACCAGCTCCTCAGGCCTCACCTCTCTAGCCTATCAGACACCACTGAAGAAGCACAACGCATTCCATTTTAGTGGCTGCAGCGAAACTGCCCACAGCGAGGGACTTGCTAGAGCTCACCTACTCAGTGAATAGAAGTATGTTTTGTGGTTCTGCTCTGCACAGGGAAAGTGCAAAAGGTGAAAGAGAGCAAACTGGATTCACTGCTGCCTTTCTGTGCTCAGTGAGGATAAGTACATTCTTAACCCCACTACTGGAGATTTGCCTTGCGATTAGCACAGAACAAAGCCTTTCTGTGTGTGTACTTAGTGCCATGTGTCAGAGTTTCTATCTCTGGGATTAGGGAAGATCGGAGAAATAAACCAAATATCTCTTAGGGTGAGGGACAGTGAGGCCCCTTGAAGCAACCTCTGTGAACCCGACAGTCTCCTGTTTCAGTCTACCAAAGCATGGAGTTCTGTTTTGGGCCTAGGGAAGATGTTTTCCCATGGGCTTCGAGGTCAGACACATCCTGTGAAGAAAGACTAGGCTTGGGGGAAGGATGTCTGTGATGATGTCACCAACACTGTTAGCTTACCTTCCCATCATGGCAAACTTCATACCCTTCGGGCTTACATTCATGAGACCTAATGAGCATCTTCAACTGGTATTTATTAAGAATCTTGGAGGTAATGTCTGGTCCAAAATAGCAGCCCCCTCCTCGACTTGTATTTGGGTAACAGCCTCTTTTGTCTATCGGATCACTCCACAGAATGTCGATTAGGCTGCCACTTACAAGTGAGAGTTTATCTTTCTAGATTCCAACTTCTTTTCCAGAAATATTATCCCAAGTTATCCCAAAATCTCACTATTTCTCATTCCTCCTTCAAAACTGTTTCACACTCATCTCCTCCATGAATCTTTTCCAGAATAATCTGAATGCCCATAGCCACCACAATCCCTTTCTACCCATCCCCAATAACCAATGTAGCAATACTTAGTAACCATGAAGGATCAGCCCTTGGGCTTTTTCTTTTTTTCTTTTTTTAAAATTCCATCGCAATTGCTTAACCTACAGGGTCTTTTCTCTTAAAAAGAATTTCACTGCCATGTTCAAAGGAGAAGGTAGCTCCCCACAGTGAACATACAGGCACTTGGTGTTTTTAATATGTTCTAAGAGATAAGGTAAGTCTCCCAGTTATGGTTTTGGCCCTGGTTTTTGTCCTGTGGACTACATAGCATGATAAAGCCTTTTCCCCATCACAAATATAGGCAACTGTTCATCCAAGAATATCTTGTAAAGCATCTCCTTCACTTTTTGCCCCCCTTGATAAGCACATTCTCAGCTTCAGCAGTACATTTAGCCATTGACTGGTTTTCCACAAGTATGTTATTAGCATAACATTTCCTTGTGGGGATGAAAGAGGCAAGTGCAGGCTGCATGATGCTCACAACTGAAGACCCAAGTTTCTAAGAATTTTTTCATAAAAAACTGGGGGCTCCCTGTTTGTAGCTCTGATCTACATATAATGTTTCTTTATTCAAACATCTATGAGAGCTTCAGCAGTAGTGTGAAAAACTAGCTTTGTAGCTAAAGCTATGCAACCTTGAGAAAAGTCTTTGGGTCTTACTTTCTTTAAAATCAGAGGTTGGGGCCAGATGAGTTGTGAAGTATCTCAAAGTTCTAACAGACTTTATTTTCTAATTTTTCAATGTCTAATAGACTGTATTTTCCACATGTTTCTTTGAAGGGCATGAAGAAGCATGTATTTTAAGTTGTGCAGTTATTCTAGTGGGTCCAAATCAGATCTTAAAAAGACCAGAAATGGTCGTCCCACTAAACCCGACTGTACGCCCATTTATAGGTTTGGTATTGAAGGGGAGCTAGAAATAAGTGAGGGGAAAGACAGTGAGGTGGAGAGAACAGAACTGGTAGGAGAACTTCTCTGGAATGCTAAGCACCTCATCAGAACTGGAGAAACTGTGCACCAGGCACATTCCGGACACTTGCAGATGATTGATTTTTTGATGATTGACTGAAGTGAGAATTAAAACCACCTAAGAAGGTTCAGTTCAGGATTCTCCTTTCTCCCCCACTGGATTCCAACACTGGCACAACCCTACCCTACAAATAAATATAATGGAACCCATTTACTTTGCTGGTGATTATGATGAAAATAACACTTGCATTTGAAACTGAGCCATATCTGAATCTTACACCATGAATTCATGTCTGGGAGACATGATCTGACTTTCAGTATAATGAAGGAGAAAACACGGAACACAAGGAGGTGTGTTTTATAAGGAGGGGATTAACTTTTAAATTCCTACATGAGATGCAAGTCATTTACAACCAAAATTACCCCAGGAAAACCTTCTAAATTACTCTTAAAGCACAGTATACATGATTTTGTATATAAAATCCTATACAGACATATGGATGTGTGAATATTTTATGTATGTGATAATGTAGAACATATGATAAATTATATGAAACTAAAATTTTATACTTTTTTCTCCTTTTTGCCATATGTATATACTTGAAATTTACATAAATTAAATGTACATATGATGGGACTCTGTTAAACTAGAATAAGCACTGGCCATGGAGTTAGCTCTTCAAGTGTCACCTATGTCACCATGGAACCTATTCGGGCCTTAGCTGACTCCTCAATGAAATGAGGAAGATATAGCTAACATTCATTTTTCTTTGGTTCAAGGTCATAAGGGGTCATAAGGGGTATCAATTTTATAGAAGTGAGCTTCTTCAGAACCATCCATTCAATGAGTTCTGCATTTCTTTTCTCTGTCCAGAATTCATTCATTCATAAACTTTACAGAGACTGTGACCACAATGTAGATTTAATTCTGAGGCTCACAAACAAAAAATGCTATAAAAGTCACTTTGTTGGTGAAACAAATTCCTCAGCAGAGACAATCTCTTTCCTCTCAACAACATCCTCTCCACTGAAATGCAAGGGCCTTTGGGAGTGCATGAAAGAATAAGTATTTACAACATTCCTTCCTGAAAATTTTCAAACCAAAGATTGGAAAGGTTTTTATTGAATGCCAACTTTTGTATGACATGGTCAACAAAAATCTATTTGTGTCTCAGCCTTTACACCTCCTAAATCCAAAATAAATCCTGCAAGTGTCCCATGCTTGCCTACAGTTTTAAGTGATCCAGTTTTCAAAAGTATGCTTTTGGGGAGAGATAATAGCTCTGAAAGATGTATCTAAACGCTTCTCTTCTAAGACACTAACACTGTAGATTCACTTTTGTATTTTCCCTTAGTTATGTGTCCTCCTTCCAGCTTTTGAATATGTCATCTTAAAAGCTGTGCTCAGTCCAAACCTTCCAGCCAGGTACCTAGATGGCTTTAGATACCTACTCCTTGCCTACCCATCGCCTCACTGGATGAGGGGAGACTAGAGTAGTTCATTACTTTCTTGAGATCTCCTATCACTCTTTTTGTGGCACGCGGGCCTCTCACTGTCATGGCCTCTCCCGTTGCGGAGCACAGGCTCCGGACGCGCAGGCTCAGCGGCCATGGCTCACGGGCCCAGCTGCTCCGTGGCATGTGGGATCTTCCCGGACTGGGGCATGAACCCGTGTCCCCTGCATCGGCAGGCGGACTCTCAACCACTGCGCCACCAGGGAAGCCCTCTCCTATCACTCTTAAATCATCTTTCCCTTCAGAAAAAGAGCATGGGCATTAAAGTCAGACCTGGGATCAAATCCTGCTCTATCATTCAGTGACTAGCCAAGTGACTACAAAAAAAGCCATTTCACTCTTGGGAGCCTTCTCAATGAAGCTGACTACACTATTTAAAATTGCAACTCTGTCCCCTACCTCCAGTTCTCTGTTTCCCCTAACCTTGTTCTAGTTTTAATTTTTTCCATAGAACTTCTCACTTAACATAGTTACTTGTTATTGTTATATAATTATATATGTAATATTATATAAATAACTTCATATATACATATTATTTAGCTCCTCCCCCTAAAACATAAACTCCATGAGGGGATAGATCTTAGGTCACTTACTTTCTCAAAAGCTTAGAACAGTGCCTGACACATAGTAGGTACTCAATAAATTTTACTTGTTAAGTAGATTAAGAGAAGGGAGTCACTCAGGACATAAATAATTAAAATTATTTTTTAAACTTTTCTGGCCTCTTTGTTGTTTCAAGTCTGTCCTGAAGGAAGAGGTCACGCTTGTCTCTATACGATGACTCAGCTATGAATACATACATCCCCCACATCTCAGGGAATATAAGATAAAATTTAAATTACAGCACTCTGCCAAGAATCATGCACTTCCATGAGTATGGAACAAGTAGCCTATGATCTTTACTGCAACACAGCTCACAGATATTAAGAAATAAAGTAATTGTGAAATCTGTTTTTATCTGGAAATTTCAACTCTAGCTGACTAAAGTGTGCATGTCCATGACGTACCAGGAAATGAGGAAAGAAAATTAAAGGTACAACTGAAATTATTAAAATATTGGGAATGAGATTCTGGTCAATTTTACCCTGTGTCAGCTCCAGTCATGTACACTGAGTCTGTAAGATGCCTCATCTACATTGCTGGGGTGAGGGGAGGCTCTATTACAGAATAATGACCACCGGTTTCCTCCCTCCCACTTCTTAAGGCTACATCTCTCTACAATTCTAACTCATCCAAGCTTCCAGACTCCCTGATTTTCTTCTTGTGCAGCTCCAATCTTTTTGGCATCATCCTTTTTATTCACTATAACCTCTGGTCTTTGGAATTTGGATATCAAAATTTAAGGAGGCATCTTTTCCTACTTGCTATAGGATGCCTCTTATACTTCTTTGATTTCTAAATACTTTGAATTCACAAGCCAGTGATGAATTCTATTTCTCTCTTTTACCTCTTCCTCTCCCTCTCTATCCTCCCGCCTGTCTTTCTCCTCATTGATTAGAGATTATTTTATATCAGAAATCACATTTTAGGGACTTCCCTGGCAGTCCAGTGGTTAAGACTCCACGCTCAGGGTGTAGCTCAGGGTGTAGACTTAACCAAACTAGTCCAGAGAAGCCACTAAACAAATAAATGAGCATGAAAGCAAATAATAACAAGCCCCAGAGAAGCATGGAAATAATTAGAGTTACTATATTACCTAAAATATCCAGTTTTCAACAAAAAATTATAAGACATGCAAAAAAAAAAACCACACACACACACATACAGGGGAAAATAAGCAGACAATTGAAATTGCCTTTGAGGGGATTAGAAGCTGACTTAGCAGACAAGGATTTCAAACCAATTATTATAAATATTATATTAAAACACAGCTATATATATATAACACTTCACTGAATAAGAACAGAACGCATTTTTTTCTCAAGAGCACATGGAGCATTTTCCAAGATAGACCATATGTTAGAGCATTAAAAAAAAAAGGCTCAATAAGTTTTAAAAGGATTTAAATCATGCTAAGTATGGTCTGCAACCACAACTGAATTCAAGCAGAAATAATTAAGAGAAGGAAATATGGGAAATGCACAAATATACAGAAATTAAACAACATATTCCTAAAAAACATATAGGTTAAAGAAGAAATCACCAGAGAAATTAGAAAATACTTTGAGATGATTGAAAACTAAAGCACAACACAGCAAAACTTACAAGATAGAGCTAAAGCAGTACTTAAGGGAAATTTACAGCTTCATTAGCAAAGGAAAAAGAGTTCAAATCAATGACACTACCTCTCACCTTAGGAAACTAGAAAAAGAAGAGCAAAATAAATCTAAATCAGAAGGAAGGAAATAATAAAGATTAGAGCAGAAATAAGTGAAGGAGAGAATAAAAAACAATAGAGAAAAGTCAATAAAACGAAAAGTTGATTCTTTGAAAAGACCAATAAAGTTGACAAACCTTAGCGAGACTGACCAAGAAAAAAAGAGACTCAAATTACTAAAATCAGAAATGAAAGAGGAGACCATTACTACCAACCTTGCAGATATTAAAAAAATTTTTTTAATATATATATATTTCACATATATGTATATATTACAAACAACTTTAGGCCAACAAATTAGATAAATTAGATGAAATGGACAAATTTCAAGGACGATACAAGCTATCAATGATACCAAGAAACAAACTACTCAAGAAGAAATAGAAAATCTGAATAGAACTATAGCAAGAAAGACGACTGAAACAGTAATTTTTAAACTGCCTACAAAGAAAAAAGCCTCGAAAAGTATCAAAATGAAGCCAGCAACATACAAAATGGATTATACACCATGACCAAGTGGGATTTATCCCAGAAATGTAAGGTTGGTTTAACACCTGAAATCAACCAATGTAATACACCACATTAGTAGAATAAAGGACAAACAATACATGATCATCCTAATAGATACTGAAAAGCACTGACGAAGTCCAACACTCTTTCATGGTAAAAACACTCAAGAAAGTAGGCACAGAAGAGAAATTCCTCAATCTGATGAAGGGTAGGTAATATACAAACAAACAGCTAATATACTTAATGGGAAAGACTGAATGCTTCCCCCCAATATTAGGAATTAGACAATGATGTCTACTCTCACCACTTCTATTTTTCAACACTGTACTAGAGGTTCTAGATAGGGCAATGAAGCAAGAAAAAGAAATAAAAGGGGCTTCCCTGGTGGTGCAGTGGTTGAGAGTCCACCTGCCAATGCAGGGGACACAGGTTTGTGCCCCGGTCTGGGAAGATCCCACATGCTGTGGAGCAGCTGGGCCCGTGAGCCATGGCCGCTGAGCCTGCACATCTGGAGCCTGTGCTCCATAACGGGAGAGGCCACAACAGTGAGAGGCCCGCGTACTGCAAAAAAAAAAAAAAAAAAAAAAAAAGAAAGAAAAGGCTGCTTGATTGGAAAGGAAGAAGCAAAACTATCTTTATTCACAGATAACATGCTCTTGTTTATACAAAGTCCTAAGGAATCCACTAAAAACCATTAGAATGAACAAACAAGTTTATCAAGGTTCACAACATGAGATCAGTATACAAAAGTCAATATATACCAGAAATGAACAATCCAAAATGCAATTAAGAAAACAATTCTATTTACAATAGCATCAAAAATATTTGGGAATAAACTAGGAATAACTTTAACAAGTGCCTCACTGTACGTGATTACAAAACACTGCTGAAATTAAAGATCTAAACAAATGGAAAGACATCCCACCTTCATGAAATTAAAGATATAATATTGTTAAGATTGCAATAGTAACTAAATTGATCCACGGATTCAAGGCAATCCCTACCAAAATCCCAGCTCTTTTTTGGTAGAAATTGGCAAGCTGATTCTAAAGTTCATATGGAAATTCAAGAGACCCAGAATAATCAAAATAATCTTGAAAAAGAAGAATAAAGGTGGAGAACTCACACTTCCCAGTTTCAAAACTTTCTACAAAGCTATAGTAATCAAAACTGTGTAGTAATGATAAAAGGACAGACATATAGATCATGGAATAGACTTAAGAGTCTAGAAATAAACCTTCATATTTACAGTCAATTGATTTTTCGTAAGGGTGTCAAGAAAATTCAAGGAGAGGAAGTCTTTTTAACAAATGGTGCTGCGATAATTGGATATCCACATGCAATAAAATCAATTTGGACACCTACCTCACACCATACACAAAAATTAACTCAAAATGGATCAGACACCTAGACATAAGAACTAAAACTATAAAACTCTCAGAGGAAAACATAGAAATAAATCTTTATGATTTGGGGTTAGGCGATGGCTTCTTAGATACCACACCAAAAGCACAAAGCAAAAGCACTTCTTTTACTGTGACTGAGTAAAAGGAGCCAGAGACAAAAGATCACATACTGTATGAGTCCATTTCTATAATATGTCCAGAATAGAGAAATCTATTAAGATCAAAAGGAGATTAGCGGTGGGACTTCCCTGGTGGCACAGTGGATAGGACTCCGCGCTCCCAGTGCAGGGGGCCCGGGTTTGGTCCCTGGTCAGGGGACTAGATCCCACATGCATGTCGCAACTAAGAGTCTGCATGCCACAACTAAGAAGACTGCCAGCTGCAACTAAGGGGCCCACGTGCCACAACTAAGGAGCCCACCTGACACAACTAAGACCCGGCACAACTAAATAAATAAATAAATTTTTTTTTAAAAAAAGGAGATTACGCCTGCCGATGCAGGGGATACGGGTTCGTGCCCCGGTCCGGGAAGATCCCACATGCCGTGGAGGGGCTGGGCCCGTGAGCCATGGCCGCTGAGTCTGCGCGTCCGAAGCCTGTGCTCCGCAATGGGAGAGGCCGCAACAGTGGGAGGCCCGTGTATGGCAAAAAAAAAAAAAAAGGAGATTAGTGGTGGTCTAAGTGTGCAGGGATGGTGGTCAGGGGTGGGGAGAGAATGGGAAGTGACTGGTAATAGGTATGTGAAGTACCTTTTTCAGGTATGAAAATGTTCTAAAATTAGATTGTGGGGATAGTTGTACAACATCGTGAATATACCAAACCCACGGAATTATATACTTTAAATACCATTTAAATATGGTATTTGAATGATACGTCAATTAAGTTATTAAAAATATAGTAATGAATTTAGAGAGAAGGATATGATCTGCTTAGAAAGGTAAGTCACTTTTTACATATTATTAGAACAACATCATCTATGCTGCATCTTCACTGCCACTTTAGTGAACAGTTTGATTACTTACCTGTTCCCATTCATGCTTTGTTAATTGTTCAGAAAGGGATCCATTTGTTCTGATTCCCCGAGCTGTAATGGTTGTACCTACTTTATTTCCCTTCTCAGTAGCACGCTCTCCATCTATTGGACTTGGTGGCATCAGCACAGATTTCAACTACAAAACAAATTTATGCTTTAGCCAAACCCTATGCTCAGGGTGCTGCATGTAGAAACTTCAGCACTAGTTGCTATTCTGTTTATATTGTTGTGCCTCGACCCAATGGAAAACACATGGTCCCCTTTTCCATCTCACCTACCTCCTTCATCTTATTGATCCACTGATCTCTAAAAGTGGGGCTGTTAAGTTCTGTTTGTACATTTTTCAAAAAGAGATACTGTCCTAAGGGAAAGTTTCCCATTAGAGTTTCTAAAAGACCCCAGAAGCACAGATGTCAGTAGAGGTATGTTCTGTGGCATCCTGACAGGAAAAAGAAGATGCTAAGGGAAAACTAGTCTCCCTCTGAGCCTTTATCTATACATGGGGCTAAGAGAGAGAACTAACAGGCCTAGAGTTCAGAAACACCTCAAGAGGATGGTTGCTTTTCCTTTTGTTGTGTTTTCCAGGAGAACTGAGAGAAAGTACATCTGTGCCCAGGAAAGTACACAAAGGGGACATAAGTTGAAAACTTTGGAAGCCCTTCGACTTAAATGCACTGGGTTCTCAGTCTGACCTGCCAGCAATTGATTACATTCTCTAATTCTACTAACAAAGGCGATGTATTTCTTTGGAAATAAAATATCTCTCTGATAGTATATCAATTACTATAATCCCTTCTACATTCCCTTACATAACTTGAGACTGTAATTTTATACTTGTTTCTTTGTAGTATCATACCTTTATACAAAACAATTTGAAACACTTCTATTACATTGGTGACCTTAGTTCAGTAATGGACAATTCTCTGTGGTAGGCACTTAAGTTTCTTCTATAAACTAGGGTGTATATAAAATCTTACCTTTGTTTTTCAAAAATAAAATTGCACCTTGGGCTTCCCTGGTGGCGCAGTGGTTGGGGTCTGCCTGCCAATGCAGGGGACGTGGGTTCGTGCCCCGGTCCAGGAGGATCCCACATGCCGTGGAGCGGCTGGGCCTGTGGGCCATGGCCGCTGGGGCTGTGCATCTGGAGCCTGTGCTCCGCAACGGGAGAGACCACGGAAGCGAGAGGCCCGCGTACCGCAAAAAAAAAAAAAAAAAAATTGAACCTTATTGAAAAAATTGAACCATTTCATTGAGATGGTTGGAGTTCAATTTCAGCTATTATTAGTGAGTTCACAGCCTACCCTCCCTGTCTCCCCACCAGCAAATGTTGCCAGGTCTTAGGCAGAGCAGAATATTCTGGGAGGACACTCTGGACGTGGCTCCACACAACTCACTTCTGATAAGTTCATCAGGCAGGGCAAAACCACATGGTCTCTTAAGTACATGTGGCTCTACCGTTTTCATGGCCACTTGGGATCAGGATACTTTGTCCAGCCCCTGCTAAGGTACCACATCATCATTTTCTCCTGGGGGTCCTACTAGCCATCCCTTCCCACAACCCCTGCCAGGGAGTTTAAAAAATACTAAACCAGAGTCTTAGTGTTATAGAGTCTTCCTTCTCTGTCCCTCTGCATTCACCCTCCTCCCCAACCTGCCTACCTTACAAAATACCTTTAATGAACCTAGAATGGAGGTTGTCATCAGGTTCCCGCAACCCTACCCCTCTCCTATTAACAATTATACCACAACAGCAGGTATCAACCAGGAAGCATGGTCACCCCTACACTTGGAGAGTCCTAACAGATGGGCAAGTGGGGGTTATAAAACTGAACTTGAAAACCTGTTTTTGTATCTCATCTGGCAGAGTTCCAAAGGCTTGAACCTACTACTTTCATTACAGTTCAATTACATTTCACACAACAAGCACGTGCTACCAGTTCAACTTCACTCTAGGCAGGGTAGACAAAAAATACACAAGTCAAATTTCTACCTTAAAGCCAGACTTTTCAGTAGGTGGAACAATGATCCCCAAAGGGGGTGAAATTTGAGGTATCCTGGTAAAATTCCTGGCCCCCAAATTTCTCCCCAGGGTCTGTCTTGGTGACTGAAATTCAAACCTTAGTTTTAAGTATCAGGAAAAAGAGGAGAGAGTTGCAGAAGAGAGTTATGTTCAAAGCTTACTCTATGCCATTTTCTTCATCTAGGTAATTATATTTAATCCTCCTAACAATTCAGTACAGTAGGTATTTTTAGCTTCAGTGTATACATGTGGAAACTGAGGCTTAGAAATCATTGGCAGCTTGCCCAGTCACCCAGCCAGAAGCAGGATGTAATGCTAGCTACATCTGTCTGATATCAGAGCTCCATGGTGTTTGCTACGTTAAGGTGGCTCTCAATTTAGGGTCTCCACAGAGACAGTAATGGGCATTCCAGACACATGCTCTTAATATCTCAAATAGCCCTAGAGAGGCCAGGCTTCTCAGGCTAACCTCAGGAAAGGAAAAGTTTTCAATCTGATCAATTGGTACTGGCTGCCATGGCTGATCAGCACTGTTGTCATAGGGCAAGTGGTGGTGGAGTGTTGCATTCCTGCCATGTGCTTGCCAAAATTTGACTGACAAAAACATCATGCTCCCTTGCTCCTGGCTAGAATCATATCCACTCATTATGTCAACAGTGACTACCCCATGTTGATTGAAACGTCTTATTGGCTTGACTATTTGCTGATATTATAAGAAAGGTGCCTTAAACTAGGAACCTTAAAATTTACTGCAACTGGGATACTTTTGAGAGTAAAGGGATGTGCTATTAATAACTACAACAAGACAACAGGTGTAAACCAGGAAGTATGGTCATCACTGGGTGGGGCTGGGGACTGGGGTATGCAAAATCACCACAGAATCAGGAAAGGGGTTGTAAAAAGATTTTTTTCCAGTTTTATCTTACACTTGCCCTATTTGGTCTTAAATCTCTTAGGAGATATTCAACAAACATTAATTAATACTTAACTACATCTTGGTGCTGGGGTTGTATCAGTGAACTAGAGAAGCAGGGGAGGATGGTAAACAAACAGTACTACAACTGCTTATTTAATTTTGGTAACTGTTATGAAGGATATGTACAAGGGGCTTGAAAGCACACAGAAGGGGACCTGATCTAGTGTGGAGGTCATGGATGGCTTTCCAGAGGAGGGGTGTATATTTAAGCTGAAATTAAAAGGATGAGAAGGAGTTAGCAACAATATTATCATTCATATGTGTATAAAGGCATAAGGGCTCTAAAAACTCAAGGTGGGACTTCCCTGGTGGTCCAGTGGCTAAGAATCCATTTTGCAATGCAGGCGACACAGGTTCGATCCCTGGTCGGGGAACTAAGATCTCACGTGCCGCGGGGCAACTAAGCTCGCGCGCCACAACTACAGAGCCCACGCACTCCGGAGCCCGCGTGCCACAACTAAGACCCGACGTGGCCAAAAATAAATAAATAAATATTTTTTTAAAAACCCAAAACTCAAGGTGAACAGGAATCACATTTCTGTCCATATCAAATTAAATTCTGGCTCTAGATCCCACTTGCTTCGATTGGTTGGAAGTCGATTATCAGTCCTGAGGAGTAAGGGTTTAGGTTTCTCACTAGGACCGTACAAGATCACCTGGCTCCAGAGCTGCCACTAGTCCTCATGCCCACCTGGCACCCCATCTACTCCCTACTCTGGGAGTGTTGGCTGGGCTCTGGTACAGGTGGAAGACGACTGCAGTCACTCTGCAAGGCCCAGCCAAAGACGCTGCTCACTACGGCTGGGAGCTTCACAGGCCCCCCACACCCGCTACTCTCAGAGGGTCAATACATATGCCTGCTCTGCTTCTTCTGTATTGAATATGATTGCTTAAGTTGAAATATTAAAATATTCCCCCCCAGATTACCCTGAGCCATTTGGAATATATAAGGGAAATCACACCAATTCAGAAATAAATTGCTGTATGATTCCATTTCTATGAGGCACCTAGAGCAGTCAAATTCATAGAGACAGAATGTAGAATGGTGGTTGCCAAGGGCTGGGGAAGGTGGAATGGGGAGTCAGTGTTTAATGGGTAGAGCTTCAGTCTGGGAAGATGAAAAGTTTTAGAAACGGATGGTGGTGTCAGTAGTGATGGTTGCAGAACAATGTGAAAGTACTTAATGTCACTGAACTATACGCTTAAAAATGGTTAAAGTGGTAAATTTTATGTTGTGTATATTTTACCACAACTTTAATTAATTAAGTAGAAATTTTAACTTTTCAAAAATCAGGATTTTTCACTTTTAGAAACTATACGAAGTGCCGATATTTCCTCATTTTTCCACTTTCACCAGGAATTTTTTTTTTTTTTTTTGCGGTACGCAGGCCTCTCACTGTTGTGGCCTCTCCCGTTGCGGAGCACAGGCTCCGGACGCGCAGGCCCAGCGGCCATGGCTCACGGGCCTAGCCGCTCCACGGCATGTGGGATCTTCCCGGACCGGGGCACGAACCCGTGTCCCCTGCATCGGCAGGCGGGCTCTCAACCACTGCACCACCAGGGAAGCCCTCACCATGAATTTTTAACAATGCATTTTCCATATATAGAAGTTATCCATTTAGTTCCTTATCATGCAATCATAGATTTTCTTAAAATTTGTACTAATCTTTTCAGAGTTACAGCAACCACTAAAACACGAATCAATACAAAATAATAAATGAAGGGAGGTATGTATCCCTTTATAAATCTCTGAGACAACATTCATGTAAACACTGCTTCTTACTTTGTTTCTTTCTATACGGTGGAGTAAATTCAAGTCTGTGGACTCTGATATCCCTCCGTGTATGACCAGGATTTCATTGTCAATGATTGTACCAATTGGGAGCCAGGTATAGATGTCTTCCAAGATTTGTAAAATTTTTTTCCCATGTAGCTGTAAGTAAGAGCTTGAGTAAGTTTGTTTTTCTGATAGTTCAAGTTGATTGAATAGTCCCAACATATGGACAAAAACCCCACAGTTTTCAGGCCACCCAAAGAAGATCAGGATGGAGTCACTAACCAACAAGCATGCATTAATCATGTCTTTTTAGTCTGTATTTTTGATACTTTGACATTTTGGTGCCTTGCTGACCCTTGAGAAGAGACTGCCCCTCCCAGGGCCAGTTAATTCCTAGAGATAGTAAAGGACTTGCCTTTTGTATGTAAATGAGGCTACCTTTCATATGCAAACCAACCTATCCAGAGCCTGTCCTCCCAACTAGTCCTTTATGGAATTCTCACACCCAGGGTCACTATTCTCAGCTCCAGTCACCCCAGGGCCAGATACCAGACAACCTTGGACAAGCCCTAAGCCCCAGAGCCTGCTAAAACTATTCAAACTAGCCAATCCTAAACCTGTTTACAATGCATCACCCACTTCTTCCCAAGGAAACCACAATAAAGGCTGTTGTCCATGTCAAGGAAACCACAATAAAGGCTCTTGTCCATGTTTGCCTGCATTCCCTCTGCCTCTGACTGACCCCCGGAGTGCTTCCCCATGTGGCCGCCCAGTGTGGTGCGCTATGCCTCCAGTTTCTAAGGAACTGTGAGTAAAAACCTTTTCCTTCATGACAGTCATTTCCATGTCTGCATGTTTTACCATACCTGAGTAAAACAAATCCCAGGTACCTTTAAAACAATGGAATATGTCTGTATCTATGCTAAAACTTACACAGAAGTCACAATGAAAAAGCTTGTGTCTAGAAAGAAAAACAGGTCTTCACTATGGCCAGGGCTTCCTTTTGTGCTTTTATTTTATTGGCATGAATTCTGACTAGTTCTCCCCTCACCCTTCTTGAAGCTTTTTTTTTTTTTTAACTTCTATGTACAAACAGCAAAGAAAATGCAAAAAAAAAGAGCCTTACCTTATATTTATGCAAAACTTCTTTTGTGAAGCCATACCTGAAAAAGAAACAATGGGATTTCAACTCTTTCATTGAATGTTGAGAACTCCTACTTACATGAGTCAAGTCATGCAAAAAGGGAGCCCTTGATATCTCGCTACCACAAGTATCAAGAACTCAAGAAACTAGACTTTATTTGGAACGATTACTTATCCAAGACTTTGCTAGGCACGATGGGAAAGAACAAAAGCAGCCGATGACATTGTCCCTATCCTCAAGGCGCTTAAGAGTATAGTTGGGAAAAGAAGATAAATTTTCATGAAACAATTACAAGACAACTTAAGAAGTACATGGTCTGCCCAGGTGTGTAAGTACTGTAAGTATTCAGAGACGTGTGCTGTGGCCACTGGGGGACAGTGTGTGGGAGAATGCTTTTCATTTAGATAGAATTTCTCAGACATCCTATATCTTATAGTAAATGAATGATCAGGGGGCAAAAAGACTGAATAAAGACAAAGAAAAGCCTAGAAGATAACAAGTTGGCTCTTTATAGTCTCTGATATAGTTCATGTAATGGTACTGAGGGTTTGAATAGAAAGTGTCAGGAATTTTAATGCCTGAATAGCAGTCACTAAGGGAGAATTAATGATGAAAAAGTTTTTTCAATTACTTTCCTTGCCTTAGGATAATAATATATACCTTTAACACAGTGAAGTCAGAACACAGCATACTCACTCCAGGTTTCCATGCAGATCATGTCATGTGAAGCTTCTAGAGGGTGATGTTATGTTTTCCGAGATGAACTCAGCCCTGCCTACTCAACAGCACCTTGAATCAGCTTACCCCAAACTGAACTCATCCTTCTCCCTCACCCCAACTTTCTCCACTTATCATGTTCCTAATAACAGTGATCTTGCAAATTCAAGCTAGGAACCTGGAGGTCATCCCTGATTCTCTCTCCTTTCAAGTCCCCCATATCACGTTACCAAGCCTTAAATCATTGCCTAAACTTCCTCCTGAATATATCTACTGCTTTGCATCTCCATCTTTACCACCCAAGTCTAAGTGAGACTCCATCATCTCTCTCTTCAACTACTTCCTAATTGGCATTCCCATATCAATTCTTGTCCCTCTCCAAACTAATCTTCCTGCTGCATTTTAAAACACAAACTGCATAATACTCTTCAATGATTTTCTCTTGTCCTCAGGAGAGAGCCCAAATTTCTTTGCAATCATTTCTTACGTCTCCAGCCCTATCAGGTACCATCCTGTCCTTCAGTCTATGTTCCTCCCATCCTGAACTTCTTTCAAGTCTAAAAAGTCCTTTCTCAAGTTCTGCATAAGTTGTCTCCTCACTCTGGAACAGTTTCTCATCCCCCCTGCCATGGTCCTCTCTTGATCGCCTAATTCATCCTCCAGGTCTCAGGCTAATGCCATACTTCTATGGGAGAACCTTCCAATCACCCCTCAGACAGATTGGATCCCCCACTTTACAAACTCATCACACTTGAAAAAGCTGCTCAACTCATGTCTTCCCTGCTAGATGTAAACTCCAGTAGGGCAGGGGCCATGTCTCTTTCACTAACCATTGTAGGCACTAGATAAATACAACTGACTAGCTAAATAAAGGGAAGGATAAATGGCATGCCCAAATAAACAGATTGAGCTATATTATATATAATGGGTCTCTGAAAGTAGCCTTGAGATTTTGGGATTTTTTTTTCTTCATAATCTTATCATTTGCTTCCATACTTGAGGATTAGAATTGAAACTGTATTCAGGCCAAGTGCCAAAACTGCCCCAAAGACAAAACTAATCAGCTGCTGAGCTTTGATCTAGGCACCCAAAAGCCCAGGACCAAAGCATGAAACATGCCATGCCTTCTACTTCCCTAGAGCAAACTGGATTCTGTTTTTCATAAAACAAGAAACAAGAAAAACAAAAGGAGAAGCAGAGGAAGAAAAAGAGGAAGGGAAAGGGGAAGGGGAAGAGGAGGAGGATGAGGAAAGAAGAGAAAGGAGAACATTTGTCACTTACTGTGCCTTTCAGCAAAAATTGGTAAACCATTTAACCAATCTTTTTTCCCCAAAACTCCAGTGAATCAGATAGTTGAAATGCTATGTTACAGCTGTTCTCAAGTATGTTTATGAACAACTATGCCAAAAGCAATCACCGTGTCATAAAAAATATACACATCAGTGAAAAACACAGTACTAGTTTCTGAGACAACATGTGATGCAAGCCGAAAGAGTAGCAAGAGAATGAGTCCATCTAAACCTGCTCATAGAACCTACCACACCTCCAGACCTGGCCTAACACGTCTACTCAGCACACAATTTGGCTTGTGAAGGCTGGGCACGAGAAGAAGAACATAACAGAAGGGCGAAGGAAGAACGGGAAGAAAAGATAGGAAGGGAACTTTAGAGCAATTTATACTCACTCACACAGCAGAAGACTGGGGGAGGTAATCGCTGTAAGAATTGAGCTCTTCCTTGAGATTCTCCTCATCCCTGCTTCTCTACACTCACCTCTAACTCTCTGCTAGGAGCTAAACATGGCAGCATTTTCCAGAACAGGAAACAAAAGAGGAAATCCACAGGCCTAGGTTACCTCATATTCATCATAAAATCTTCATGGTTGCCTCTGTTCAGGTGCAGGTCATTGGGGTAGACCAGAAAACTCACAAACAGGATCATTAGGATCTCCATGGAATTTTTTCCTCGATCCACAAAATCACCATTAAAAACATATGGGTTGCTCACTGAGGGGAGACCATTCTTTGGAAGTAAGAAGGAGAAAAACAAGCAGTTAAAAGAATGTACTTTTAAAAGTAACACTTTGTACTTAATGTCCATGTGGATATGGAGAAAAGAGGCTGAGTCAGTTCTTCCACTGGGAAAAATGTGCTCACTCACTCAAGCCAGTTTCACTTTCCAGGGCAGGCATCTCCTGCAAGGGACCTTGGAAGTGAAGGATTAGCTTGGGACAGGAAGACTCCAGGGGGATGGGGATTGCTCACTCTACTCACCACCACCTACTATGAGTTTTCTCTGAAAGAACCTGATATTTGTCCTGTTAAAAATGGTTATTCTTGGGCTTCCCTGGTGGTGCAGTGGTTAAGAATCCGCCTGCCAATGCAGGGGACACGGGTTCGATCACTGGTCCGGGAAGATCTCACATGCCACAGAGCAACTAAGCCCGTGTGCCACAACTACTGAGCCTGGGTTCTACGGCCCGTGAGCCACAACTACTGAGTCTGCGTGCCACAACTACTGAAACCCACACACATAGAGCCTGTGCTCTGCAGCAAGAGAAGCCACGGCAATGAGAAGCCCGCGCACCACAACAAAGAGTAGCCCCCGCTCACCGCAACTAGAGAAAGCCCGTGTGCAGTGAAAAAAGACCCAACACAGCCAAAAATAAATAAATAAAATAAAATAATTTTTAAAAACAAACAAACAAAAATTAAATAAAATAAAAATGGTTACTCTCATCTCTTCCTTAGGTAGAAGAGGGAAACTTCTACCCAAGGAAGAACACTAAACTAAAAGCCAAATGTCGTTCATTCTTAGGGAACCTTATTTAACTTCTCTGGGCTGTGGTTCTCTCAATTTGAAAAAAGGGAATGACACTATATTCTCCACACACACCCCCATCCCAGATCAAATGAGAGAACGGGTATGAAAGCACTCAGGAAAGTGTAAGGTAATGCCCAACTGTGAGCAGGGCTAACACACCATCAGTACACTCTGATACGATCACACCAGGTGTTGCAGGCATGTGTTTTGACTTCTCACTGACCAGGGCCATATTTGTTGTTAAATATTTTGATCACCACTCCTGAGTATGAGATAACACTTTAAAATACAGTCTTAGCACAAAAAAGGACTGGCATCAGGACAAAGGTCTGGTCTTTATAGCAGCTATTCAGTCGTTTACTTCTGTAATACTAAACTCTAAGATAAAACTCGTCATGCCTGGTAGGGAAATGGTTGAGTGCATTCCTATTGCATAGTAAGATAAATTCAAATGTTTAAAAAATACATTACAAAGAGAAAATTTTAAGTACTCATACATTCTAATATATGTCCTCCTTCAAAAAAGTTACCTTCAAGAAATAATGTACGTATTCTAGTTATATTAATCTTCCTCAAATGATTTTCAAATTCCTTTTTTGTTAGATTTCAAATTACATAAGAAAATCTTATTACTTTATACTCATCACCTAGTATTTATATACATTTAAAAATTTTCATATCAGTATGATAGAAGTAGTTGAAAAAATATAATACAAGTTGTAGCAAATAACTTAGGGATTCCAGAAATCATTATGCAATGAAACATGTCCTGAAGGCAACTGGAAACAAACAAGCAAGCAGTGGTGTAGTGTTCTGGGCCAGAAGACTTATTCTCTAATTCAGTTCCACTTTTACTCATGTGTCTATCCTTGGGCAAGTTATTTGATCTTTATGAACTCTAGTTTCCTCAACTGTTAAATGAGAATGATAACTTCCATACCTATCACACAGGGCTACTTTGGAACTCAAATGAGACTGTGTATAAAATTTCACGAAAACCATAAAGCACCATACAAATTAAGAGATTCGTTTTATTATGGCCTCCAAGTTATTTCTATTTTTAAGATCCCATTATTTTATACTTTCTTATACATTAACTCGCATAACCTTATTCACACTGGGCTTAGATAGTGTGAGCCAGTTATAAAAATACAGGCTATTGGTCATCAAAACTTAAAGAAAAGGGGAATGATTCTGCATCTCTGATACACTTCCTTCCCTCAGCCTTCAGCTGGCTGGGATGAGTAAGCTGGAGAAGTCTGAGAGGTGCTGAAGGCTATAGGTTCTATTGGGATATCCAAGACTGAAAGGGGCTCAAGGAGCAGCAGCAGAGAGCCATGAAGAACTAGGTCTGAGAGGACATGGGGACTCCTTGATCAAGGGGAGACCCTGCCTCAGAGCATGTGTGTGGTCTTGCTTGGGAGAGAGGGATCTGTGGATCTTACCAGAAAAAGTATAGGAGAACTTCTTTTACATCTCTGAAGCTAAAAGAATACTAATACTTGTATTTAGAGACACCTAGGAACATAGAGACTTCCTCTCACAGTCTTGATGCAAGAGTAGAAAGTGTTGTGCCTCCAACTATGGAGAGGCTTAACCTAGCTTAAGCAGAAAATTAAAAATGGAAATAACCTAGTACTTAAGGGGATCCAGTAACCAGAGAGAGGCAGACCAATCAGATCTGCCAAAGTGCGATCCCCTAATGAGACAAGACCGCTGGAGGAGACAGAGGACACTTTTTTTTTTAAAGAGTACCATGAAATAAAGAACAAAAAGTTAATAATTCTTGGCATGAAAAATATGCTATTCAAATTTAAAATAGCAATAGATTGGCACTAACTACAAAGAAAGAATGGTTGAAAAATACATTACTGACCTGAAAGAGCAAGCAGATAAAAAATCTCTCACACAGAGCAAAACGCAAAATGATGGAAATCATGAGGAATGAGTAAGAGATTAGAGTTCAGAGCCAAGAGAACTAATGTGCCAATAATAAGCATTCCAGAATCAGGAAAAAGGAACAGATGGAGAAGAGGCAATAATTACATAAATAAGAGAGGGAATTTTCTATGGTTAAAAAGAGACTTCAGCCTGAAGTTTGAAAGAGCTCATGACTCCTATGCTCAATGAACATGTACTGATTGCTTGTTATATACTAGATACAGTTTTAGGGGTGTTAGAAACACAGAAGTAAACAATACAAAGTCCCTGCATTCAAGCAGCTTGCATTTAGAGAATCTAACACCCACATGCCCCATAGAGGAAAATACTCAAGACAATATTCTAACCAAATAACAGCAGTAACAATAAAAAGTCCTTAAGCCAGGGAAAGACTAAGAGGAAAGAATACAGATGTGAACAATGAACCTTTAAATAT
Organism: Hyperoodon ampullatus; assembly: GCF_949752795.1. Classification (NCBI taxonomy): domain Eukaryota; kingdom Metazoa; phylum Chordata; class Mammalia; order Artiodactyla; family Ziphiidae; genus Hyperoodon; species Hyperoodon ampullatus. The sequence goes on along the minus strand of NC_136913.1, from coordinate 16,911,396 downwards.
ATAATTAAATATAAATCAATAGCAATAATATGGAAATTGTGTTTAAGTACAAAGGAAGGATTCAAGAAATAGAAGAGACATACTATGAAGGAAATCTAATAATGGTCAAGAACTAAAAATATGGCATGAACAATAGCTAAGGATTTGCAGGAGAGGTGAAGGGAGAAAAGTAGAATTCTCTACAACACTCTGAACGGGGGATGTACATGGAAAATGTGAAAACAAATACATTTGTCTTACTGGAGGAGAGAGAGGCTAATGGTGGAGGAATAAAGTTATAGCTATTTGAGAAGTATACATACATACATCATTTATTAGAAATGTCAAGAATGGGAAGACAATGACTAATGAATGGAAAAGCACAGTAAAAATGCCAAAGAAAACAATAATTTAAAAAACTTCACCAAAACAGCAAAAAGAAAGGAAAAAAGGATGAAACAAAGAGAAATAAATAGTAGACAAAGTAGAATAGAAGGACATTTTTCAAAAATATGTGTTGTTATACTAAATGTGAGTGGGTTAAATTCTACCATTAAAATACCAAGACTACCAGGCTACATTAAAACACAAAACTCAGGTATGTATAGTTTGTGAGAAATACACATGAAAAAAATAAAGGGAGATTGAAAACAAGGTAAATACAACAAAGAAAAAGCAAAAATGCAAATATTAATATTAGAGTGGAATTTTTAATATTAAAAGTGCTAAACATGATGACAAAGCAACATTATATCACAATAACAGGCACTTTATAAAGAAGATACAATTCATAAACTTGTATTCAATAAACAAAAGAACAAGTTTTTGCTTTGTATATTTAGCTACTATAAATGCAAGAAGATTTTTTTAAAAATACAAACATAGTAAATCATTCACATCAAATTATTGGTTTAAAATAATGTCCACAAATTATTTGACACTCCCTTTAAAAGGTGAAGCCTAATTTACCATTCCTTGAATGTGGGCTGGACTTAGTGATTTGCTTTTAAGAAAGGAATAAGAAAAAGCAGAAGTGATGGTGTGCAACTTTGGAGACTAAGTCATAAAAGATACTGCAGCCTCCTATCTGATCTCTCTCTTGGATCACTCACTCTGGGGAAAGCTAGCTGCTATGTCATGAGAACACTCAGGTACCCTGTGGAGAGGTCCATGTGGCTGTTTTGTCAACAGCCAGCAAGGAACTGAAATGCTGTGCCATGTGAGTCAGCAATCTTGGAAATGGGTCTGCCAACCCCAGTCAACCTTACAAATGACTGCAGCCCTGGCCAATAGCTTGATTCCTAGCTCATGAGAGACCTTAAGTCAGAACCACCCAGCTAAACTGCACTCAAATTTCTGAACCATAGAAACTGTGAGATACTAAATGTTTGCAGTTTTAAGCCACTAAGTACTGGGGTAATTTATTACACAGAAATATACAATATACATATTTAGAAAGATATAGATGGAAAAAACTGAATATACAGTTTACCCTTGAACTGCAAGGGTCCACTTATACACAGATATTTTTCAATAGTAAATACTGCAGTACTTGAGAACCTGCTGTATAGCACAGGGAACGCCACTTCGCTGTACAGTAGAAACTAACACAACACTGTAAAACAACTATACCCCAATAAAAAATAAATTTCATTATATAATAGGTAAAAAAAAAAACACTACAGTACTACGTGGTCCATGGTTGGTTGAATCTGTGGACACAGAGGAACTGCGAATGAAGAGGGCCGACAATAAGTTATTCGTGGATTAACTCTTGCATTGTTCAAGGGTCAACTGTATAACTAATGAACTTAATAGATAGATATATGAAGAACTTTGCACCCTATGAATAGAGAATACAATTAATTTTTCATTTGTCCACAGAGGCTTCATGAGAATCAATCATATACTTGATTTCAAAGAAATCCTTAACAAATTCAAAATAAGAAACATTTCATAGAACACATTCTCGTATCATAATCCAATAAAATCTGAAGTAAATAAAAATATGATTCAAAAAATTCCAGCTTCTTGAATTAAGATCCTTGGAAATTAAAAATTGTAGTCTTAATAACCATTGGATCAAAGAGGAAATTAATAGCAATATACAAGTTCAACAGAAGGCTCAGTTAAAACTAAAATTAGAAAAGATGCATTGCCTTAAATGCCTTCATTATTAAAGAAGATGCACATGAAAGACTATTCATCTTAAGACATTAGAAAAATAAAAATAAAACCAATCAAATAAAGCTAAAAGCTGAAATTAATGAAATGGAAAACAAAAAAATGAAAGCTATATAATCCAAAGGGTGATTCTTTGAAAGAACAAATTGATAAAATTGATGATAAAACTCATCATGAGCCTGATTGAGGATAAGTGAAAAAAGAGAATAAATTTAAGATTAAAGATTGGAAACAAGACAAAGATATACAGAAGTAAATTTTAAAACTATATATATATATATATATATATATAGAGAGAGAGAGAGAGAGAGAGAGAGAGAGAGAATATAATATTGGCATCTGTGGCAATGTACTTTGACAATCTAGAGAAATGGAGGATTTTCTTGAAAATTAGAAGCTACCAAAACTGATTCAAAAGAAGTAGAAAACTTCAAAAGTGCATTGGTTGCATGTTGCTTTATAGCAGAGCTCTATCTCAATTTTCAAGAGCAAATGGTTTTAATGTTACTTAAACCAGTGATTCCCATCTTTGGCTGCACATTAGAATCACATGGAGACTCCTAGGTGTCCATCAGAATCTCTGGGAGTGGGACTCAGGTATCAGTAGTTTTTTTCCCCATTTCCTTGGGTGATTATAATGTATAGCCAAGTTTGAGAACAAGGGATTTAAATTCCAAACCATAGAAAATGATGTAAATCTCTCCAATTTATTTCATAAGATCAATAAAACCTTAATATCAAAATTTGAGAAAAGCAACAGTCAAAATTTGAGAAAATATGTAAACATATTTTCCACTGGGATGACCAATTTTCTGGTAGTAGAACTCATCTCCAGTTAAACCAAACTTTATAGGTATTTCACCTCTACTATGAGCAATGAATACTGAATTTCTTTAGTCAAACCTAATTTTAAGCCCCTAATAGTAAGGGTCAGCTAAGCCATCCACCTTACATGGCACGCTTGACACCCAATAAGTTTTAACCTTTTCAAAAAATCACACATCTTCAAAAGATTGATTTGTGATAATGAAGCTCGTTCAATAGAAAATGTCACTGTCTCTGAAAGTGATTCTAAAAGGAGTCCTAAATATATACTGAACTTCTGTAAGTGTTGAGCCTCTGAAGGCAAAGGCAAGACTTGTTTGGATGTATAAGAACTGCATTGTTGATCCAGGACTAGTTGTATTACTCTATAGTCTGAGTTCAAATACGTTTTAGTCTTAGAATAATAAGAGAATTGGAAAACAGATAAAAAATATAGCTAAGTCTCCTGGGACATGGGTCTCTAGGATATTTAGGCTTCTAGCTACGCTACTGAGAATTCTTTGGATTTTCTTCAAAGAAGGAAACACTGCTGCTGAGGGAACCCATCCTTCACTCAGTTCCAGTAAACCAAACTCTCTGGCTTATTCTGCAGCTGATATACAACAAACCATCTATGACATGGTGATCAAGTTGACAGATATAGGAAACCTGGGGTAACTACAACTCTGAACAGCATTAGATGACCTTCAGGGGGAAAAAAACAGCAGATCACAATTAATTAACTTGAGTAGAGATAAGGAGACCTATTTCCCACTGAAGTATTTTACATAAGACATCTAGAAGTTATCACAATTATTTTTGGACATTTTCCCGAGGCACATCAAACAATAACCTCTGGACCTCAACTCCACATTATTTTAATTTTTATTTCTTTTGCAAACTCTATTTTAGAGATCTGTTCTGATTATAACACACTGCCTTAATCTCAAAAGGTAAAGAATTGACTACTGTGGCAGTGGGAAGCATATCAGCAATAGAGAAAAAAGAAAATATTTAATGACCTTCACAGCCGGAAAATTTGGGGCATAGGGGGTGGGGTGGAGGATGGTGGAGAAGAGAGAAAGAAAAGGAAAAGATGGCTGCATGGCTTCCATGGACAGCATCAGTATGACACCCACAGGGTTGAGAGGTAATTAGCTTCTCTCTGTCCATGTGCAGCTCTTTTTCAACTGTAGGAGGTTTCCACACGCAGCATCAATTTAACAAACTAACTTGGTCTAAAATTTCAAGCTTTCTAGTCAATGAGGAAAAGGCCCTGAACGAAGTATTCCAAATTGGTCACTCTAATTAAGCAAGAGTGGCTGATTAAAATTAACTGTTTCAGAAAATAAAGTCTAAAAATATGACCTAACTAATGCCATGTAAATTGCTTCACTTGATGATATTTGAAGCCATATAAAGTTGGGATGCCCTTTTAGGAAAGGTGTGCCATGGTTAACCGTGTGGCACCCAGAGGAAAGAATTCCCTTCAAATCCAGATAGGATTGTGAGCTGAAACTATCTAGCTTAGTCTTAAGGTGCTAAATGATAGAATTTGTAAGGACAACCAAATATTAAAGAAACCAAAAATGTCAAAACAATCAAAAACGATCACTGGTACGGATTCCATCATTTATTGCAGCACACCACAAAAAGGGTGTGGGAATAAAATCTTTTCTGATCCTTCAAAACTTTCCTTCATGATTTAGGCACTTACTAAATTACTAAAACTCTTTGAAGGGATTGTCTTAAATGTCACCTCCTCCAGGAAGTCTCCCACGACTTAGATGCCCCTCCAATGTGCTCCCTTGGAAACTTGCTTACCCCAGTTATAACATGTCTCACCCTGAACTGTCTTGTCTTTTCATTAGTTGACCTACCCCCCTAAACTGTGATATCTTTGGGGCCAAAAACAGTTCCATACTCTTTCATCACTGGGCTCTCAATCTCTACTTCCTGAACACCGTCATTGGTTAACACTCAAAATATTTCTTGCTTTCATGTGAATGCTATAATTTCACCTTTAGTCCTTTTTATAGTACTTCTTACCACCCACCTCCTCCTGTTCAATCTTTACATTAGCACCTTCCAGTTTTATATATTCCATTTAGTTTTGCCAATGGAATTAAAGAAACATTCTCTTTTTGCATCTATCTACTCCAGAGTCCTTTCCCTGATCGCACCTTAATATCTTCAACTACCTCTTGAGAAATTTTCTAATTGCCTAGGAAGTCACTTTTCCCATTTAATTTACTCAACTATTTTCCCTTTTTTGTATTTTCCAAGACCTCTAGAAAAATAATTACCAGATTTTCTGTTGTGGCTATTTATTCCCCACATACCTCCACCCCCTCCTCCTTCCTCAGACTGTAATTGTCAAAAATAGTAGGACTGTACTTCTGAACATTTATATGGTGCTATGTAGACTTAAACAAATCTCATTCCTCAAACTGCATAAATAAACTCCCTTTTGCCTTCAACTCATTCAGAAAGACTTCCCTCTGGAAATCTGGGCCTCCCTTTGGGATGGTGCTAGACTCCTGACTCCTGCAGCCCTCTGGAAGGAAAGGACCCACTCTTCCACAGGATGGAGACCTCAGGGTCAGGAGTTGGGGCGGGTCCACTTGCTCTTTAGAGCCACCAACAGACTAACACTTTGCCAGCCTCTCCACCTTGCAGGCCCATGAGCTCTGACTAAACTTCCTTCCTCTGCATCTCATCTCTCAGTCCTGTGGCCACCCCACTTAACACACCTGCTTTCCACTTGCTTGACCTCCTCATCCCTAATATTCTCTTTCACTCACTTCAGCCACCCACATTCTGGATACCACCTCGGACCCACTCATACCCTAGGACTACTCCCCTTGCAACTTCCCACCCATCCTGCTTCCTGGGCCTCCTGCCCTGACCTCAGAGAGCATGGCAATCCTTCATTCCACCCATTTCTCCCAGTTGGTTGCCATCCTGGCCTCTCTTCCTTCCCTGCCCAGACTGGATTCCGTAGCTGATCTCCAGAATTGCCCTATTTACCAGAACCCTCAGTTCCCTGCCGGCAAACCTTTGGCTGGACTTCCTGACACCAACTCACTACCTGGATGGCCTCCTATTTCTCCTGACCCCACTCTCTGGCTACCAGGCCCTAGACCTTTGCTTAGGCCTCCTGCAGTCTCAACCGAATCTCTTCCTAAGTGCTAGCTCCATTCATCCACTCCTGGTTTGGCTTCCTCCATTCCCTTCCAAGCTCCCATTCTGAATGAATGAAATGAAAACCTTGTATTTCTATTATAATTTAGTACTTTAAAAATTGCTTTTGGATATTTATGTTATTTTATTCACAAAACAACCTCTTATGGGGTGGAAGCTCAAGAATACTGCAGCCAAAGAAGAACTAAATAGACATTTATCCAAAAGACATACAGATGGCCAACAGGCACAAGAAAAGATGCTCAACATCGCTAATTATTAGAGAAGTGCAAGTCAAAACTACAATGAGGTATCACCTCACACCAGTCAGAATGGCCATCATAAAAAAGCCTACAAATAATAAATGCTGGAGAGGGTGTGGAGAAAAGGGAACCCTCCTACACTGTTGGTGGGAATGTAAATTAGTGCAGCCACTATGGAGAACAGTATGGAGGTTCCTTAAAAAGTTAAAGATAGGGACTTCCCAGGTGGCACAGTGGTTTAGAATCTGCCTGCCAATGCAGGGGACATGGGTTCGAGCCCTGGTCTGGGAAGATCCCACATGCCGCAGAGCAACGAAGCCCATGCACCACAAGTACTGAAGTCCGTGTGCCTAGAGCCCGTGCTCCGTAACAAGAGAAGCCACCGCAATGAGAAGTCCGCACACTGCAATGAAGAGTAGCCCCCACTCGCCACAACTAGAGAAAGCCTGCACACAGCAACGGAGACCCAACACAGCCAAAAAAAAAAAAAAGGTTAAAAATATAGTAACCATATGATCCAGCAATCCCACTCCTGGGCATATATCTGAAAAAGGCAAAAACTCTAATGTGAAAAGATATGTGCACCCCAATGTTCATAGCATCACTATTCACAATAGCCAAGACATGGAAGTAACCTAAGTGTCCGTTGACAGATGAATGGATAAATAAGATGTGGTATATATATATATATACACAATGGAATATTACTCAGCCATAAAAAAAGAAATAATGCCATTTGAAGCAATATGGATGGACCTAGAGATTATCATACTAAGTGAAGTAAGTCAGAAAGAGAAAGACAAATACCATATGATATCACTTATATGTGGAATCTAAAAAATAATACCAATGAACTTATTTACAAACCAGAGCCAGGCTCACAGACATAGAAAACAAAATTATGGTTACCAAAGGGGAAAGTGGGGGGAGAGATAAGTTAGGAGTATGGGATCAACAGATATACACTACTATATATAAAATAGGTAAATAAAAAGGATTTACTGTATAGCATAGTTTCAGGTGTACAGGAAAGTGATTCGGATATCCGAATCACTTTCCTGTACACCTGAAACTAACACAATATTGTAAATCAACTATATGTCAATAGTATTTAAAAAAAGAAAAAAGAATATTGCAGCCAAAAAAGAAATTAAGGGTCATGGAGGTTGTTATGTGGCTTACTCAAGCTCTCACAGTCCCCAAAGAGTAAAATTGATTTCCCATCATAATAATCAGAATATATTTTCTTTCAGGCCATCTGAGACACCTATGCTGTGCCCAATTATTCAACATGCTAGTTGTGGGGATGATGTATTAATCAAAAAGAGAGACAAAGGGGTACCACTGCGAAGGCAGAGGTCACCTCAGGATCAATTTTCTATATGCAATCATCCCAGAAGCAAACATTTAGGTTGCAACTGCTGGCTCAGAGAAAGAAATGAATCCAATCAAAGAGATGCAGAGAAACTCTACGCTGGCCAAGCTGCTTTGTGCCCTCTGTGTGGGTTCCCGCAAACAAAACCCAAGCAACGAAGAGGAGTCATAGCACTGGAAGAGCAGCTGAGCCTGGCAATGATGAATCAGGGTGGAGAAGAGAAGAGCAGTTTGGAGCTTGCTATGGGGGACTCCCTTCATGCATCATTAGTGCACAATGGAGGAGAAGACTGCTGTGGCATGCTCACTTCTGAACCAAATAACAATAAAATAAAACAGACTGTTTCCCTCCCCTTCCTCTGCCATCTAGACATGTGCCATGTAATAAAGAACATAAATACAATCAGGTACAAATCCTAATGGATCTACAGATAACAACAATATTAAACAAAGACCCAAATGAAATCTTTAAAATTTTTTTGTGAAACGTGTGAAAAAACCCAAATCTTTCCACTTCTTGGATAAAAACTGTCCTATTATATCTGTATTTGTACCTATCCCTAATAAAATTAATATTGTTATTTGTCCTAGGACTGCCTTCCCCCAACAAAAATATAAATATTTAGCAAAATAATCATTTACCTTATAGTAGATCATAAAAAGATCATCCAGTTTCCCATGCAAATCACCTGGGAATGAAATGAAAAATCGCTATTCAGTAGGAAACAAGAATTTAAAAACTGAAAAGACAAAAACTCTAATTTGAAAAGATACGTAACAGAATTTAAAAACTGAAATACTACTGATATACTCCAAGCATTTTCAGGACATCAGGTTTTTACCCTATGATGATATTAATTCAACAGACAATTTGTTTCCATAGCACTCTATGGAAACTTTGTCCCCTTTCCTATAGGGGACAGCATCCAATGTTGCAATTACCTATTCACTCCAGCCATTTATGCTGTTCTTAGCTCACTCTGTGCCAAGTGCTAGACTAAGGGTTTACGTGAATTATCTTGTTCAATCCTTACAACCACTCTATGAGATGGGTATTGTTTTCATCATACTCATTTTACAAATGAGGCTCAGAGTAGTTAAGTAACTTATGCAAAGTTGCCCAGCTACCAAGTAGCAGAGCTGGAATTCAAACTCAACTTTATTTCTCTTCAAAACTGAAGCTCTGGGCTTCCCTGGTGGCGCAGTGGTTGAGAGTCCGCCTGCCGATGCAGGGGACGCGGGTTCGTGCCCCGGTCTGGGAGGATCCCACGTGCCGCGGAGTGGCTGGGCCCATGAGCCGTGGCCGCTGTGCCTGCGCATCCGGAGCCTGTGCTCCGCAACGGAAGAGGCCACAACAGTGAGAGGCCCGCGTACCGCAAAAACAACAACAACAACAAAAAAATGAAGCTCTTAGTGATTGTTCTGTACTACCTACACTGTAATCTCTAGGAGAACAGCAGTATCATCTGTCTTCGCATTAAACCCCAAATGCCTCCCACAGTACCTGCTGCATAGTAGGCACTCAATAATTAAGTTTAATTGCTAAATGCAAAGCTTTTTAAAGCCACATTTTCAAGAATATGCTCCAGCAGTAGCATCTGAAACTTAAAAATTTTGAGTAGACAGTTGACATTCTCTTGATGAGACTATTAGAGAAAATAGAAAGCAGGGCTTTATAAAACTCAGCCAACTAAGGGAAACCATATAAATAGATGAAGCCATTAATTTAAAAACAAGAGTAAATATGTGAATATTCAAAAGCCCTATTTGGATAACTATTTCTAGGTAAATATTTGACTTTCATAGCCTCTGATCATAAATTTTTATTCCTTGTATCCAACTTAATTACCAAATATAATTTAATTTAGGAATACTTTTCCTCAGTTTGCTTAAAATGCTACAACCAAAATTAACCAAATATATACAAGAGATGACTCCAATTATAATGGGAATGATAAAATTAAAATCCTACATCACCAGCACTTATTTATAAAATGACTACAATATTAAGAGCATATTAATACTACCGTACACTTAAATCTCATTGCTCTCACTCCAAATCTAAGGAAATAAAAATGGAAGGACTTTACTTATCAGTTAAATATATATTTTTAATTATTTTGTTTTCCTAATTTTCTTCAGGATACTCCAATAAAGATGGTAAAAAAAAAAAATTTAGCTAAGAAAATATGAGCTCATTCACTCAGCAGCTACATTATGCTGCCTTAAAGGAGAGGCACCAATGTACACCATTGAGAATAAAGGTGCCTTTCTGGCTGACAGAGCAGAGGCATGTATATGTTTGCCAAATCTGTGTGTGGTTAGTGCTTCTGAGGCCACAGCAGAAAAATATGAATTCTGATGGCAGGGAGGAATTTCTGAGAGGGAGACAAGTATAATAATAAAAATGCTGTGAGTCAGGTATTCTGTAGAATTTGGTTAATTGGGAGCTTTAGAATATCTGCAATGCCTTAATGGACAAAGTATTTCACTTCATATCAATAAAACAAGCTACTATTAGCAGCTTTGGTTCCAGTTAAAAAAAAAAAAAAAAAAAAAGCCCAAAGATTTGGGTAGTCAGAACTGTTGCAGCTGGTATGCTAATAAATGAATTGGTTTCAGCATATTAAGAGTTGAGGCTATACAAATATTTTTATTTTCATTTTTTTCATAAGCTGCTTTATTATTTTAAAATTAATTAGTTAATTAGGCTGCTCCACGTCTTAGTTGCGGCACGTGGGATCTTCGTTGCCGCATGTGGGATCTTCCTTGCAGCATGCAGGGGTCTCTAGTTGCTGCAGACGAACTCTTAGTTGAGGCATGTGGGACTTAGTTCCCTGACCAGGGATCAAACCTGGGCCCCCTACATTGGGAGAACGGAGTCTTACCCACTGGACTACCAGGGAAGTCCCTAAAAATATTTTTAACTTCTAGTTGGACAGCAAGAGATAAAACTCAATGTATCATGGAAAGACAGCCACAGAAAGGTATTTCCACAGCATACAAAAATATAACTGCATAACTGGTTATCATTTATAACATAAACTAAAACACCTACTATATTTCATGCACGTTGAGAACTATGTAGCATGTTTCGATGTGCAGGTAAAAAAATGCATCTGGAAATTAAAATAATGGTAAAGGTTCATCATAATTTCTCCCCCTTTCCTAATACTGTCTTAAACAGAGGATGTTTATGAAAATATGGCCCTGATTTTAAATTTTATTTTAAATGATGACCAAATTTTTCTAAGTTCAATGGGGCTATTAAAGACAGAAAATAATAATTCCTATGCTATGGGAACCTATGGGCCTTGGTTTTTCCTTCTATCAATGGTGCTACATGGAAGAAGTCTGGAAATAAATGCCCAAGATGTGGGTATCTTTAAAATAATGGAACTGTCCAATCAATCCATTCCCTAGTCCTTGTCTCATGATGGAAAATGAAACATCAGTCAGAGCAGTGCATGATGGGAGTTGGGATAGCAGATATGGAGTTGGCTCTAACCTGGGATGCAGAGGATCTGATTTTTAATTCTGACTCTGCCACTAACCAGCTGAGTAAGCTGAGGCGGAGCGAGGGGGACAAGTTACTACATAGAAATGCATGGAAGGCAATACACTTTTCTCTCTGGGCCTCAATTTCATCTGTAAGCGCAAGGGATAGACTAGATGGTCTCTGTAAGAACCATTCAGTTCTTACACTGCATGATTCCAGGACTTACATGCCCTCTAATTAATTCATGCCTCCTTCCAGATCCTTTTATGCAAAGATAAGTCTCCAATGGCAACTAGAGGTATACTGGAAACATATGGGAGAAGATCACACTCTCTGTTTGGCCTATTATATACACTCTGAGAGCAAACCTCGCCTTGGCTCCAGAGGCTTCATGGGTTGGCATGGCTTCCTGAGCCTCATGACCCAAAATTCTTTATCTCCATGAAAAGTAAGAGCTGATGATGCCTTTAATAAAAGGTCCCCACTGCTGAGATGCATCATCTGGAAGGCAGAGATGTGGTGGCCTGATTAGGTTGGAATTGAACCATTAAGGACTCTTCAAAAGCCTGAGTCAGGACATGTCATGGAGTATGTACTGCTACATGAAGTCCCTGTCACCACTATCAGATGCTAGAATGGAAATAGTTTAATTAGATTGTCAAATCCATTCTACCTGCCAGAGTAAAAGAAACATGAGCTAAAAACTGATTTGGAAAATAACAATCACTGTTTTGTAACCTAAAGGCTTAATGAGAAGTTAAGGGAATTGCTGCTCCTTCCACGCACTCCATTCTGACAGTTGCAAGCATGCTGAGCACCAACTGTGTTGAATTTCAATGTGTACTGCTTCTTGAAGCAATATCCTGTCAGACTGGCCTATATGATAACAAAATCTCAGCTCTTGTTATTTGGAAGAACAAGGAACAGATTTCTGGGACATTCCCGCTCTTCTAAAAGCTGCAGAGACCAGTTGGAAAAATCTAAAACAGCAGCCGAGGGCAGAGAAGAATTTAGTCTCCACCCTGCCTTGGGCTTTTCTCTTCCCAGCATAAGTGGCATGCAGAGGCCCACCTAGAAAAAGCTACATTGAACCAAGATAATGAGAGCCAGAGGGAGGGCAAAGAACACTTATTCCACCCATGGGTGGTTTTCTGTATTAAAATGCTGCCTGCCTTTATAAAAAGCTATGAGTTCTTTAATTTCTCACATAATTAATTCCTGCCAGCTGGTATGCAAAACAAAGACAAGATAGGAAACAGTACTATCATGATAGAAAACTCTATATTAACACTTTTCCCTTAACACAGTCCAATTTACACAGTTTTCAAGTTAGGCCAATGATGTAGAACCAAGAGGCTCCTAAATATTAATTTGGCAACACTGCTCTGAAACTTACCACAGATTGTTATCTCTTTGGAGGGAGAAGTTTTTACGTGAGTGAAATTCGGCATTTGCTGCAGGAGCTTCTTGGTTTCAAATAGCACCTCTAAGACATAATAAGCATGAAGTATCTGTGAGGGCGAAGGAGAGGAAATAGATATAATGAACTAGGAGAAAAGGCATGAGTGCGTAGAAAGCAATAATAGGTGGAACATATGAGCACGTTTCAGGTAGCTGTAGTTCATGACAATCTCTGAATGACTTTTAAATAGATAATCCTAGCACAGTATCTGGCACATAATAAGCCCTCACTAGAGATGTGTAAGTTGAATGAATGAATGGTTCCTAGGACGTCTATATTCTCATGTTCTTAATTGACATCACCCATTCACAGAACATTTCTTGTTATTCTTGGTCCTTAGAGCTCAAGAGAGGTGACAAGAAAAAAAGGAGACTCCCTTGCCCTAAGGAAATGTGCAGGCAAAAAAGTAAAGAAAAGAGAAGGAGGGAAAAGAGAGAGAAGTAGAAAGGAAGAGAGAAGCAAGAGAGAGATTGTTCAAGAGGAACTGCTTTGCATTTGCTTGCGACCTCCTGCCCCGGGGCTGGGAATTAGATGGGGGTGCTGGGTTAGGAGGTCTCACAAGGCAGCTAGACAGGCCCCAAGGGACTCCTGAGCCAGGTGTCCTAGGTGTGGCTCAATACTTGGTGCACAGACATGAGTTTACAGGACAGCAAGCACACTTATATACAAGTGTAAGTATAGAACATATTGCCAACTCAAATAAACCATTCGGATCAGCTCCTATTATGACTATTCATCCCTTGATCTCCTCCAGTTACAGTGTTGATGACAGCATTGTTTTAGACAGATTTACTGGGTTTTCTCTTCCAGGCTTTTCTGTTTGTTTGTTTTTAAATACAGTTGTTGTTTGTAAATACTTTTAAAAACAAGTATTTTTTAAATAAGTATTTTTTAAATACTTGTTGTTTTTAAATACTTTTAAAAACAAGTATTTTTAAAACTTTTAAAAAAATGTTTTAAATACTGTTGTTCTCTCTTTTTTTAAATTATGAACTATTCCAAATACATAATTCAAAAAGTGATGTAGCTGATATAAATTTAACAGATGCTAACACCACTTTCTAGTCAGGAGTGTTTGCACCTGTACTGTCCAATGCAGTAGACACTGGTCACATGGGGCTATTGACCACTTGAAATGGGGTCAGTCAAAATTGAGATGTAATGTAAGCACAAAATATGCACTGGATTTTAAAGACAGTATGAAAAAAAAAAGGTAAAACGTCTCATTAAAAACTTTTAATATGATTACATATTAAAATGATAATTTTATATGTTGGAGTAAATAAAACACATTATTAAAATTAATTTCACTTGTTTCTTTTTGCCTTTATAATGTTGGCTACTAGAAGATTTTAAATTATGTATGTGGATCACATTATGTTCCTATTGGACAGCACTGGTTTAGATTATTGGAGGCTGAGAGAGAGGTCATATCTACATATTGTTCAGATAACGCTTTGGGCATGGGATTCAGGACAGATGGAACCCTTTGGAACAATCCTATCTCATGGTGTCCTGAAATTTCCATTTCCACTTCCTACTAAAATAATGAAATTATTTTCCATTTCCACTTCCTATTAAAATTATTTAATCATGAAATTCTCCAAACTTATTTTTTTTAAAAAAAAACAGGGGGCTTCCCTGGTGGCGCAGTGGTTGAGAGTCCGCCTGCCGATGCAAGGGACACGGTTCGTGACCCGGTCCGGGAAGATCCCACGTGCCGCGGAGCGGCTGGGCCCGAGAGCCGTGGCCGCTGGGCCTGTGCGTCCAGAGACTGTGCTCCGCAGCGAGAGAGGCCACAGCGGTGAGGGGCCCACGTACCGCAAAAAAACAAAAAAAAAAACAACAAAAAACAGGAAGCAGGATTGGAAGCAATGTGAGAATTAGGAGGAAAGAGAAGGTTCCCTGGATGTTAATACGTGGGGAGCAACCCACATTTCCTGTCTCTGCAAACCTAATGGATTGCTACAGATTTTCCCCACAAAAGCATTCTAAATCCGTGAGTCAAATCTTGAACCTTCCTTTAGCCAGATTTTAAAGGAACAGGCAAAACACTTTGATAGAATGACTTATTTTAATTTCCATATTTAATTTATTGATTCCCAAAACTGGCTTCAGTGTTACCTGAAGTTGCCACTGTAGACTTTCTGGACCATTTGTAGTGCTAATCAGAGTAATTACTGTCTGAAAAGGCAGTTGTTTTGTTAAGTTAAATTAACAAATAATCATTGAGGATATATAGCAACAACAGAAAATTCCTATCATGAAAATGTTTTTTCTGGGTCCTTTTTCAATTGGTTAAAATCACTTTGGTATTATTAGTCCCTACAAAGCCAGTCTACTTCTCTTTCAGTAGCATTATAATCGTGTTTACAGCAATATTAAATACTCAAAAGAGTTAACTCAGAAGTTGATTTCTATGTTTACAAATATATTCAGATTAAATGGCAACTTGAATAAAATACTCACATTCTTTTAAAGGCATTGAGGGAGGAAAATATTACTTTTAAATGATTTTCTTTTTAAAAAAGTAACTAGTTTTTAAATGAACCCCCCCCCACATTTCTAAAGTTGAAATAAAAATTTAAACAGCAAAAAGGAGTATAATAATGAAAAGCAATTTTCCTTCTTCCCCAGACTTCAGTCTCCTTTCCCTATTCCCCAAAACAGCCACTGTTAAGAGTGTCTTGAGAGTATCTTTCCAAAAAATATTCTATGCACTTGCAAGCATATAAAAATCAATATAACCAGGCTTCCCTGGTGGCGCAGTGGTTAGGAATCCGCCTGCCAATGCAGGGGACACGGGTTCAAGCCCTGGTCCGGGAAGATCCCACATGCCGCGGAGCAACTAAGCCCGTGTGCCACAACTACTGAGTCTGTGCTCTAGAGTCCGCGAGCCACAACTACTGAAGCCCTCGCTCCCAGAGCCCGTGCTCTGCAACAAGAGAAGCCACTGCAATGAGAAGCCCGCGCACTGCAACAAACAGTAGCCCCCACTAGCCGCAACTAGAGAAAGCCCGCACGCAGCAATGAAGACCCAACGCAGCCAAAAATAATAAATAAATAAAATTTAAAAAAATCAATATAACCACGTATGAATATGCAAACACATGTATAAGTACATAATCCCTTAAATAAAATGTGGTATATTCACACAAAGGAATATTATTCGACCAAAAATAGGAATGAGGTACTGACTGATACATGCTACAACATGAATGAACCTTGAAAACATTATACGAAGCAGAAGCCACCAGACACAAAAGGCACATATTATATGATTCCATTTATATAAAATGCACAGACTGGCAAATGTGTAGAGACAGAAAGTAAACTAGTGGTTGCCAGGGGCTAGGGAGAAGAGGGAATGAGGTACAGGGTTTTGTTTTGAGGATGATAAAAATGTTCTGGAATTAGATAGTGGTGATGGTTGCACCACATTGTGAATATACTAAAAACCAATGAATCACATACTTTATTTAAAATGGTTAAAACAATCAATTTTATGTGATGTGAATTTTATCTCAATTTTTAAAAATCAAAATATATAATGCTTATTAATTTTGTTAACAAATGGGAGCACACTGTACACTATGTTGAACCTTTTATTCTTCCCTTAGCATCATATTTTTTTCATTTTTATAAAATCAAAATTGTCTATCTTTTCTATTATAGCTCGTTGAATTTTTGTCATAGCTTTTATGTCCTTGAGCATATTAAGCATATTTATTTTCAACTCTGAGTCTGATAATGCCATTATCTAAAAACTCTATAGGTTTGTTTCCATTGTTTGCTGTTTGCCTCAGTTTTCTTTTGTGAATTTTGCATCCTCCTGTGCCCGGTTAACATTTGTGTTAAGTTCTGGATCCTGTATATGAAAACTTGAAGAAATAATTTAAGGCCCTATTTTCTTACAGAGAGGGTTTAAATTTTCTCTTGGCAGATGGCTAGGAGCACTAGCTGTCTAGGATGATATCAATTCAATTTTAGGAATTAGATGATTCAAAATTTTGCTTCAGTCCCTACAGAGCCAGTACTTCTCATTCACTCTTACTCCGAGGGTACACCCTTAAGGTCCTAACCTGACAATGAGGGTTCTGGGGTGATGTCAGAAAATAATGAACTAGGTAGTTCCAAGATCCCATCCCTCTGCAGAAACACTGAAAAATCAAGCCAAAAAACCAGATCAAACAAACAAAAAAACCTGTCAGACCCAGCTTTGTCAGAACTTTGGAAAATAGTCAAAGCTCACAGCAACCAATGCTGAATTAAGAAAGAGGCAACTTAAAAATGGCACAGTGCAAGCAGAAAGTAAAGGCTAAGATGGATTTGTAAACAGCCAGGCTAAGCAGTAAAGGAGTGTACCAACACAGAGCCAATCTGCAAAGACTAGATTTTCCTTTCTTCCCTTCTGTTCCCTTCCTTCTTTCTCTCTCCCTCTTTCTTCCCCCTCCCTCTTTCTTTCCCTCTTTCCTCCTTTCTCTCTTCCTCCCTCCCTCCCCCTCCCTTCCCCCTCACTCCTCCCTCCCTTCCTCTCTCTCTCTTTCCTTCTTTCTTTCTTTTTTTCTTCCTTAATGGCTCTTGGTGTTCAAGGAAATCTCTGTCAAAACACTAGGTGAACACAGCCTAAAAGAAAAGAAACTTCGGAGACCTCACACCCAACTAGACCTAAGAGACATCTATAGACTACTCCACCCCAAAGAGCAGACTACACATTTTTTTACGAGTGCACATGGAACATTCTCTAGGATAGACCAGATGTTAGGCTACAAAACAAGCCTCAGTACATTCTAAAAGACTGGAATCATACAAAGTATCTTCTCTGACCACAATGGAATGAAACTAGAAATCAATAACAGAAGGAAAACTGGAAAGTTCACAAATATGTGGAAATTAAACAACATACTCTTGAATATGTTGAAGAAATCACGAGGGAAATTAGAAAATACTTTGAGATGAACAAAAATTAAAACACAACATACCAAAACTTATGGGATACAGTAAAAGCAATGCCCAGTGAGAAATATATGGCTGTAAATGCCTACATTAAGAAAGAAGAAAGATCTCGAATGAAAAGCCTGACTTAATGCTTAACACATTATTGACCAGAGACACATTAATACGTCTTTTGTTACCTGAACGTTATTGACCAGAGACATATCAATACGTTTTTAGAGAGTGATACAATTAACATCACCATGCAAAGTTGTTAGAGCTTAAAATTGATCAAGGGTTCATTATATAACTTATGATTGTCATTATTATTCACATTTTGCTCCATTAGGTTTTTGCTCCAACCTTGTGTATATTATAAACGTAAAATTTTCAAAAATGACAAATTGTGAAATTTTGAGTGAAGAAGAACTGTTTGGTGAACTTTATGCAGAAACTTTCTCTGACTGTCTGAGCAACATATATACTAGTGTCCAGAAGATGACAGTTCTTCAGAATATAGTTCTGATTCAGACGATGTGAATATAAGACCAACAAAAAGACAAAAAACCTTAGTGATTGATTCTGATACGGAAAGTGAAAATGAAACTCGTGGTGCTGGAGAATGCTCCTTTGCTTCTACAGAAGAGTGGATAGAAGACAATATTTCACAAAAATTAGAAGACTTTACAGGTGTGTCAGATATAACTACTGAATGTAATAACCTGCAAAGTGTTAATGAAATAACAGAATTGACTTTTTGGCCAGCCAAAATAAAAATCGCCAGCCACAGGCATTAGTTTCTACAAAAATCCCCCCATCAGTGATGAGTTAAGGAGCTAGAAAAAGAAGAGCAAATTAAACAGAAAGCCAGCAGAAGGAAGAAGACAGGGATTAGAGTGCAGATAAATGAAATAGAGAACAGGAAACCAATAGAATCAACAAAACCAAAAGTTGGTTCTTTGAAAAGAGCTACAAAATTGACAAAATTTTACCTAGATTGGCCAAGAAAAAAAAGAGAGAAAATGCAAATACTATAATCAGAAATGAAAATGGGGACATTACCACTGACCTCAAAGAAATAAAAAGAATTATAAGAGATTATGAACAATTGTATACTAACAAATTAGATAATTTAGATGAAATGGACAAATTCCTGGAAACACACAAATTATCAAAACACTCAAGAAGAAATAGAAAATCTGAACAGATCTAGAACAAGTAGAGATTGAATCAGTAATCATAAACTTCCTAACAAAGAAAAGTGCAAGACCAGACAGCTTCACTGGTGAACTCTATGAAACGTTTAAAGAAGTAACACCAATCCTTCTCAAACTCTTCTAAAAAATAGAAGAGGGCTTCCCTGGTGGCGCAGTGGTTGAGAGTCCGCCTGCCGATGCAGGGGAAACGGGTTCGTGCCCCGGTCTGGGAAGATCCCACATGCCGCGGAGCGGCTGGGCCCGTGAGCCATGGCCGCTGGGCCTGTGCGTCCGGAGCCTGTGCTCCGCAACGGGAGAGGCCACAACAGTGAGAGGCCCACATACCACAAAAAAATAAAAAATAAAAAAAAAAAATAGAAGAGAAGGAAGCAATTCCTAACTCATTTCATGAGGACAGTATTACCTTGATATCAAAGCCAGATAAAGACACCACACAAAAAGAAAATACAGACCAATATCCCTTACGAATAAAATGCAAAAATCCTTGACAAGATACCAGCAAACCAAATCCAACAGAATTTCTAAATAATTATATACCATAACCAAGTGGGATTTATTCCAGGAATATAAGAGTGGTTCAACATAAGAAAACTAATCAATGTAATACACAACATTACTATAATGAAGGGAAAAAACACACAATCATCTCAACTAATGCAGAAAAAGTATTTGACAAATTCCAACACCTTTTCATGATAAAGCCACACAGAAAACTAGGAATAGATGGACACTTCCTCAACTTGATAAACAGCATTTATTAAAAACAAAACAGGGGCTTCCCTGGTGGCGCAGTGGTTGAGAGTCCGCCTGCTGATGCAGGGGACACGGTTTCCTGCCCCGGTCCGGGAAGATCCCACATGCCACGGAGCGGCTAGGCCCGTGAGCCATGGCCGCTGAGCCTGCGCATCCAGAGCCTGTGCTCCACAACGGGAGAGGCCACAGCAGTGAGAGGCCCGTGTACCGCAAAAAAAAAAAAAAAAAAACCATAACTAACATCAAACTCAATGGTGAAAAGATTAAAAGCTTTCTCCCTAAGATCAGGAACAAGAAAAGTATGTCCGCTCTCACCACTGCTATTCAACATTATACTGGAAATCCTAGCCAGAGCAATTAGGCAAGAAAAAGAAATAAAAGGCATCTAAACCAGAAACGAAGAAGTAAAACTCTATTCACAGATGATGTGATCCTGTATATAGAATATCCAAAAGAATACACACACACACACACACCTATTAGAGCTAATAAATGAATTCAGCAAAGTTGCAGCGTAAAAGATCAACCCACAAAAATCAGTTGTGTTTCTATACGCCAGCAATGAACCGTTCAAAAGGGAATTAAGAAAGCAATTTGTTTTATAATAGCAACCAAAAGAATAAAATACCTAGGAATAAATTTAAGGTAGTGAAAGACTTGTACACTGAAAAATATAAAATTATAAAGCATAGCTGAAGGAAGTTAAAGAAGACCCAAATAAATGGAAAAACATCCCATGTTCATGGATTAGAAGACTTAATATTGTCAAGAAGACAATACTACCCAAAGCAATCTACAGATTCAGTGCAACCCCTACCAAAATCTCAGTGGGCTTTTTTGCATAAATGGAAAAGTCAATCTTCAAATTCACTGCAAGGGACCCTAAATGTCAAAACAGTATTGAAAAAGAATAACAAAGTCAAAGGATTGACACTTCCTGATTTCAAAACTTACCACAAGGGCTTCCCTGGTGGCACAGTGGTTGAGAGTCCCCCTGCCGATGCAGGGGACACGAGTTCGTGCCCCTGTCTGGGAAGATCCCACATGCCATGGGAGCAGCTGGGCCCGTGAGCCATGGCTGCTGAGCCTGCGCGTCCGGAGCCTGTGCTCCGCAATGGGAGAGGCCACAACAGTGAGAGGCCCACGTATCGCAGGAAAAAAAAAAAAAAAACAACTTACCACAAACCTACGGTAATCAAGACAGTGTGGTACTGGCATAAGGATAGACACACACACCAATGGAAAAGAATTAGGAGTCCAGAAATAAATCCAGACAGCTATGGCCTATTAATTTTTTACAAAGGAACCAAAACCATTCAATGGGGAAAGAACAGATTCTTCAACAAAAGGTATAGGGACAACTGCATATCCACATGCAAAGAACGAAGTTGGACCCATACCTCATACCATATAGAGATGTTAACTGAAAATGGCTCATAGAGCTAAATGTCAGAGCTAAAACTATAAAATTCTCAAAAGAAAACATAGGGGTAAATCTTCATGACCTTGGATTTAGCAATGGATTCTTAGGTATGATGCCAAAACACAAGCAACGAAAGAAAAAAGGAGATAAATTGGACATAATCAAAATTAGAAACTTTTGTGACTCAAAAGACATTATTAAGAAAGTGACAGGGCCTCCCTGGTGGCGCAGTGGTTGAGAGTCCGCCTGCCGATGCAGGGGATACGGGTTCGTGCCCCGGTCTGGGAGGATCCCATATGCCGTGGAGCGGCTGGGCCCGTGAGCCATGGCCGCTGAGCCTGCGCATCCGGAGCCTGTGCTCCGCAACGGGAGAGGCCACAACAGTGAGAGGCCCGCGTACCGCAAAAAAAAAAAAAAAAAAAAAAGAAAGTGACAAGACAACCTACAGAATGGGAGAAAATATTTGCAAATTGTATATCTGATAAGGGACTTGTATCCAGAATATATAAAGAACCCTTATAACTCAATAGTAAAAAGACAACCTGATTTTAAAATGGGCAAAGGATCTGAATAGACATTTTTCTGAAGAATGTGTACAAATGGCCAGTAAGCATGAAAAGATACTCAACATCTTAGCCATTAGGGAAATGCATATGAGAACCACAATTAGATACCACTTTATACACAACTAGGATAGCTATAATAAACATAAAATTAAAATTTTTTTAAAAACATAAAATAACAAGTGTTGGCAAAAAATGTGGAGAAACTGGAACCCTCACGTATTACTAGTGGTAATGTAAATTGGTGTAGCCACTGTGGAAAACAATTTAGCAGTTCCTCAAAACGTTAAACATTGAGTCACCATATGACTCAGCAATTCCACTCCTAGGTATAGAAACAATAGAATTGAAAACATATGTTCATATAAAAACTTACACATAAATGTTCATGGCAGCATTGCTCATAATAGCCAAAAGGTAGAAAAAATCCAAATGTTCATCCACTGATGAATGGATAAACAAAATGTGGTATACTCATATAATAGAATTAGTCAGCCATAAAAATAAAGGAGTGATGAAACATACTATGGCATGAATGAACCTTAAAAACATTATGCTAGGAGAAATAAGCCACATACAAAAGGAAACATATTACATGATTCTGTTTGTACAAAATATCCAGAAGAGACAAATCCACAGAGACAGAAAGTAGAACAGTGGTTGCCAGGAGTGGGGGAGGAGGGAATGGTAATGGGTGCGGCACTTCTTTTGGGGGTAAAGAAAATGCTCTGGAATTAGATATTAGTGATTGTTGCACAATCTTGTGAATGTACTAAAAAGCACTGAATCAACTGTACACTTTAAAATGGTGAATTTTATAGTATGTGAATTAAACCTCAGAAAAAGAACAAGGAAATACTGTAAGCCTATAGATAGAGATGAGGTTTCTGTGCACCTGAGGAGATTTGTATTTAATGGGTTAAGCAAAACAGAGGGTAGCTCTCACTTAATGTGAAGTTTTTTCCCAAGGGAATGCATTTCTGCTGTAGTATTTTCATCTATTCATTCAACAGATAGTCAGTGAGCACATGTTATGTACAAGAATCAGGACAGTATCTGCTTCTACTTGCCTGTTGTTGCTTGAAGGCCTCAATAAGTAAATCAATATCAGAAAAAGTGAGAGGAAATTGCAGCCGAGGACCACAGTAGGAGTCTGGGATGTCTATCAACCCCAAATAGTCCTGTCTATCCTTGTCCTGGATGTTGCTGCCAAAAAGGTGAGTTACTAATTCTGGAAATAGAAAGACAGAAAAGGGGGGAAAAAATCTACATTCCCATACTTAAAATGCAATAAATAACTTCTTGAATACCTAGCCCATGTAAGGCACTGTGCTAAATGTTATGAATACCAAGATAACCCACACATAACCATGAGGAATGATTTGTTCTGAGATCAGTAGGTACATTCACATGAATCATCATTATCCCTTCCCAGGTGGACATTTTACCAAAGCAGTGAGTTCATCAGCGGGGAGGAGAGGGAGGAGCACAGGGAAAACTGGTCAATCAAGGTATTTTGACGCTCTGAAGCTCTAACTCTACATTTTTTTTTGCCCACTCTAATATCTCAGATTTTTACAAATAGGGCTGGAAACATAAGAATGCATTGTATTTGGTTCAAACATCTGTGGCTATTCAGGATCTACAGAAAATTAAATGGCAACATTCAATTTTTCCGTTAAACACTTCAAATTTTACTTAACTGTAATTGATTTGTTTCTCTCGTCACATAAAACCCAATTTTCTGACATGATTTTTTTTCTTCTTGGTAACAAACCATAGGCAGAAATTCCCAAAGGACCTCTCTCTCTCGAAGAGATATTTCTGTGTAACGGATTACCTGCACGGCCCATTTCAGTAGGTGCTGAGACCCAGGATCTCTTTCTTGCTAGACTGCCTATGAAACAGTCAGCCCAAGAAAAGAAATCTGGCCAATTCAGGTGGAGAAAGATGAAAAGTGATATGGTAGATTGATTGCAAAAGTATCCCCAATTCTCTACTCCAACCTCTAGTCATGCTCTTTTTAATGTGATTTTGCAGCCACTCTCATCAAGAGTCTCCTTCCCCAGCCCTTGAAGCTGGGTTGGGTTTGTGACTTGAGTTGGACTAAAGAATATGGTGGAAGTGTTATGTACCAGTTCCAAGCTGGCCTCAGAAGGCCTTGTATGCTTCCATGCTCTCTCTTTTGAAACTGTGCCACTACCACAAATCCCAGGCTAGTCTACTGGAAGCTCCAAGACCATGTGGAGCACAGCTGAGTCACCCAAGCCACGGCCATCCTACATCAGCCACCTGCCAGCAGACCTGTAAACACATGAGTGAACTCCAACCAAGACCCAAAAAACTGCCAAATCAAGCCTGCCAAGATCAGCAGAAGTGCTCAGCTGATCTGTACACTTGTGAGCAAAAAGAAATGTTTATTACATGTTACTGAGCTATTATAGTTGTTTAATACACAGTATTATTGCAGTAACAGATAACTGATAGAGAGGACAATGACATACTCTTCAGCTCATTAATACTGAATTGCTACTAAGCTCATTAATTAGAAGTTCTCTAGGGCTTCCCTGGTGGTGCAGTGGTTGAGAATCCGCCTGCCGATGCAGGGGACACGGGTTGAAGCCCTGCCTGGTCTGGGAAGATCCCACATGCCACGGAGCAACTAAGACTGTGAGCCACAACTACTGAGCCCATGTGCCACAACTACCGAAACCCGCACCGCCTAGAGCCCGTGCTCCGCAACGAGAAAACACTGCAATGAGAAGACTGCACCCCACAACGAAGAGTAGCCCCTGCTCACCGCAAGTAGAGAAAGCCCACATGCAGCAACTAAGACCCAATGCAGCCAAAAATAAATAAATAAATGAATAAGAAGTTCTCTATAGGTTTGGAAGGTATGATGCTAGCAGATGTAGATAGAATACATTGTGTCTCATTATTCAGTTATGCTGAGATTACAATTAAAAATTAAACTTGAAATTTTTTTCTAAAGTCATAATATTTGGTAATTTAAAAATGTTTTCTAAATTACTGTGTACTCCAATATTTCTTGGTGTTAATTGATGATGTTTTATAAGAAGTTAAATTTAGGAGTAATAATGTCTGTCTTCAATGTGGTCCAGCAGTGCTTATTTTTCTCATTTGGATTTGGCTTGTGATTTGAGAAAACTTAATTATTTCATTTTATGTTTGAAAACTAGAAATGCAGAGCATCTTGGTAAATTTTATCTCAGGTTCATTTTGTAGGCAGAAAAGCCAAAATATTCTACTTGACTATCTTAATGATCATTTCTACTTGGTAGTCTTTCTTAGAATAGCATCTTACTCCAAAAAAAAAACCTTTCTTCTTCCCAGCTTTACTTACTGAAAAATCAGGCTCCTCTTGGGAAAACAACAACAACAACCAACCAAACAAAACCAAAAACAACCTCAGCAGTTTCACTATATCATCTTTTTTTTGGTTAACATCTTTACTGGAGTATAATTGCTTTACAATGGTGTGTTAGTTTCTGCTTTATAACAAAGTGAATCAGCTATACATATACATATGTCCCCACATCCCCTCCCTCTTGCATCTCCTTCCCACCCTCCCTATGCCACCCCTCTAGGTGGTCACAAAGCACCGAGCTGATCTCCCTGTGCTATGCGGCTGCTTCCCACTAGCTATCTATTTTACGTTTGGTAGTGTATATATGTCCATGCCACTCTCTCGCTTTGTCACAGCTTACCCTTCCCCCTCCCCATATCCTCAAGTCCATTCTCTAGTAGGTCTGCATCTTTATTCCCGCACTATATCATCTTATAACTACCTTACTGAGAAATCCCAACTGGTGAGGTATAAACAAGAACTGATTTTCTTTTCCCGATCATTGCCTTCACCAATGTTCTGTCAACTTTCCCTTTCTCAACAGCTAACTGACACATCAAGTCAATTCCACCAGTTCTGGTTATTAAAACTCAATCTTGTTATTTAAGACCATAATAAAAATATTGCTTTTCTTCTTAAAAAAAAAAAAAGTTCAGTCTGGCCCTTCCTCTCATACATTTGATGGCCCTCATTTCTTATAAGTTCAGTGATAAATATTTATTTTTTTTAACATTTTTTTTAATTAGTTTCTGCTTTATAACAAAGTGAATCAGTCATACATATACATCTGTTCCCACATCCCTTCCCTCATGCATCTCCCTCCCTCCCACCCTCCCCATCCCACCCCTCCAGGCGGTCACAAAGCACCGAGCTGATCTCTCTGTGCTCTGCGGCTGCTTCCCACTATCTATCTACCTTATGTTTGGTAGTGTATATATGTCCATGCCTCTCTTTCGCTTTGTCACAGCTTACCCTTCCCCCTCCCCATATCCTCAAGTCCATTCTCAAGTAGGTCTGTGTCTTTATTCCCGTTTTACCCCTAGGTTCTTCATGACATTTTTTTTTAATTCCATATATATGTGTTAGCATACGGTATTTGTTTTTCTCTTTCTGACTTACTTCACTCTGTATGACAGACTCTAGGTCTATCCACCTCATTACAAATAGCTCAGTTTCGTTTCTTTTTATGGCTGAGTAATATTCCATTGTATATATGTGCCACATCTTCTTTATCCATTCATCCGATGATGGACACTTAGGTTGTTTCCAGCTCCGGGCTATTGTGAATAGAGCTGCAATGAACATTTTGGTACATGTCTCTTTTTGAATTATGGTTTTCTCAGGGTATATGCCTAGTAGTGGGATTGCTGGATCATATGGTAGTTCTATTTTTAGTTTTTTAAGGAACCTCCATACTGTTCTCCATAGTGGCTGTACCAATTCACATTCCCACCAGCAGTGCAAGAGTGTTCCCTTTTCTCCACACCCTCTCCAGCATTTATTGTTTCTAGATTTCTTGATGATGGCCATTCTGACTGGTGTGAGATGATATCTCATTGTAGTTTTGATTTGCATTTCTCTAATGATTAATGATGTTGAGCATTCTTTCATGTGTTTGTTGGCAGTCTGTATATCTTCTTTGGAGAAATGCCTATTTAAGTCTTCTGCCCATTTTTGGATTGGGTTGTTTGTTTTTTTGCTATTGAGCTGCATGAGCTGTTTATAAATTTTGGAGATTAATCCTTTGTCAGTTGCTTCATTTGCAAATATTTTCTCCCATTCTGAGGGTTGTCTTTTGGTCTTGTTTATGGTTTCCTTTGCTGTGCAAAAGCTTTGAAGTTTCATTAGGTCCCATTTGTTTATCTTTGTTTTTGTTTCCATTTCTCTAGGAGGTGGGTCCAAAAGGATCTTGCTGTGATTTATGTCATAGAGTGTTCTGCCTATGTTTTCCTCTAAGAGTTTGATAGTTTCTGGCCTTACATTAAGTTCAGTGATAAATATATGAAAAAGCACCATTTCCCTAAACCAATTTTTTTTTCTTTTTTTCTTTTTTTTTTGGCCTTGCCGTGCAGCTTGCAGGATCTTGATTCCCCAACCAGGGATTGAACCTGGGCCCCCTGCAGTGGAAGCACGGAGTATTAACCACTGGGCCACCAGGGAATTCCCTAAACCAATTCTTTTTTTTTTTTTTAATTTAGTTTTGCCTGCATTGGGTCTTCGGTGCTGTGCGCAGGCTTTCTCTAGTTGCGGCAAGCAGGGACTACTCTTTGTTGCGGTGCGCCGGCTTCTCATTGCTGCGGAGCATGGGCTCTAGGCGCCTGGGCTTCAGCAGTTGTGGCACGTGGGCTCAGTAGTTGTGGCTCGTGGGCTCTAGAGCGCAGGCTCAGTCGTTGTGGTGCACGGGCTTAGATGCTCCGCGGCATGTGGGATCTTCCCGGACCAGGACTCAAACCTGTGTCCCCTGCATTGACAGGCGGATTCTTAACCACTGCGCCACCAGGGAAGTCCCCTAAACCATTCTTAATCAAAACTACTCAATATGAAATATCAATAAACATCAAATCATAATCCTTCTGCTGGTTTTTATCCACATAAAAAAAGAATAACAGATTTTCTTCCTAACGTGGGTAGCTAACGTGCATCTTATGTGAAAACAATCAAAAGCGTTAACATTTCAAACGCAAGTACTGTCCTTGTGGGCTGTAACTATTATAACTAATAATAATAATTTAATGAATGCCAGCTATAAGAATATTTGTGCAACATGTGATTAGAATTAATCCATACCTATTTGGTTTACAATTCTGTCAACATGAATCTATAGTAATTAAATATAATAAAATCTTGACTTATAACTGAATAATGCCTTAACAAGTTGTTCTAAAGAAAATACTTCAAAAATACCCCCTACACACAATCTTTTCTTTTGCCCAGTACAGACTCAAAACCTGGACTAGGAAAAATCTAAAGCCCATAATTAAAAAAAAAAAAAAAAATTCTGCCTCTACCACCTGCATGTCACTTTGAATACAAGCTCCAGACGTTGCTGGAAAAAGAAAAGCACAAATTGAACTATGTTTATAGTTATTTCATTTCTCAATTATGAATCTGGATTAAAATCATGAGTGTCCATACAATAAGTTCAATAGATGCCAAAATGACATTTTGTAAAATTCAACACCTGTTCTTGATTTTTTTAAAAACTTAGAAAACTAGGAATGGAAGGATACCTCCTTAACGTATTTTTAAAAATTTAAATCAATGGTAATGGTTTTTCCATTAAATCATTAACAAAACGAGGATGCCCACTTTCACTGTTTCATTTTAACACATTTCTGCTATCTCCAGCAAATATAATAAAACATGAAGCCAAAATAAGAGCAGTGACTCTTGGATAGAAAGATATAAAAATAAAGTTACTTGTGACCAGTGTGATTAAATATCTACACTCAAGGAAATCAACTGAAAAACTCCCAGAATTAATAAGAGATTTAAAATAATACAGTGGTTAATCTCACTGGTTTGAATCACAGCTTCACCACTGATAAGATGAATAACCTTGGGAGGTTATCTTATAAGCCTCAGTATTCTCATCCACAGAAGGGGGATGAGAATACTAATTCCACTGGTTTGTCATGAAAACTAAATGAAATGATATACTTAAAGCACTTAAAAGACATGGTACATGGCATTTAATAAATATGAGTAGTAATAATAACTATTATTATTATTTAATGTTACTGTTCAGTAGTATCACAATACAAAATAAACAGACATAAACCGAACGCTTTACTAAATACTACCAATAATCATTAGGGAGATATAGTGGGGGAAATATCTTATTCACCATAGCAACAAAAAATATAAAATACCTGGCTTGATAGGACATTTTGAGTGATCTGGGAAGCAGAAAGAAAAGTCAAAACAACACTTCCACTCACTCCATCCCACTCCCCACTTCCACCAGACTCTGTTTAAACCTGTTGCTATGTATATAGCAGCTTTGGCTTTCTACCTGTGGGAGGAGGCTGATGTGAAAAATCAGACTGGGGAATGGATGTGCAGTGTCTCCCCATCAAGTCCTATGAATTGGCTTTGAGCAAGCAGTAGGACATGTAGGTCACCTCTAACCTTTGGAACACCCAGAATGTCTCAGCATACTCTGTGCCTCAGAGTTAAAACCATTAAACTGGCCCTGGTATCTGGAAATGTTAAGTGACCTTCCGGTCCCTAAATATACCCTGCTTAGGGATCATAGCACTTCTGCCAAACAGGCCTAGGTGGAGGTTGTCTTGAACTTTCCCACCAAAAAGGGTCATCAGAAAGCAATCTACAGTAATGTACAGTATGGTGACTCTAGTCAATAATACTCTATTGTATATTGAAAGATGCTAAGAGAGTACATTTTAAAAGCTCTCACCACACACACACAAAATCGTAACTATGTGAATTGATGCATGTGTTAACTAACATTGTGGTAATCATTTTGCAATATATGCATATAAGAAATCATACTGTACACCTTAAACTTATATAATGTTATATGTTAATTATATTTTAATAAAGCTGGAAAAAATTTTGAAAGTGAAATCAACATACAGCAATAATCTGTAAATCTCTTTTTCTGATACATATAATAACTAAATCAGTATGATTCTAGGACTCTATAATAGACAGATGTATAAGATAACAGACAGCCCGGAAATATGCCCTATTACACACTTTTAAATGAATATATTATGAAGGAGGCACTACAAAACATGGTGAAAAGATACATTATGAAATAAATGTCGTGGGGAAAATTTGGTTAACTACTTGGACATTTTCTTCGTAGGTGTGTTTTTTAATTATTCTCAACCACTAGGCATCAAAATTTCCTTTTTTAGTTTAATATCAAAAATTCAAAATTTATGAAATGTTAAAACTTTAAAAAGTCAAATCATAAAAAATCTAGAAAAACAGCCATAGTAATCCACATTTTAAATATTTCAGGGCCTTCTAAGTTTAAAAGCCAAGGATTCACAAAGAAAAAGATATTTAGACTTGAAAAGAAAGATATTTTAAATAATTAATGGATGAAAATTTCCTAAACCTGACAAAAATATCAACTTAGATATAACAGAAGCTCAGCAAACCCCACACAAGATAAATAAAAATGAAACCTCATCAAGGCATATTATGATTAAATGCTATTTTCCAATGTCACTTAGGTTATTTTGTTTTTTCCCCACCTCCTTTGTGTGATGGTTATTCATTTGTAATACAATTAAGTTCATTTGTCACAGTGTATATTCTACTTGGGAATCACATTCTCTCTCTCTTCCTGTTTTTAATTAATTTTTTTTTTTTTTTAGGGATGTGAAACATTATCATGGTTCTAAGAGTCAGAACTACAAAAAGTTATTCTCAGAGATGTGTCACTTTCCCCTCATCCCTCCTACCCAAACCTCATTCTCCCCATTCTTTCTGCCCTGCTCCCACCCATCCCTCCATTTCCTGTAGGTAAATAATGCCATTAGTTTCTGATTTACCCTGTAGGTTTCTCCTGTATTTATTTTTGCACAAATGAGCACACATAGACACACACACATGTGCACACACTCATATCAGGCAAGGGTTTCTTAAGCAGGATACAGAAAGCACTAACCATAAAAGAAAAAAATTGTACTACATTAAAATCAAGAATGTCTGCTCATCAAAAGACATCATTTAAAGATTAAAGGCTAGGGGGATGGATAAAAGCCAAAGACTAGGAACAGATATTTGCAATAAAGTTATCTAACAAAGATTCACATTCTCATATTTAGAATACCTACAGAACTCTTACAAATTGGTAAGAAAAAGGCAGATACCCAATAGAAAAATGGGCAAAAGACCTGAATAGGCACTTTGCCATATGGGATGTCCACGTGACTGCTAAACATTCAAACAGGTGAGCAACTTCTCTGCTCACCAGGGGAATGCAAATTAAAGCAGAAATGTGATACTACTACATACCCACCAGAATGGCTAAAATGAAAAGGACTGATAATTTCAAGTGTTGACAAAGATACTGAACAACTGGAACTCTCATACACTGTTGGCAGTATAACTTGGTACAACAATTTTGTAAAACTGTTTATCAGTACCTAATAAAGCTGACCATATGCATGCCCTATAACTCCAAACTTCCTTTCCTGGCTTGTGGTACATCTTTATAATAATGGTCCCCAACGAATCACGTCTCCTTGTATTCATATCCCTTTACAAGATAATGCTGCTGCTACTGCTCCCTGCAAGAGATGGATCTTTGCTAACCCCTCTGAATCTGCACCTAGCCTTGTGACTTGCTTTGACCAGTAGGATATGGCAGAACTGATTTTGTGTGAGTTCCAGAGCAGAGGCCTAAAGAGGCCTTGTGGCTTCTGCCTTTGCCCTCTTGGGATCTAGCTGCCATGTAAAGAAGTCCAAGATATCCTGTTGGACAGAGAGGCTGCATGAGGAGAACTGAGGTATCCAAGCTCATAGCCCACACCAAAGTTGCAAACATGTGAGAAAACCATTTGGACCTCCCTCTCCAGCCCAGCTAAGTTGAGTGAGCCCAACTGACAGCACGTGCAACAAAGACAAGCCAGCCCCACTGAGCCCTTCAAATGCCTGACCCACAGAATCACAAGCAATAAAATGGTTGTTGTTTTAAAGCACTAAATTTTGGGGTGGTTTATTATACAGCAATAGATAACTGAAAATGAGTATATAGCAAAAGAAAAGAATACATATGTTCACTAAAAAGGACAAGTACAAGAATGTGCATAGTAGAACCATTTAAATTACCAAAACTGAAAACAACTCAAATATCCATAAACAATAGAATGGATAAATTTTGGTATATTCATAAAATTAAATATTATTCAGCAATAAGAATGACCAAATGGATGACTCACAAATATAAAGCTGAGTAAAAGAAGCAAAACTGTATGCTTTCACTTATACAGAGAAGTTCAAAAACAAGCAAAACTAATCTAGGAGGTAGAAGGCAGGAAAGTAGTGACGAGGGTGCAGGGATTGGGTAGTGAGTGGCGGAGAACAGGAGGGGGCTTCTGTGGCTATGATAATGTTTTATTTCTTGTTCTGGGTGCATGTTACAAGGCTGAGTTTACTCTGAGAAAATTTATTAAGTCATATACTTATCATTTGTGTACTTTCCTGTAATTTGTATACTTTTGTTCCAGAAAAGTTTACATAAGAAGGTTAAACCACTGTCCCCTTCTCTGATAAAATTTTTAAAATATTTTTAAATCACTTGCATAATTTTTTAAGCAGATTTTTAAAAATATAGAGCCTGAGTAAATATCTTTGGGCTGGAACCCAGCCATCTGTGGCTATGAAAATCCATAAGTGATTCTGATGCATAGCTCAGATTAAAATATTAGGTCATTAGCAGAAAGAGGGTTGTTTCATTTCATTATTATTATATTTCCTCTCAGAAATATTTTTGCCAAAGAACATGAAGCACAAACAACTGTCTTCAAATTGTAATTAGCTAAAAGAAAAAAAATGGCAAAATACCTACTTCCCACCCACTTTTTACTCGATGACCCAAAAATTCCACTCCTAGGTATATACCCAAGAGAACTGAACAAATATGTTCACAGAAAAACTTGCACACAAATATTCATAGTAGCATTATTCATAACAGCCAAAAAAGTGGAAGCAACCCAAATGAGTTATCCACTGAGGAAAGGATAAACAAAATGTGCTATATCTATACAACAGAATAATATTCAGCAATAAAGAGGAATGAACTATTGATACATGCTACAACATGGACGAACCTTGAAGACATTATGCTAAATGAAAGAAGCCAGTCACAAAGGATCGCATATTGTATGATTCCATTTATTTGAAATGGCCTGAAGAGCCAAATCCATAAAGACAAAAACAGATTAGTAGTTGCCAGGGGCTGGGAAGAGGGCGGGAATGGGGAGTGAGTGCTAATCAGTATAGAGGTGCTTTTTTTTTTTCCCTTTGGTTGGGGGGGTGATGAAAATGTTCTAAAATATATTGTGGTGATGATTGCACAACAATTTTGTGAATAAACTAAAGACCATTGAATTTTCTACTTTATTATTATTTTTTTAATTTTTTAATTTTATTTTTTTTTATACAGCAGGTTCTTATTAGTCATCAATTTTATTCACATCAGTGTATACACGTCAATCCCAATCGCCCAATTCATCCCACCACCACCTCCACCCCACCGCGGCCTTCCCCACTTGGTGTCCATACGTTTGTTCTCTACATCTGTGTCTCAATTTCTTCCCTGCAAAATGGTTCATCTGTACATTCTTCTAGGTTCCACATATATACATCAATATACGATATTTGTTTTTCTCTTTCTCACTTACTTTACTCTGTATGACAGTCTCTAGATCCATCCACGTCTCTACAAATGACCCAATTTCGTTCCTTTTTATGGCTGAGTAATATTCCATTGTATATATGTACCACACCTTCTTTATCCATTTGTCTGTCGATGGGCATTTAGGTTGCTTCCATGACCTGGCTGTTGTAAATAGTGCTGCAATGAACATTGGGGTGCATGTGTCTTTTTGAATTGTGGTTTTCTCTGGGTATATGCCCAGTAGTGGGATTGCTGGATCGTATGGTAATTCTATTTTTACTTTTTTAAGGAACCTCCATAATGTTCCCCATAGTGGCTACATAGGTTGACAATGCCACCAACAGCGCAAGAAGGTTCCCTTTTCTCCACACCCTCTCCAGCATTTGTAGTTTGTAGATTTTCTGATGATGCCCATTCTAACTGGTGTGAGGTGATACCTCATTGTAGTTTTGATTTGCATTTCTCTAATAATTAGTGATGTTGAGCAGCTTTTCATGTGCTTCTTGGCCATCTGTATATCTTCTTTAGAGAAATGTCTATTTAGGTCTTCTGCCCATTTTTGGATTGGATTGTTTCTTTTTTTAATATTGAGCTGCATGAGCTGTTTATATATTTTGGAGATTAATCCTTTGTCCGTTGATTCATTTGCAAATATTTTCTCCCATTCTGAGGGTTGTCTTTTCGTCTTGTTTATGGTTTCCTTTGCTGTGCAAAAGCTTTGAAGTTTCATTAGGTCCCATTTGTTTATTTTTGTTTTTATTTCCATTACTGTAGCAGGTGGATCAAAAAAGATCTTGCTGTGATTTATGTCAAAGGGTGCTCTTCCTATGTTTTCCTCTAAGAGTTTTATAGCGTCCGGTCTTACACTTAGGTCTCAAATCCATTTTGAGTTTAGTTTTGTGTATGGTGTTAGCAAGTGTTCTAATTTCATTCTTTTACATGTAGCTGTCCAGTTTTCCCAGCACCACTTATTGAAGAGACTTTCTTTTCTCCATTGTATATCCTTGCCTCCTTTGTCATAGATTAGTTGACCATAGGGGCGTGGGTTTACCTCTGGGCTTTCTATCTTGTTCCACTGATCTATGTTTCTGTTTTTGTGCCAGTACCATATTGTCTTCATTACTGTAGCTTTGTAGTACAGTCTGAAGTCAGGGAGTCTGATTCCTCCAGCTCCGTTTTTCTCCCTCAAGACTGCTTTGGCTCTTCGGGGTCTTTTGTGACTCCATACAAATTTTAAGATTTTTTGTTCTAGTTCCATAAAAAATGCCATTGGTAATTTGATAGGGATTGCATTGAATCTATAGGTTGCTTTGGGTAGTATAGTCATTTTCACAATATTGATTCTTCCAATCCAAGAACATGGTATATCTCTCCATCTGTTGGTATCATCTTTAATTTCTTTCATTAGTGTCTTATAGTTTTCTGCATACAGGTCTTTTGTCTCCCTAGGAAAGTTTATTCCTAGGTATTTTATTCTTTTTGTTGCAATGGTAAATGGGAGTGTTTCCTTAATTTCCCTTTCAGATTTTTCATCATTAGTGTATAGGAATGCAAGAGATTTCTGTGCATTAATTTTGTATCCTGCAACTTTACCAAATCCATTGATTAGCTCTAGTAGTTTTCTGGTGGCATCTTTAGGATTCTCTATGTATAGTATCATGTCATCTGCAGTGACAGTTTTACTTCTTCTTTTCCAATTTGGATTCCTTTTATTTCTTTTTCTTCTCTGATTGCTGTGTCTAGGACTTCCAAAACTATGTTGAATAATAGCGGTGAGAGTGGACATCCTTGTCTTGTTCCTGATCTTAGAGGAAATGCTTTCAGTCTTTAACCAGTGAGAATGATGTTTGCTGCAGGCTTGTCATATATGGCCTTTATTATGTTGAGGTAAGTTCCCTCTATGCCCACTTTCTGGAGAGTTTTTTATCATAAATGGGTGTTGAATTTTGTCAAAAGCTTTTTCTGCATTTATTGAGATGGTCATATGGTTTTTAATCTTCAGCTTGTTAATATGGTGTATCACATTGATTGATTTGCGTATATTGAAGAATCCTTGCATCCCTGGGATAAATCCCACTTGATCATGGTGTATGATCCTTTTAATGTGTTGTTGGATTCTGTTTGTTAGTATTTTGTTGAGGATTTTTGCATCTATATTCATCAGTGATATTGGTCTGTAATTTTCTTTTTTTGTAGTATCTTTGTCTGGTTTTGGTATCAGGGTGATGGTGGCCTCATAGAATGAGTTTGGGAGTGTTCCTTCCTCTGCAATTTTTTGGAAGAGTTTGAGAAGGATGGTGTTAGCTCTTCTCTAAATGTTTGATAGCATTCACCTGTGAAGCCATCTGGTCCTGGACTTTTGTTTGTTGGAAGATTTTTAATCACAGTTTCAATTTCATTACTTGTGATTGGTCTGTTCCTATTTTCTGTTTCTTCCTGGTTCAGTCTTGGAAGGTTATACCTTTCTAAGAATTTGTCCATTTCTTCCAGGTTGTCCATTTTATTGGCGTAGAGTTGCTTGTAGTAGTCTCTTAGGATGCTTTGTATTTCTGTGGTGTCTGTTGTAACTTCTCCTTTTTCATTTCTAATTTTATTGATTTGAGTCCTCTCCCTCTTTTTCTTGATGAGCCTTGCTAATAGTTTATCAATTTTGTTTATCTTCTCAAAGAACCAGTTTTAGTTTTATTGATCTTTGCTATTGTTTTCTTTGTTTCTATTTCATTTATTTCTGCTCTGATCTTTATGATTTCTTTCCTTCTGCTAACTTTGATTTTGTTTGTTCTTCTTTCTCTACTTCCTTTAGGTGTAAGGTTAGATTGTTTATTTGAGATTTTTCTTGTTTCTTGAGGTAGGCTTGTATAGCTATAAACTTCCCTCTTAGAACTGCTTTTGCTGCATCCCATAGGTTTTGGATTGTCCTGTTTTCATTGTCATTTGTCTCTAGGTCTTTTTTGATTTCCTCTTTTATTTCTTCAGTGATCTCTTGGTTATTTAGTAATGTAGTGTTTAGTCTCCATGTGTTTGTGTTTTTTACGTTTTTCCCCTGTAATTCATTTCTAATGTCATAGTGTTGTGGTCAGAAAAGATGCTTGATATGATTTCAGTTTTCTTAAATTTTCTGAGGCTTGATTTGTGACCCAAGATGTGATCTATCCTGGAGAATGTTCCGTGCGCACTTGAGAAGAACATGTAATCTGCTGTTTTTGGATGGAATGTCCTATAAATACCAATTAATCTATCTGGTCTATTGTTTCATTTAAAGCTTCTGTTTTCTTATTTATTTCCATTTTGGTCCATTGGTGTAAGTGAGGTGTTAAAGTCCCCCACTATTATTGTGTTACTGTCGATTTCCTCTTTTACAGCTGTTAGCAGTTACCTTATGTATTGAGGTGCTCCTATGTTGGGCACATATATATTTATAATTGTTATATCTTCTTCTTGGATTGATCCCTTTGATCACTATGTAGTGTCCTTCCTTGTCTCTTGCAACATTCTTTATTTTAAAGTCTATTTTATCTGATATGAGTATTGCTACGCCAGCTTTCTTTTGATTTCCATTTGCATGGAATATCTTTTTCCATCCCCTCACTTTCAGTCTGTATGTGTCCCTAGGTCTGAAGTGGGTCTCTTGTAGACAGCATATATATGGATCTTGTTTTTGTATCCATTCAGCAAGCCTGTGTCTTTTGGTTGGAGCGTTTAATCCACTCACGTTTAAGGTAATTATGGATAGGTATGTTCCTATACCATTGTCTTAATTGTTTTGGGTTTGTTTTTGTAGGTCCTTTTCTTCTCTTGTGTTTTCCACTTAGAGAAGTTCCTTTAGCATTTGTTGTAGAGCTGGTTTGGTGGTGCTGAATTCTCTTAGCTTTTGCTTGTCTGTAAAGCTTTTGATTTCTCCATCAAATCTGAATGAGATCCTTACCCGGTAGAGTAATCTTGGTTGTAGGTTCTTCCTTTTCATCACGTTAAGTATATCATGCCACTCCCTTCTGGCTTGTAGAGTTTCTGCTGAGAGATCAGCTGTTAACCTTATGGGAGTTCCCTTTTATGTTATTTGTTGTTTTTCCCTTGTTGCTTTCAGTAATTTTTCTTTGTCTTTAATTTTTGCCAGTTTGATTACTATGTGTCTTGGCGTGTTTCTCCTTGGGTTTATCCTGTATGGGTCTCTCTGCACTTACTGGACTTGGGTAGCTATTTCCTTTCCCATGTTAGGGAAGTTTTCCCCTATAATCTCTTCAAATATCTTCTCTGGTCCTTTCTCTCTCTCTTCTCCTTCTGGGACCCCTATAATGCGAATGTTGTTGCCTTTTATGCTGTCCCAGGGGTCTCTTAGGCAGTCTCCATTTCTTTTCATTCTTTTTTCTTTAGTCTGTTCCGCAGCAGTGAATTCCACCATTCTGTCTTCTAGGTCACTTATCCGTTCTTCTGCTTCAGTTATTCTGGTATTGATTCCTTCTAGTGTAGTTTTCATTTCAGTTATTGTATTGTTCATCTCTGTTTGTTTGTTCTTTAATTCTTCTAGATGTTTGTTAAACATTTCTTGCCTCTTCTCGATCTTTGCCTCCATTCTTTTTCCGAGGTCCTGGATCATCTTCACTATCATTATTCTGAATTCTTTGTCTGGAAGGTTGCCTATCTCCACCTCATTTAGTTGTTTTTCTGGGGTTTTACCTTGTTCCTTCATCTGGTACATAGCCCTCTGCCTTTTCATCTTGTCTATCTTTCTGTGAATGTGGTTTTTGTTTCACAGGCTGCAGGATTGTAGTTCTTCTTGCTTCTGCTGTCTGCCCTCTGGTGGATGAGGCTATCTAAGAGGCTTGTGCAGGTTTCCTGATGGGAGGGACTGGTGGTGGGTAGAGCTGCCTGTTTGCTCTGGTGGGCAGAGCACAGTAAAACTTTAATCTGCTTGACTGCTGATGGGTGGGGCTGGGTTCCCTCCCTGTTGATTGTTTGGCCTGAGGCAACCCAACACTGGAGCCTACCTGGGCTCTTTGGTGGGGCTAATGGCGGACTCTGGGAGGGCTCATGCCAAGGAGTACTTCCCAGAACTTCTGCTGCCAGTCTCCTTGTCCCCACAGTGAGCCACAGCCACCCCCCGCCTCTGCAGGAGGCCCTCCAACACTAGCAGGTATGTCTGGTTCAGTCTCCCCTGGGGTCACTGCTCCTTCCCCTGGGTCCCACTGCACACACTACTTTGTATGTGCCCTCCAAGAGTGGAGTCTCTGTTTCCCCCAGTCCTGTCAAAGTCCTGCAATCAAATCCCACTAGGCTTCAAAGTCTGATTCTCTAGGAATTCCTCCTCCCGTTGCCGGAATCCCAGGTTGGGAAGCCTGACGTGCAGCTCAGAACCTTCACTCGAGTGGGTGGACTTCTGTGGTATAAGTGTTCTCCAGTCTGTGAGTCACCCACCCAGAAGTTATGGGATTAGATTTTGCTGTGATCGCGCCCCTCCTACCATCTCATTGTGGCTTCTCCTTTGTCTTTGGATGTGGGGCATCTTTTTTGGTGAGTTCCAGTGTCTTCCTGTCAATGACTGTCCAGCAGCTACTTCTGATTCTGGTGTTCTCACAAGAGGGAGTGAGAGCATGTCCTTCTACTCCACCATCTTGGTTCAGGCTCGAATTTTCTACTTTAAATGGGTGAATTGTATCCCAATAAATTTGTTATTAAAGAAGACTCAATATTTAAAGAATGTACTAATACTGGAATGTCTGTGTACAAAGCGTATCAATTTGAGAGCTCACCCTCCCTTTGTCTCCATCACTATATTCTACAGTACTTAAAAGGACAGTCAATGCTGTGAACTTCTAAAGGAATACCTGACTGAATCATAGTATATAATTTTTATAGCTACCAAGAATAAATTCAGCAATTTCTTTCTTTTTGAAATTTTAATTATTTTAAATATTTATTATTTTTATTTATTATTTTTATTTTAATTATGTTTATTATGTGCTAAATTTATAAATATATGATTGTTGAAAACTACAAATGATACAGAATGAAAATGAGAAGTCCCCTTCTACCCACTTCCACCCACCAACCATGCTTCTCCCCAGAAATAACCACAGTAAATACTTTCTGTATATCTTTTTCCAGACTTTTACAGTATGTTTCATTATCTTTCACATATACGGGATAAAACTCTTCATATTTTTCCACAAGTTGATTTTTTCATTAACAAATATGTTATACTAGATCTTTCCAAGATCTTTTTATTGGTAAAAGTACTTTTTTTCTATTAAAAAGCATTAAAGCTGGATTTACATACCGCTTTTGCAAGCTCGACAAAGTCCTTCCTCACCCATTTATATTTTCTTCTAGAATTTTCATATGTGTGCTCCCTGCTCCCAGGAGATTCTTCCATTTATTTAACTCCTTAAAGTAATTTTTTTACTTCATAAAGTAACAACTTTACTATTAGGGCACATACCAAAAAAACAGAATAAGACCATTTTTTACTAGGTAACTAGACATCTGGTAGCCCTCTTAAAAATATGAACTTCAAACCTGAAAAACACCATCCTCTTCCCAAATCATACTCTCTCAGTAGCTAGTTCCAAAACAATGTCACTATATCTTCTATAAAAGTCTTTCACCAAGGTTCCTCAGCTTAAAATGCACTCAAACTTTCATTCTTTCAATAAAAGGGGTAAAGGGAAGCATTTTACCAAAATAAGAGACAAGCTTGCAAAACAGACCTCCAATTGGCCTTGTTCATCAGCGTATTCGATGGACTGGAAGATGGTGAGGGCATGGCATTGTCTGGTCTTCAACTGAGCCCTATGACCTCGGTACCAGTTCTGGATGACCAATGCGGCTTTTAGCACTGCAGACCCACAGGATACGAAAGGGAAAGAAAAACAGTTACTCTGGAGCTATGGGGGGAAGGTAAGTGCTTCAGAAAAAATCAGTCCACGTGGATTCCTAGGTTCTAAGAACATAAAAACTACAGACAACAAGATGTTCCTTTATGTTTTTGTACAATGTCCTCAAGTCTCAAATACTCAGGAATAATGATGACCCAGTCATCAAGAGTGGCATTTTTGGAGCCTGAATTTGAATCCCAACTCTGCTGACTACTGTCTATGTGATTTTGGGAAAGTTATTAGAACTCTCAAAGCTTCAGTTTCCTCGTCTGGCACTATTTGAAGTCAATGTACGCCCTATGAAGTAGCAATTCCATTCTTCATTATATATCCCGAAGCAATTCTCACACAGTCCATAAAGGAGACATACGGGGATACAATGCTTCTTTGTTGGCGGCCGTAGGGAGTTTGACACCAATGCAACCTGGCTGTCCACTGCTAGGAAGGAGAAGATGTGACTGTGGTGGGTGTACACCATGGAATATTATGCCACAACTGGAAGCGATATATAGCAACATGGATGGGTCTTCAAAATATAGTGCTTCGGGCCTCCCTGGTGGCGCAGTGGTTGAGAGTCCGCCTGCCGATGCAGGGGATACGGGTTCGTGCCCCGGTCTGGGAGGATCCCATATGCCGCGGAGCGGCTGGGCCCGTGAGCCATGGCCGCTGAGCCTGCGCATCCGGAGCCTGTGCTCCGCAACGGGAGAGGCCACAACAGTGAGAGGCCCGCGTACCGCAAAAAAAAAAAAAAAAAAAAAAAAAAAAAAATATAGTGCTTCAGTTAGAACAGTTATCAAAAAGTTAGAGACAGAATGGAATATAACATGATGCCATTTTATATAAATTTAAAATACACGCACACGAAACCACAATATACGTTTCGTAAGAATATACAGAAAGGAAAAGATACTAAAAATAAGAGATTGGTTATTTGTGGGGGGTGGGTGAATGAATGAGCATAGAGTATATGGTTAAAAGGGAGTAAACTAATGAACTAACTACCATAAGAAAGGGCCTTGCACAGACCAATGATGACAATGTACAACATACTGAGAAGTATGATTCACTCCACCTTCTCCACCTGTGATTCAACTGAAAAAAGACAGATGGATAAATGAACACACCTCCCTCCTTCACAGAGTTACTATGAGGATGAAATGAGATACTACAGGTGAAGAGTTTAGTCCAGTGCCCAGTGTAAAGCATTTACTAAATAAATGGCAACTATAGTGACAAGTATTGTGTTGTTTGTGGATTATTCAGGCACACTGACTCTCTTCTGGGGCTGGGAGCCTTTGAACCATCCTGTAGCTTCATAGTTTTGAAGAAAGAAATCAGGTGAGAGAGAATGAGATTTAAAATATAGTCTCTTATGCCTTTCTCAACTTTTAGAGTGACGAGTAATCAACACCAGCTGGCTCCTTTTATTCATGCTATAATTTTTCCCAGTTAGCACATAAGAATTAAGAGTTAACTCTAGGGCTTCCCTGGTGGCGCAGTAGTTGAGAGTCCGCCTTCCAATGCAGGGGACGTGGGTTCGTGCCCCTGTCCAGGAAGATCCCACATGCCGCATGAGCGGCTGGGCCCGTGAGCCATGGCCGCTGAGCCTGCGCGTCCGGAGCCTGTGCTCCGCAACGGGAGAGGCCACAACAGTGAGAGGCCCGCATACCACAAAAAAAAAAAAAAAAAAAAAAGAGTTAACTCTAACAAGAACAATTTGAGTTCTGAAGCAACAATCCAGCCTCTCGGCTTAGTACTGCTGTGGTATAACAAATATACACTATTCATCTGAGGGTGTGTGTTTATGAGCTTCTCCAAGGCTGTTGGGTTCCAGAGACTCTTGTTTCATTATTCAGCTCTCAGAAAACCCCAGGAAATAGGCGTAAGGTCAAGTACCATTATCTTTATAGGGAAAAACCACAGGGAGAAGAAAACAAGTGACGTTCAATATCACAAAGTGAATAACTGGTAGTACCATGTCTGAAATCTCAAGTGTTTGCACCATATCATCATGCAGAACCCAGGTTCACCTGAAAGGTCTGTTCTGTGGGACAGTCACTGTCATGACCAACCAAGCCTCAGCTCAGGGGCTCTGTTCACCAAGCACAACGGAACTGTTCCAGGGCTATTTACTGAACACTTACTGAGGGCCAGGCAATGGACTCATCTCTGCAGTCAGTCCTCGCCATACTGTGAAGCCGGGAGAGACTAACTTATTTAAGGGCACTTAGCCAGTAAGTTGAAATGGACAGCAAGGAATTGCACCCACCTCTCAAGCTCCTAACCTCCATAGAGCTATTGATCTTTTTCTGTGCCTCACTTTCTTCGTCCGCACAATGATGTAGTGGAATAAATGATCACTAAAGTCTCTTCTATTTAGTATTAGCAACACCAAAAAAAAAAAAAATCAAGTTTAGTGTTATTTCTATAATTAACAGTAGAACAAAGTAGCTACCATACGTTAATGGTCTACTACAAGACATTTAGTCCCCACAAGTATTATCATCTCCATGTTACACATAAGGAAACTTCAGGTTCAGAGAGACTAGCAACTTCTAGTACCCTCAAAGACTTCCTAATTATATATAATATTTCATTAAAAAATTCACAGACTAGTCTGAACAAACAGGTTACCACCTCAGAACCCAAGAGCCAGGAGCAGAAGAGCCATGCCAACCAGGACGGACAGGGCTCACTTCCTTAGAGTCCACAGTCTTGGCTCAAACGTTGCCTTCTCCATGAGGCCTTTCCTGAACACCCCTTGTAAAATGGCACCCATTCCCCATTGCCTATCTCCTTCTTTCCCTCCACAGCACTTATCACCATCTGATATAGCATATATTTTACTCATTTGTTACTGTCTGTCTCCTTTCACTAGAATGTAATCTCCATAAAGGCTGGGATTTTGGTCCATTGGGTTAGCTGCTGTGTACCCTGAGTCTGGAACAGTCCCTGGAACATAGTAGATGCTTGATAAACATTTGTTGAATGAATGAATGAGTGAAATTACTGTTTAGTTAAAACTTCCTGTCTTGCGCTTCTCTTCATGCTAATTGGTGAATCTTATGTTTGGTTTTGTTTTATTTTTTAAATAGGAGTTTATTTGACAGTCCTTTAAATAAGAAGTTTTATATTCAGAACAGTAAGGCATTTAAAGACTCTGCTTTTGAAATTCTGCTATCAGAGGCCTCCTGAGGAGGCAACAGGATGAGTGAATATTTAATGTAACTTTAAGGGGCCTGATATCCAAGCAGGAAGAGAGACACAAGTGTGATAGAACTGATTAAAATGAATTTAAATGAACTGGAAAGAGAATGAACCATCTAGTGGCAAAAGGCTTTAAACAAGGAGGAAAAGCATCTATTACCTCAGCTGTTCAAAGCACGATGAGAATAGGGTATGCCTCAACTCTGGGACCATAGTTTTCACTGTTACTTTTGTTTACAGATATCTGCCATCTGCTAGAGTATGTGTCTGTCCCAGCGAGACTTTCAACTTCACTGGAAAAACAGCTCAAAGCACATGCCCAGCAGACATGAGATGGTCACAAAGCCTGCTTCTTGAGCAGCAAGGCAGGGACCCTATGAGGCTCTCTCCTCCAGAAACTCTGACATCCCTGCAGAGCAAGGGCACAACATAGGATCCTTGTCCCTGGAAAGTATTTTTCTTAAACAAGAGGGAAACGAGAGGAAAGCATGAGGTCCAGCCTCCAAAACAATGACAGATATTTTAAACAAAACTATCACTTTCCCAAATGACAAGAGATCATAGTTTTATCATTCTTAGAAACATATAGCCTTCCAGTCAGAGAAGGGCAAGAAATAGAGGTCATTACTTTGACTTTTTATTTACCC
The DNA here is from genome assembly GCF_949752795.1 of Hyperoodon ampullatus. NCBI lineage: Eukaryota > Metazoa > Chordata > Mammalia > Artiodactyla > Ziphiidae > Hyperoodon > Hyperoodon ampullatus. Next base: position 16,867,281 of record NC_136913.1, on the reverse strand, counting down.
ACATACTCGCCCACTCACCAACCCATCCACATGGGATAATAAAAATAAGTTCTGAATTTGTAATCTGGAGATTTCCATTTTGGTCCTAACTCAACCAGGTGCCAACTGTGTAACCTCAGGCAAATCGCTTAACTTCTCTGGTCCTCGGTTTCTCATGTGAACAATGATAACTTGGGATTATGTGACCTCTAAGATTCTTTTCAATTATAAAATACTCTAATTCATCCCTCTATTTTTTTAATGCCCCAGCTGCAGCCTACCTAGCCTATAGCAAAGCTGAAAATAACCATTAAAGGACAAAATAGGATGTGTAAATATGAACACTCAAATCAGAAGCTTCTGGATACAAAAGACAAATTCTAAAGGCTACTCAAAAAAAAAAAAATCTGAATTATCCTTGTAGAAAAAATCCAAGTCAATTCACTAATATCCTTGGCTTTCCCATCAAGGAACCGTAGCCAAAGTTTGCTAGCAATTGGTCTAGGAACAAACATTTCACCTATTACTTCTCCTTTAAATGGCCTAAAACATGATTACTGTGTATATTCTGTTAACTGGTACAAGTGATAGCCAGTAGAAGATGGGGAGAAACGGATGGGGAAGGAAGTGAAGACAAGAGGGGGTGGGGATACAGAGACACATGGGAAGGGTCTAGAGTCCAGAGGTTTCAATGAAAATTGAGAGATCAGAGAATGGGACAATGATCATAAAGATCGCAGAGGTGGAGCTGATCCAGGTGGCCACAGGGGCCAGGAAATGGGAATAAGCAGCTGAAGTGGAGCAGGTGAATGATTGTTCTAAAACAATCATTATCGTGAAAATACAAATTTTTAAAAATTATTATTGTATAAGAAATTAAGCTATGTAAAAGATTTATTATCATTTTAAACCATTAAAATATTTTCTTGTAGGAAGTATGCTCTATTCAACCATTCAATAATGACCTTTAATCCTCACTCAGAAAAAAAAATTAAATATCTTAACTACAATTCTGTTTTATGTCTCCCTTGTTATTAATTACTAATCTGAGTTATACTGCCACATTCATTCACCCAAGATCAAATATAATGAGCATTAAATTTTTGTCCTTTGCAGCTGCTAAAAAGATAATGCAGTATAAAGCCATAATCATATAGAAAAGTGTTCTGATTACGGGAAATACAGGCATACCTTAGAGATATTTCAGGTTAGGTTTCAGACCACCACAACAAAATGAATAATGCAATAAAGAGTCACATGAATTTTTTTGTTTCCCAGTGCATATAAAAGCTATGTTTATACTATATTGTAGCCTACTAAGTATGCAATAGCATTATGTCTAAAAAAATGTACACACGTTAATTAAAAAATACTTCATTGCTAAAAAAAATGTCAAAACAATTACAATAGTAACATCAAGGATCGCTGATCACAGATCATCATAAGAAATATAATAAAATGAAAAAGTTGAAAATACTGTCAGAATTACCAAAATGTGACACAGAGATACAAAGTGAGCAAATGCTGTTGGAAAAACGGTGCGAACAGGGTTGCCACAAACCTTCAATTTGTAAAAAATACAATATCTGTGAAGCACAAGAAAGCAAAGTGCAATAAAACAAGGCATACCTAAAACTGGCAATTGGGGCTGAGGTACTGCTCTTTCTTACACTGAATCGATATGTGTCTGTCTGTAACAGGATTTTCTAATAATTAACAGGATCCAACTATAAGGCTGGCTTCTTTGTGAATTATCTAGTCAAGGCTGGAATCTGGTAAAAAAATAAAGAGGTGGGACTTCATATATTTTCAGCAGTACTTTCTACCTTCTAAAGGCTCATGATTCTAGAGTGGATATCTAAATAGTCCATGTCAGAGTCTAATAATACTTGACGTTTCTAAAACAGAGGTGGATTAATCACAAAGCAAACAGAGAAAAAGATGAAGATGAATTTAGTTGGTATAAAGAACAAAAAGGATGTTTGGCTTTTTGTTTGCCTGTTTCATGTAGGCAATAAATGTGTCTGTAGTATCAATCCTATATAAACCTCAAGGCCAACACATTATCATATTAAAAAGTGAGTAATTAACTAAAAATTGCTGAGAGGGATCATAATTTCAGATGAAGAAAGCAGTCTCCTTTTACAAAGAAAAGTACTTGTTTAAAATGATTCCCAATTGATGCCAACAAACTAGGGATTATAGTATATGATGTGGGCTGAGAAAAAAGATATGGCAGTTTTGGCATACTGATGATAATTAAAGCCATGGGAGTAAAGTCACCCAAGGAGAGCATTAGAGTGACAAAATAAGAGGGCCAAGAGGAACCCAGAGGAATCCCAATATTTAAAAGTTGGGAGAAAATAGAGCCCTCATAAACAGTTAAAACAGAGACATAAAAGGAAACCAGGAGAAGATGCTGTCACTGAAGCTAAGGGCCATGAGTATTTTAAGACGGGAATGTACAGGAGTGCCAGGTGCTGCCAGGAAGTCAAGCAAAGTAAGTACTGAAAATGCTCCATGGGATTTCAAGGTCATTCAAGAACCTGTCTAAATCCATATTCCACAGGATGGGATAAATGAGAAGGTAGGAGACAGCAGTGTGAACACACGCTTCAGGAGCAAGCTCTCTGAAAGGGAGGAGAAAGAGCAGAGTGACTGGAGGGGACCAGAGGGCTAGGGAAAGCTCTTTTTCCAAAGGGAAGGAAAACACAGTTACAAAGGGCAATTCTGCACAACTGGGAAATTCTGAATATGAACTATATGTTAGAGAACATTACTCTATTAATTTGAATTTTTTCAGTGTAATATAGTATTGTAGTTATGGAAGAGAATATCCCTCTTTTTAGGACATTAATGCTAAAGTATACAGAGGTTAATATCTAATGTCTGCAACTTTCAAATAGAGAGGGAAATGGAGCTGGAGAGAAAGAAGGAAGAGAGAGCGAGAGAGAGGGAGAGAGAGAATGGTAAAGTTAACAACGTGAATCTAGGTAAAGTGCATGGGGTATTCATTGTATTATTCTTTCATCTTCTCTGAAGGTTTGCAATTTTTAAAAATAAGATGTTGGGGGAAAAACAAAGCAGAATGGTCAAACCCCCTACTCAAAAAAAAAAAAAAAGGAAAAAAGAGGAAAGGCACTAGAACCTGTTAAAATGTTAATGAAGTATCAGCTCAGGGAGGTGGGAGGCAGAAGGGAGACAGCAATGCCCCTCACTCCTACACATGCACCTGCAGCTACAGAGTACACTCATAGTCCTCTGAGCGACAAGAACTTTAAAGAACATCTTATCTGATGTCCCATTTCACTGAAGGGGAAAATGAAGGAGGTCCCAGCTCACAGGGATCTCTGCTAGACTACACAGTGCCAGGAAAGACTGTTTGATGGCAATTATAACCAAGAATCCTCCAACACAATAACAAGAAGGATGGCAAGGGCTCCTCTAAATTTTCTTTCAGAAAATTCTTTAGAGAACAACAAAGATGAAGGAAACGGTGGTGTTCATAGTTTTTCCATGGAAGTCCCAAATTTAAATATGCAGCATTGGGCTTCCCTGGTGGCGCAGTGGTTGAGAGTCCGCCTGCCGATGCAGGGGACACGGGTTCGCGTCCCGGTCCGGGAGGATCCCGCATGCCGCGGAGCGGCTGGGCTCGTGAGCCATGGCTGCTGGGCCTGCGCGTCCGGAGCCTGTGCTCCGCAGCGGGAGAGGCCACAACAGCGAGAGGCCCACATACTGCAAAAATAAATTTAAAAAAATAAATAAATTTAAAAAATAAATAAATAAATAAATAAATATGCAGCATTGTAAAGGAGTTACACTAGGAAAGAGGAAGCTGGGGGAACACAGGGCTGGGGGTGAAGGGAGGGGATCCCTCGGGCAGTTATGAATGGTTTGATTATTAGATTTTTTAAACAGCTACGTTAACTAGATGTTATTCCAAGAATTAAAGAAATATTTTGTTTTGTTAAAAAAGAGACAACAGGCCCAAAATGGAGTCACTTGTGCTAAGCTCCATGTCAGTGGAGCTTAATACGTAACCTAATTGTATTTTCCAGCCTCTCCTAGGAGTGTAATCTTAACCAGTCTAGAATTTCCTGGCCAGCACTAGTGAGGTAATCAACCTGACAGACCCTTGTCTTCCCGCAAAGGAAGGTGACGTTGCCTGAAATATTCCTTTCTTTCCGTTTATGACTTCCCTATCTTACCCCTTTCTGCCTTTAAAAACCTCTCCTTTTCTGCAGCTTTTTGAAGCTCCTTTCTGTTTTCTGGATGGGATGCTGCCCCATTCATGAATCACTGAATAAAGCCAATTAGATCTTCAAATTTACACCGTTGAATTTTGTTTCTTTAACAGATTTGGTGGCAGCACCGGCAGGACTGAAGGAGACTTCTGATGTCTTCAGCTACAATGAGAAACAAAGGTGTGGTACCCGTGAACACTTCTGATTTCTCTTTCTCACCATTTCTGAGGGCTGTGGGTAATTTCCTCTCAATTCTGAGTTCTGCTCTCTTTGCAGGAAGCTCCTGGTCTAACTGGCTTTCCAGTACATATTACCCCTTTTTGGAAACCCAGTGCAGTCCACAGTCTTCATTTTGGGGGTCTGCTGGTTCACTGCTTTCCCCAGTTCCAATTTGGGAATTGCTGGTGGTGCACACAGCGCTTTCTCCTGGCCAGTCCACAGTAACATCTCTTGGTTACCGCTGGTGTGCTGAAGTACATGTTTGTCTTGTTTTGTGTAGACAAAGGCTACTGCTAATGGGAATCTTAGAAGCCAAAAAAAGCTGCAAAAATTGATGGACACGAGTCTAGCACTTTGAAAGCTGTTAGAGCGCTTGCCACCTAACTCTAAAAGACTCCTGTGTTAGGATAAGGTGGCCACTGAATGGGCCAGATTGACACGAGGTTGCCCACCAACCTCAAGAAAATTTCTGTGCAACAAGGTACACTGTAAAACACCACACAATCTGCAACCCAGCAGCATATCCGTCTTAACTATTAGTTTGGCTCTGAGAGACCCAAAGGTTTAGCTAAAAATAAATTAATAATAATAACCGGGATCCTTAAGTTCTAAGGAGTTAAGTGTGCCACATTCTGACACATATGCTTATTTTATGTCTAAAAACTGTGATCCAGGGCTTCCCTGGTGGCGCAGTGGTTAAGAATCCACCTGCCAATGCAGGGGACATGGGTTCAAGCCCTGGTCCAGGAAGATCCCACATGCCTCGGAGCAACTAAGCCCATGCGCCACAGCTACTGAGCCTGCACTCTAGAGCCCGTGAGGCACAACTACTGAGCCCACGTGCCACAACTGCTGAAGCCCACGCACCTAGAGCCTGTGCTCCACAACAAGGGAAGCCACCGCAATGAGAAGCCCACGCACCGCAACAAAGGGTAGCCCCCACACGCCACAACTAGAGAAACCCCGTGCGCAGCAACAAAGACCCAACACAGCCAAAAATAAATTAATTAATTAAAAAAATTTTTTTAATTAAAAAAAAGAAACTGTGATCCAGGAAGTTATAAATATCTACAAAAATGACAAAATCTTACTAAAAACAGTCTAGAATTAGACAAGATCATTGCTTTGCATCCTGGGAACTTAGCTTGATAACCATCAGGTTAGGGGCCCCAAAATACGGCCAACAGAAAAGTGGGTTGTACTCCATTTGCAGCTAAATATGGCTGGACAAAAATGTGGATTGAACTTCATTTGCAGCTAAGGATCTTACCAAACTGCTACTGGCCCTCAGGGAAATTACAATGGCCATTAAGAGGAACATTACAATTAGAAAAGATCATTTAAGAACTGCAGTTGAGAGCTCTACCCACCACCAGTCCCTCTCATCAGGAAACTTCCACAAGCCTCTTAGATAGCCTCATCCACCAGAGGGCAGACAGCAGAAGCAAGAAGAACTACAATCCTGCAGCCTGTGAAACAAAAACCACATTCACAGAAAGATAGACAAGATGAAAAGGCAGAGGGCTATGTACCAGATGAAGGAACAAGATAAAACCCCAGAAAAACAACTAAATGAGGTGGAGATAGGCAACCTTCCAGACAAAGAATTCAGAATAATGATAGTGAAGATGATCCAGGACCTCGGAAAAAGAATGGAGGCAAAGATCGAGAAGAGGCAAGAAATGTTTAACAAACATCTAGAAGAATTAAAGAACAAACAAACAGAGATGAACAATATAATAACTGAAATGAAAACTACACTAGAAGGAATCAATAGCAGAATAACTGAGGCAGAAGAACGAATAAGTGACCTGGAAGACAGAATGGTGGAATTCACTGCTGCGGAACAGACTAAAGAAAAAAGAATGAAAAGAAATGAAGACAGCCTAAGAGAACTCTGGGACAACATTAAAGGCAACAACATTCACATTATAGGGGTCCCAGAAGGACAAGAGAGAGAGAAAGGACCAGAGAAGATATTTGAAGAGATTATAGTCGAAAACTTCCCTAACATGGGAAAGGAAATAGCCACCCAAGTCCAGGAAGTGCAGAGAGTCCCATACAGGATAAACCCAAGGAGAAACACGCCAAGACACATAGTAATCAAACTGGCAAAAATTAAAGACAAAGAAAAATTACTGAAAGCAGCAAGGGAAAAACGACAAATAACATACAAGGGAACTCCCATAAGGTTAACAGCTGACCTCTCAGCAGAAACTCTACAAGCCAGAAGGGAGTGGCATGATATACTTAACGTGATGAAAAGGAAGAACCTACAACCAAGATTACTCTACCGGGTAAGGATCTCATTCAGATTTGATGGAGAAATCAAAAGCTTTACAGACAAGCAAAAGCTAAGAGAATTCAACACCACCAAACAAGCTCTACAACAAATGCTAAAGGAACTTCTCTAAGTGGAAAACACAAGAGGAGAAAAGGACCTACAAAAACAAACCCAAAACAATTAAGAAAATGGTCATAGGAACATACATATCGATAATTACCTTAAACGTGAGTGGATTAAATGCTCCAACCAAAGGACACAGGCTTGCTGAATGGATACAAAAACAAGACCCATATATATGCTGTCTACAGGAGACTCACTTCACACCTAGGGACACATACAGACTGAAAGCGAGGGGATGGAAAAAGATATTCCATGCAAATGGAAATCGAAAGCAAGCTGGAGTAGCAATACTCACATCAGATAAAACAGACTTTAAAATAAAGAATGTTACAAGAGACAAGGAAGGACACTACATGATGATCAAAGGGATCAATCCAAGAAGAAGATATAACAATTATAAATATATATGCACCTAACACAGGAGCACCTCAATACATAAGGCAACTGCTAACAGCTCTAAAAGAGGAAATCGACAGTAACACAATAATAGTGGGGGACTTTAACACCTCACTTACACCAATGGACAGATCATCCAAAGAGAAAATTAATAAGGAAACACAAGCTTTAAATGACACAATGGACCAGATAGATTTAATTGATATTTATAGGACATTCCATCCAAAAACAGCAGATTACACGTTCTTCTCAAGTGCGCACAGAACATTCTCCAGGATAGATCACATCTTGGGTCACAAATCAAGCCTCAGTAAATTTAAGAAAATTGAAATCATATCAAGCATCTTTTCTGACCACAACGCTATGAGATTAGAAATCAATTACAGAGAAAACAACGTAAAAAACACAAACACATCGAGGCTAAACAATATGTTACTAAATAACCAAGAGATCACTGAAGAAATCAAAGAGGAAATCAAAAACTACCTAGAGACAAATGACAATGAAAACACGACAATCCAAAACCTATGGGATGCAGGAAAAGCAGGGTTTTTTTTTTTGTTTTCTTTCCTTTTTTTTTTTTTTTTTTTTTTGCAGTACACGGACTGTGCCACCAGGGAAGCCCCAGGAAAAGCAGTTCTATGAGGGAAGTTTATAGTTATACAAGCCTACCTCAAGAAACAAGAAAAATCTCAAATAAACAATCTAACCTTACACCTAAAGGAAGTAGAGAAGGAAGAACAAACAAAACCCGAAGTTAACAGAAGGAAAGAAATCATAAAGATCGGAGCAGAAATAAATGAAATAGAAACAAAGAAAACAATAGCAAAGATCAATAAAACTAAAAGCTGGTTCTTTGAGAAGATGAAATTGATAAACCATTAGCCAGACTCATCAAGAAAAAGAGGGAGGGCTTCCCTGGTGGCGCAGTGGTTGAGAGTCCGCCTGCCGATGCAGGGGACACGGGTTCGTGCCCCGGTCTGGGAAGATCCCATATGACGCGGAGAGGCTGGGCCCGTGAGCCATGGCCGCTGAGCCTGCGCATCCGGAGCCTGTGCTCCGCAACGGGAGAGGCCACAACAGTGAGAGGCCCGTGTACCGCAAAAAAAAAAAAAAAAAAGAAAAAGAGGGAGAGGGCTCAAATCAATAAAATTAGAAATGAAAGAGGAGAAGTTACAACAGACACTGCAGAAATACAAAGCATCCTAAGAGACTACTACAAGCAACTCTATGCCAATAAAATGGACAACCTGGAAGAAATGGACAAATTCTTAGAAAGATATAACCTTCCAAGACTGAACCAGGAAGAAATAGAAAATATGAACAGACCAATCACAAGTAATGAAATTGAAACTGTGATTAAAAATCTTCCAACATGGGCTTCCCTGGTGGCGTAGTGGTTGAGAGTCAGCCTGCTGATGCAGGGGACACGGGTTTGTGCCCTGGTCCAGGAAGATCCCACGTGCCGCGGAGCGGCTGGGCCCGTGAGCCATGGCCGCTGAGCCCGCGCGTCCGGAGCCTGTGCTCCGCAACAGGAGAGGCCACGACAATGAGAGGCCCGCGTACCGCCAAAAAAAAAAAACAAAAAAAGATGTGGTACATATATACGATGGACTATTACTCAGCCATAAAAAGGAATGAATTTGGGTCATTTGTAGAGACGTGGATGCATCTAGAGACTGTCATACAGAGTGAAGTAAATCAGAAAGCGAAAAACAAATATGGTATATTAACGCATATATGTGGAACCTAGAAAATGGTACAGATGAACTGGTTTGCAGAGCAGAAATTGAGATACAGAAGTAGAGGAAAAACGTATGGACACCAAGGGGGGAAAGCGGTGGGGGGTGGGGGGGTAGGATGAATTGGGAGATTGGGATTGACATGGATACACTGGTGTGTATAAAATGGATGACTAATAAGGAAAAAAAAAATGAAGTGCAGTTGAAAGTAGGGTTCCCAAATTAAACAAACTGAATGGGACATCTATTTTAATTGGTACGTAGAACCTTCCAAAAGGCTTCAGGACCCCTGAATAGCTTCATTGAAAAATTCATTGAAAAAGTCTAATGAAAAATTAAAGACACAAGAGGTACCTAAAACAAAAGACTGCAAGACAGACGCAACTTTTACTACTCGCCTCTATTGTCCTTTATTTGAGTACTCATTCTAGTAATCCTCAGTCTAAATTGTCTTTCCTAAAGAGACTACAAGACCATAAATGAAAGTCTGCCAAGTTATAGGCCTTACATATACCCCCATATCTACCCTTGAAGGAGGGCCCCCATATGGACCCCCTCTCAGAGATGATGAGACTCTGAGGGACTTTATGGTAAACTGCTATGTTATTCCCTTAAGCAGCTAAGGGAAACTAAAATTAAATTAATGAAAAACCTTGACATCTGGTAGATACTGGAGCTACACCCTCTACTTTAAACCCCCCTTGGAGCCTGCAAATGGGATCCTGGGAAAACTGGCAGAAGCCAGCTAAGGGTGAGAATTCTTACCAGAGTCAGCTCTCCCAGATCTCTGTCTGTAGTACCCAAAAAGAGAAGAAAATAAAATAGTTTTTGCACCTTCTTTGGGGATGCCTCTTAAGTGCAAGGGGTTGTTCAATACTACCAGAAATATTTACCGCTTGTCCCAACTGAAAACTGACAAGATATTTAAAAGGATTTTTTTTTAAAGTAGCTCTGTGGTCAAAAGTTGGTCAGAAACTGGAAGCTGATATTCAGAGTCTGATAGGAATATTTTTTTTAGGTGTCCTCCACTAAACCAAAATGAAACTATGCACCCAGAAGGAAAGAAAAATCTTCTAAAACCTTTGTGAAAGGGTTTACCAAAATCTTCCAAAGGAAAGCAGCTCTAAGTCCAGAACATAGAAATCTTTTAATTTCCATCTTGGTTAGAAATCTTGTCCCTGATATATATATATATATGAAAAAGCAAATTAAGAATAATGTAGGAGCTTCCCCGGTGGCGCAGTGGTTGACAGTCCGCCTGCCGATGCAGGGGACACGGATTCGTGCCCCGGTCCGGGAAGATCCCATATACCGCGGAGCGGCTGGGCGTGTGAGCCATGGCCGCTGAGCAGGCCATGAGGCCATGCGTGACCGGAGCCTGTGCTCCGCAACGGGAGAGGCCACAGCAGTGAGAGACCCACGTACCACAAAAAAAAAAAGAAGTCAGACACGAAAGACTCCATATTGTCTGATTACATTTATATGAAATGTCCAGAACAGCTCAAATATATAGAGACAGAAAGTAGATTTGTGATTACCTAGGGCTGGGGAGGTATAGGGTAGGAGAGTAACTGCTAATGGTTTTGGGGGCGGGGGATGAAAATGTTCTAAAACTGACTGTGGTGATGGTTGTACGGCTCTATGAATATACCAAAAATTCACTGAAGTTTACACTTTAAACTGGTGAATTGTGTAGTATGTGAATAATAAAGCTGCTATTATTAAAAAGTAATCCAGGAAAACAGTTTGGCATTTCCTCAAAAAGTTAACCACAAAATTACCATATGACCCTGTAATTCCTACTACTAGGTATATACCCAAAAGAATTGAAAACAGGGACTCAAATAAGTACATGTACACTCATGTGCATAGCAACACTATTCATAGTAGCCAAAAAGGTGGAAAAAACCCAGATGTCCATCAAATGAATGAACTAAAAAATGAGATATATTCATACGGTGAAATATTATCCAGCCTTAAAAATGAATGAAGTACTGATACATGCTACAACACGGATGAACCTCAAAAACATTATGCTAAGTAAAAGAAGCCAGACAAAAGGGTCACATTGAGTATGATTCTATTTACATGACATGTCCAGAACAGGTAAATTCATAGAAAAAGAATACAGATGGGTGGTTGCCAGGTGCTGGGGGAAGAGGAAACAGGGAGAAACTGCTTAATAAATAAGGGATTTTACTTTGAAGTGATGGAAGTGTTCAAGAACTAGATAGAAGTGGTGGTTACACAACTTTGTGTAAATGGCACTGAACTGTTCCTTTTAAGATGGTTAATTTTGGGCCTCCCTGGTGGCGCAGTGGTTAAGAACCCATTTGCCAATGCAGGACACAAGGGTTCAAGCCCTGGTCCAGGAAGATCCCACATGCCTTGGAGCAACTAAGCCCATGCACCACAACTACTGAGCCTGTGCTCTAGAGCCCATGAGCCACAACTACTGAGCCCACGTGCCACAACTACTGAAGCTCGTGTGCCTAGAGCACATGCTCTGCAACAAGAGAAGCCACTGCAATAAGAAGACCGTGCACCGCAACGAAGAGTAGCCCCTGCACGCCTCAACTAAAGAAAGACCGTGTAGCTACGAAGACCCAGCACAGCCAAAAATAAATAAATAAAATAAATAAATTTATTTTTAAAAAGATGGTTAATTTTGTGTTACATGAATTTCACCTCAATAAATTATTTAAAAGAAACAGCAATCCAAAAATTGAAGTTAATGTTCCCACTTACATGCAACATTTTAAAAGCTGAAAAGTATTTCAAAAAGAGAGAATTTACGTTTACGTTTTTACTTTTTTTTTTTTTTTTGCGGTATGTGGGCCTCTCACTGTTGTGGCCTCTCCTGTTGCGGAGCACAGGCTCCGGACGCGCAGGCTCAACAGCCATAGCTCACGGGCCCAGCCGCTCTGCGGCATGTGGGATCCTCACGGACCGGGGCATGAACCCGTGTCCCCTGCATCGGCAGGCGGACTCTCAACCACTGCGCCACCAGGGAAGCCCTACGTTTTTTTTTACCTAAGAAATTTGGCTAAATTTTTAAAACTCTGGGTAATCTTAGATATAAAAAGAGAATTACTCTCATAATAAATTACTACCATGGAATTAGTTCAGTTGGAGCTTTTGAAAGATTTATTTCATGACATGCTTACAGGTCTGAAAGTGTTAGTGCATCTCCTGTTGCCCCACTGTCAGAGATTAACTTGCTAACTCACTGACACAAGTCAGCTGGGAGTGAGACCAACATTTGATTACCAAAGGAAAATATTCCACACTAATTAGAATAGAATACTCTGTATCCTAAACTCTGCATCTTAAGCCTGAGTAAACTGCTAAAACCAAGATGTGGAACAAAAATTGGAAAAGTTATCTATAACCTAGATAACAAAGGAATGGAGTTTAAAAGCAAGTTATTCACACAAGCACCCCCGCTTGTTTGTTTCTGGTTTAATTTGCATGTGTAGACTATGTCCCTTAAACACTCAAGTGAGTTTCAACTAGCTTCTAGTATCTATGAGAAAGAACGGCAGTACAAAATAAACAAAGGAAATACTGAAGCCTCTATAATTACATGGGGGTAGTGGGGGGCACATCATCTATTTAGAAACAACACACTTTTCAGGAAGCAGATAATCTAGCATTTCTCAAATTCCACGTAGAATATTCTAAAAACATGAAGCAAATCTCATGAAGTTCTGTACTGAATAGCTATAAAAAATCTGATCGAGTTATAAAATCTAATAAAAATTCAATGATGCTACCAAATGTCACATAGGTATGGATAGAGCTATTCATAAACGTACTGAATAAACATATAAATTTACAGAGAGGCTTTCTTGTTCACTGCCACTGAGTTTTAAATTGAGATTTTATATTGGTACCTTTTCAACTGAAATCAAATCAAACATAAAATATCTCTCAGATAATACTTTATGGCACATCATAAATTCAAAGCTACATCTTCCTAAAGGTAGTTTCCAATGTTATCCCAATATTTAACCTTCAGTTCAAGTGATGATGCCTCGTGCAAAATCACTCTGGGCAGCTTGAGAACTGTGTGTGTAAATGAGAAAGGGGTGGAGGGTGAATCCAGCTCACTCTCCCCTTTTCGTCCAGGAAGACAGGCACACTCCTAGCACTCACCTTTCTCAGATTCCTTGTCTTTCACTGAAGATGAAGTGCCACAGCCCATGTCTTGTAAATCATGAATCAACTTCTCACTCTAAAACAGGGTGAAAAGTGCTTCCCTTTACTCTGCGAGGAGCCCCTCCTGACTGATCCACTTCGGTCACAGATCCTGATGAGGAGGACACACGAGGGAGGGAGGAAAGCGGCCGTTAACAAGGTATCTAAGGGCTGCTCAGCAGGATTCATTTTACGCTTCTTCTCAACTGCTGTTCATCATATGATATGGAAAGTGATCAGACATAGTCTAATCCTGGTTTATTTTCCAAAACACAGAAGCAGCAACAGAGCAGCTATAGATTGCTTTTCTGCAACACATAAATTACATGTTCCCCGTGTCTAGGTCAGATCAATACTCTATAAAATAAAGCATTAAAATGAAAAGAAAAATGGAAATGTAAGATCATACAATTTTCTAATTGAAATATAGGGAATGGGATATGAAGGATCTGACATAATTTAACTGTTTTGCTTTTAAGCTCAAAATAGTTAAATCTATCTGGGCTTTTAAAAACACAAATTGGAGAATGGCTATGAGACGACAACAACATATTTATACAACTATGCCAAAATTCAAATCAAAATGAGTTCTTTGACACTATTTCTCAGAATCAGTCAGGGCACTTATTTAAAGAAAAAAAAAAAAAAAAAAAGGAGGCTTCAAGGCCTCCCCAGAAACTAAAGCATCAGAATCCAGGAAGTTCCCTTTTCAAACAAGCTCTCCAGGCATTTCTGAGGCCCCTCCAAAGTCTGCCCTCGCACTCACCAGGCCTCCCGATGGCTCAGCTGAGACTGTTACATTGGATCTTCCACAATCACCCCATGGGAGTTTTCAACAAAATTCCTTTCTGTAGTAATCCCACCTCATGCCTTTTTAGGGTGATGTTTCCTTTATTTCGTGATGCTCCAAACCAGCCTGTGCTAATCTATTCGCATTTCGTGACAGTAACAAAGTCAAAGAACTGACTTGGGACTCTGCCAGGCATGCCTATTTTTCCGTTAGTACTACACTAAACGCTGCAAGATTGCGACTCAATGAAAGGAAGGGGCAAAACAAAATGAGCAAAATATCTGAATTATGGAAATATTTTTAAAACAACAATAACCTTAATAAACAGATTTTCTGATCAGAGCTAGGCTTGATTCTATTATGTATTGAATTAATTAACCCTCCTAAACTTTGGGTGATTTCCAAATTTGATAGGCATTTCTTACATATCTCTCCTATCTACATCAGGGGTAAAAAATGTTAACAGGGTCAGCTCCAAGGGCAGAAAACCCTTGCGGCATTCCGCTCCAGACCAGTCTCTAGGGTTACTACAGACCCATTACACTCACAGTCTCCTACTCCTTCAGTTAGGTGGTAAGTTTACCCATCGTAAGCATCCACTTACTTATCTATGAGGCGTCCTAGTCAATTTCGCTATTTTAATGAAATTAAGATATATAATTTGACACCTTGACATTCCAGGCTAGCCAGCAGCAGCAGAAGAAAAAGAGGAGGAGGAGGAAGAGAAGAAAGAAGGAAGGAGGAAGAAAGGAAGGAAGGAAGGAAATCAGTTTGCCATTACTTTTAATAACAGAATTATAGACGTTTAAAGGTGGTAGACTGGGGCCTCCCTGGTGGCGCAGTGGTTGAGAGTCCGCCTGCCGATGCAGGGGATACGGGTTCGTGCCCCGGTCTGGGAGGATCCCATATACCGCGGAGCGGCTGGGCCCGTGAGCCATGGCTGCTGAGCCTGTGCATCCGGAGCCTGTGCTCCGCAACGGGAGAGGCCACAACAGTGAGAGGCCCGCGTACCACAAAAAAAAAAAAAAAAAAAAAAAAAAAAAAAAAAAAAAAAAAGGTGGTAGACTTTTAAAATTACCCAGAATTTACACAAAGTGCAAGAAAACCAAGCCCCTTGTCTAAAGTCATAGAGACAAACTGGCTGTCAAACTCTGTTGCATATTAGCATCACCTGGGGAGCTTTTAAAACTCCCAATGCTTGGATGGCACCTCACCAAATTAGTCCCTGTGGATTTAAAACATAGTGATGCCTGGGTCCCGTCCCCAGAGATTCTGATGTAATTGGTATTGAGTGGGGTTTGGGCATGGTGGGGGGGGCGGTGTTAAAAGCTCCCCAGGTGATTCTAATGTGCAGCAAAGTTTGACATTCTCTACTGGAGACAATGTTCTAGGGAACCCATGGTGATGCCTGGTGATCATCACATTTTCCTCTAAATGCTTTGATTCCATCTGTTTGGAAAAGAATTTTTCCAGAGGTCATGTCAGGCTTATAAGGCAGTGGCTTCTGGCAACTACTCTTTGCTTGTTTTTGAAATTGGGGCACTATTTACCCATCACCTCTGTTCTCTCCATTCTCAGACATTTCTCAAAGGTTATCTGCAGTGCCTATGAGAACACGTCTGCTGGGTTCTTCCTCACCCTTTGAAGTAGTTCATTTGGTCCTGGTGAGTTTCTCCAAGTGCCTAGATGCATGCTCTCCTATATGAGTATCACAAAACTTACCAGGGGAGATTATTTTAAAATGCAGACTCCCAGGCTTTACTGCCAACACTTGGATTCAAGCAGTCCAAGGGGGCCTGGGAATGTGCAATTAAAAGTGCACCCTTGGGCTTCCCTGGTGGCGCAGTGGTTGAGAGTCCACCTGCCGATGCAGGGGACACGGGTTCGTGCCCCGGTTTGGGAAGATCCCACATGCCGCGGAGCAGCTGGGCCCATGAGCCATGGCCGCTGAGCCTGTGCGTCCGGAGCCTGTGCTCCGCAACGGGAGAGGCCACAACAGTGAGAGGCCTGTGTACTGCAAAAAAAAAAAAAAAAAAAAGTGCACCCTTCATGGGACTTTGACACAAGCACTCCCCATATCTCAGTTTGAGAAAAACTGCTCTCCATATCTCCCTTGGGCTTTGCTTCCATCTTTATGCTATTTTTTTCTACCCCTTTTTATGAATACGTAAGAGTTAGGCACTGAGTAGGCAACACTGATGCTACGATAGGAAGTGATATATTTCAAACTCAATTTTTTTTTCCCAGAAAAAAAAAGCAATCTCTCTCCAAAGGCATTTGGTTCTCAGCCACTCCTCAGTCAATTCATTACACAACAAACAAAAGTCCATATAAAAGATTCACTAGGAACTAAAAAGCATCAAACTTGAATATATTTCTGCTAGACTGTAAACTCCATGGGTACCTTTGTTTCTAAATACTCTTTGAATCTCTGGCACCTACACAGTGCATTTCACATAGCAGGTGCTTGATAAATGCCAAATGAATGAATGAATGAATGAATGAATAAGGGAATGCATATTTCTAAGCCAGGGTCCTTTAAAAAATTAATGCTAAAAGTAATTATTAGTCCATCATTTCGTGCACAGATACATGCTATTTGATTATACAAAAGCCTTTTATTAAACCAGAAAATGGGTAGTACTTATATATTCATTTTTAAAGAAAAACTTTAAATCATGATAGAAAGAAATGAGCATTGTTCTAGAATTCTTAGATTATTAGAAAAAAATAATTTGCTATTAGAATTTTTACATTATTAAATAATAATAACTTAATTTCCTTAGGTAACAGGTAAAACAAAACAGAAGAGTCAGCTCATTTTTCTTTTTTTAATTTTTTTTTTATTAGTTTCTGCTTTATAACAAAGTGAATCAGTCATACATATACATCTGTTCCCACATCCCTTCCCTCATGCATCTCCCTCCCTCCCTCCCTCCCTCCCTCCCTCCCTCCCACCCACCCACCCTCCCTCCCTCCCTCCCACCCACCCACCCTCCCTCCCTCCCTCCCTCCCTCCCTCCCACCCACCCTCCCTCCCTCCCACCCCCCCACCCACCCCCCCTCCCACCCCCCCTCCCACCCCCCCACCCTCCCTCCCTCCCTCCCTCCCTCCCTCCCACCCACCCTCCCTCCCTCCCTCCCACCCTCCCTCCCTCCCTCCCACCCACCCTCCCTCCCTCCCACCCCCCCACCCACCCTCCCTCCCTCCCACCCCCCCTCCCACCCCCCCACCCTCCCTCCCTCCCTCCCTCCCTCCCACCCACCCTCCCTCCCTCCCACCCCCCCACCCACCCTCCCTCCCTCCCACCCCCCCACCCACCCCCCCACCCACCCTCCCTCCCTCCCACCCCCCCTCCCACCCCCCCACCCTCCCTCCCTCCCTCCCTCCCCCCCACCCTCCCTCCCTCCCCCCCACCCTCCCTCCCTCCCCCCCACCCTCCCTCCCTCCCACCCCCCCACCCACCCTCCCTCCCTCCCACCCCCCCACCCACCCTCCCTCCCTCCCACCCCCCCTCCCACCCCCCCACCCCCCCACCCTCCCTCCATCCCACCCCTCCAGGCAAATAGTTTTTTTTTTTTTTTTTTGCGGTACTCGAGCCTCTCACTGTTGTGGCCTCTCCCATTGTGGAGCACAGGCTCCGGACACGCAGGCTCAGCGGCCATGGCTCACAGGCCTAGCTCCTCCACGGCATGTGGGATCTTCCCGGACCGGGGCACGAACCCGTGTTCCTTGCATTGGCAGGCAGACTCCCAACCACTGCGCCACGAGGGAAGCCCGTCAGCTCATTTTAATTCTCACCAAAACAAGAGCTGGTTAAGGCCAGGTGCCACTTACTGCTCCCATACACTACCCAGCCTAGACTGCAATCACCCACTTAAAGGCTGAGAGGGACGCACGTTTGTAAGCAGTATATGTCCCTTTGAGGACAACCCTGGGTGGTGCAAAGCTGATAAAAATGATTTGGGAATTTTCCATTATTTGGGACAATCTAAGCTTCTTCCACTCCCTGCCTTCCACTCCCTGCCCTCTGTCAGCATCAGATAAACAGTGTGCTAAAGAGGTCTCTGAAGAAATGATTTCCCTAGGGCCGGAAAGAAGTTCTCCAGCTCAAGAGGTGGGTAGTCTCTGCAGCATTCACAAAGACCCAAGGATACCGTAGTCAGTGACATAAACCACTTAAAAGGTGGATGTTGGCAAAAAACAGCTTGAAACTTGCTCAGTGCTGCTGCCCCTACCAATATATACCAAGGGTGGTTTTAAAGCATAAACGTAAAATAGTGACTCATCACTGGCACACTTACAATCTGCAGAAGGAAAGTCTTCCAAGGCTTCTGCTAAAAGGTTTTCACTGTGCGTGGCGGCGGGGTGGGGGGAGGGTAGAGTGGGGGAGAACTGTTTGACGTTGTTCAGTTCTTTTCATCTTAACCACTATTCATTTCCCAAGGTGAAAATACAAGGAAAGAACAAAAGATGGCCCTTGGAGCCAACCCAACCTTGGTCTCCAAGCACCCTCCAAGTGCTAGCCCAGCCTCCCCAAGTTGTGCTTATTCATTCTTGATTTTCTTTCAAAGTGCATCTCTATTGAACGTCCACACCTTGGCTCAGCCACCTTGACCTTGATTCTGCTCCGCCTCTGGCATTCTAGATGTGACTTGCGTGGTTTCCCATGCTAGAAGCTCAGCTTTTCCTACAGATGCTGACTTTTGTGAGAAATTTGTACTCCAGCCTGGCCCCAAGAAACCCAAATCCAGAACCCAGAGTCATTCAACTGGCACCATACCCCAGACCCCAGAGTGGGAGGTGAGTAGGTCTAATTCTTCCCCCTTGGACTGTGAGACACAAGCATGGAGGACAGATGCGTCTTCAGGCTTACCCTGCTGCATTCTCTTTGGCATTCATTGAAACAGAGGTTCTACAGCCTGATGTCTGTAGACTAAAGATAACGAAGGGGCACAGAGGCGGGTAGAGAAGTCCCTGGCAGACCGCTCTAGAGAGGCCCCTTCCACCACTACTCTTCCAGTAGAACACTGTAGCATTTGCTCCTGTGTGGGGTCTTAAATGAATAAAGGGAGTTCTGTAAGATGGAGCTGGTGATTATTCCTTGGTCCATGAAAGGGTAAGAAAAAGGAGGAAACGATACTGACCACCAGAATGTATCTGAGGGTGTGTGTTGTTCTATCAGACAGGATCGTAATCAGGAGGCAGCTAGGCCTAGTGCCAGGTTTTCCAAAGTGTGTTTGTGGAAGAGGAGTTCTATGTGGTTTATGATTCTAGAAATAAGACCCCCCCCCAAAAAAAGTCCCACCATCAAATAAGTTCAGGAGAAGTAGGATTAAACAGGTTCCTTTACTGCAGAACTCCTCAGAGCTTTCTGGATGTTAATATGCATCTCTAATATGAATCTAACTGCCTAATGCTGGCCCAATGGAGACTGGGGTTTAGAAGTCAGACGAACCAGAGTTTAAATTCTTCTCAGCTAGTCATAAATTCCTCTGCACCTCAGTTTTCTCATAAGAAAATAGGGATAATAACACCTACCTTACAGACTTGTATTAAAGGCTAATGAGAAGATCATTGGTGGAAAAAACCGACTGGAACAAAGAGCAATTCTTCTTAGCTGATGAGTTAGGAGGAGCCATGCACGGGTGGTACCCACTGCGGTTGACCTGTTGAAACAAAACGTGTTTGCTCACATCTCTTCCTTCAGAATGCACTGTCCGGGACCTCCCAGAGGTTAAACCCCACAGGTGTCTGTCTATTGGTTCTGGGATAATTATAGACTCACAAAGAAAAGGACTCTTTTCCCCTGAGACCACTAAGATCTGAGAAAATGCTTTACCAGTAATAATAATAACAGCTAAAATCACTACTATTTATTAAGGCACTATTTACCCAGCACAGTGGGTACTTTATATTTCTATTATTCCAGTTAATCTTCACAGCAACTTCCAAGGGGATATCATCACTCCCGTATTAGAGATGCAGAAACTAAGACTAAGAAATTAAATATTGGGCTTCCCTGGTGGCGCAGTGGTTGCGAGTCTGCCTGCCAATGCAGGGGACGTGGGTTCGTGCCCCGGTCTGGGAAGATCCCACATGCCGCGGAGCAGCTGGGCCCATGAGTCATGGCCGCTGAGCCTGCGCGTCCGGAGCCTGTGCTCCGCAACGGGAGAGTCCACAGCAGTGAGAGGCCCACATACCGCAAAAAAAAAAAAAAAAAGAAAGAAATTAAATATCAGACTCCATGGCACAGCCGAACAGTGGCAGGACATTCTGTTTCATGCTTAAAGAACAAAAATGTCTGTCCACCAAAAAGTTAGCTGTGCCTTGGTTTCAGGATCCAATTTGATCAATCTACAGAAACACTAAATCCCTAAAGAGAATTCTTGAACATTGCGAGGAATTCTGTTTCCATTTCTTACAGATGGATGGAAATCCTGTGGTCCTCTGCGTCAACAAGAGGGCAAGGGAGCTAAAGGAAGATTTCTGAACATGAAGTTGTATAGTGGGCAATGACCCATGAAGGGCCTGGAAGAGTTTCTCAAAGTATCCCCTCCCTCATTTTCTAGCTCTCACCCAAGTGACCACAGAGTTTTCCCAAGTATAGACTTCATCTGAAATAGGCTACAACCCTTCAGAATGCAAAGTCACCTGTATACCTTTTTAAGCTGATGACAACTGATTTGTAATCAGCATATTTGAGAAAAATCATTCTGAGAAATTGCAAAGCAATAAAATAAACTTCAAGTAGTACACATTTCCTGTTCCATTGCTACACAATGTATGTTTATAATGTAGACTTCTGCTTGCCCAAAATACCTAAGAACAAACAAACATATTACCTGTTTCTTCTGCGTGGCCGATGCAGAGGTTTATCCTCACCCCAAGTGTTTCAAGAGAAACAAAATCAGAAAAAAACTTCTCTGTGAGGGATGCAGAGATCTGAAAGAAAAGAGGTACAATTCCAGCTCTCTCTGGAGCATCCCCCTACACATACTTACACACACACACACACACACACACACATGCTCCATACATCTCACATTTCTGCAGCTCTCTGCAGGGAGAGCTCTTCTTTAAACAAATCAAAAAAACAAATACAGGGACTTCCCTGGTGGTGCAGTGGTTCAGAGTCTGCCTGCCAATGCAGGGGACACGGGTTCGAGCCCTGGTCCCGGAAGATCCCACATGCCGCGGAGCAACTAAGCCCATGTGCCACAACTACTGAGCCTGCACTCTAGAGCCTGCAAGCCACAACTACTGAGCCCATGTGCCACAACTACTGAAGCCCGCCTGCCACAACTACTGAAGCCTGTGCGCCTAGAGCCCGTGCTCTGCAATAAGAGAAGCCACCGCAATGAGAAGCCCGCAGACTGCAACAAAGAGTAGTCCCTGCTCGCCACAACTAGAGAAAGCCCACGGGCAGCAACGAAGACCCAATGCAGCCAAAAATAAACAAATTAATTAATTAATTAAAAAAAAACAAAAAACAAATACACATGCATACACACAAGAAATAACTCGAACAGACTTTGCCTTTCAGCCTGGAAGGTGAGCCCAGAGCCGCAGATCTAGGAGAGGCTGGGCTGGCCCGTGAGCTGCAGCTGTCTGCCCCAACCCTGCCCTGTTCCCAGTGAAGAGATAAAGGGCTGCACTCAAGTAATGCGCTGTGGTCACATGACTGCTTCCAAGGGGACCAGGCCACTGTTTGCATAAACAATCTGATCAGTACAAAATACAAAATAAATTTTGGTAAATAAGGGTAGAAAAGCACTTAGTAGCTGACTCTTTAGGTCAACTGAGGATAATTTTTAGGAAACATTATAGTAACCTGGGCACGATTAAGAAGAGGAAGTGGGAACACTAAACGTTACTCCTTAGGATTTGAAAAGGCATGGGTTTAAGACAGTAGCCTTTGGGTGCCATACTGCAAATTCATTTCTATGACATTTTTATTCTTCCAGTTATTCAATTAGCTGCTTGTTGAAGAACGTGAAATGGAGTCCCCCTAACACTGAGCTCCTCTGTGGAGTTTATGATTAAACTCTCTATCCCAAACTTTATTCCCTTTCTTGCCCCACACCTGTTCCTCTCAAGTTGAGGAGTACCAAAGAAAAGGGAGGATTGAAACTGAGCAGGACCCTGCAGGGGCCCTCCCA
The DNA here is from genome assembly GCF_949752795.1 of Hyperoodon ampullatus. Classification (NCBI taxonomy): domain Eukaryota; kingdom Metazoa; phylum Chordata; class Mammalia; order Artiodactyla; family Ziphiidae; genus Hyperoodon; species Hyperoodon ampullatus. The sequence goes on along the minus strand of NC_136913.1, from coordinate 16,845,141 downwards.
GGTACAAAAGCCCCTCCATGTCCCCTGTTTCTTGTTTGTAGAGAAAGGCTTTAGTCTTCTAGGCTTCTCTGAGTTCCAAAGAGCAGACCGCAAGCAGTTAATGATGAGGACAACAGTCACAGGACTCCTAGCTCCTCCTGAAGGGATACAGATCATCTGATGCATATCTCTGAGTTGTTCTGCAGAAACTAAGACCCCTCACCCAGTGGAGGATGGTGACTCCATGCTGACCACAAGTATGTAGACCCCACACTGGTTGGAATCAGAAGGTTGAGATTCCCGAAACACCACCCTGCTACCTCACCACCGACCAATCAGAGGAAGCTCCACAAGCTGATCATGCATCCTATGACCCTCTCCCCTAACACTGTCTTTAAAAACCCTTGCCTGAAAGCCATCAGGGAGTCCGGGTCTTTTGAGCATAAGCTGCCCGTTCTCCTTGCGTGACGCCCTGCAATAAACCCTTACTTTGCTACAAACACCCGCTGTCAGAGTTTGGCTTTCTGCGCCACAGGCACACGAGCCCTTGCTCGGTAAAAAAATATATCTCTGAGAGGGAGATTCACCTCCCATCATCAGCAAAACGGAAAAGGAAAGTTGACCTGTGATTTTGCTGAGTTTGAGAAGGAAGACGAGGAAGACACGACTGAAAAACTGAAGTGCCAGTGTCAGTACTGGATGTCACCAGCCTCAGTTCTGCTGTCCTTTGAGGCAATCCAGAGGTGAGTGATCTTGTTCCTAGAGTCTCATGCTGACTGCAGCTGCACCAACAGCAATATTCCTCCCAAACTCTTCCTAACTGGTTACACAGCATATGTATTTTTGAGCTTACTGGCCTTAGGCATCGTGAGCTAGGATTTAAAGGTCTCCAGCCATAATCATTTCAAAACCCCACCCAAGCTGGTCTTTAGTCAATTCCTTTCTGCAATTGAGAACCACAGGAGATCCAGTAAAGTGGTTACCTAGCTTACTATTTAATCTAATGGAGTCACTTTAAAAATAACTGGAAAGGCAGTTCTGGGCTTCTGTACTCCTATTAGTATATTAAATATTATCAGAGGGCCTCATTATGAGGTAATACAAACGTACAGGTTTCCATGGCAGGGACTCCAAGACTAGAACCTGATGTGAGGCTGCCATACACACTGTAAATGAGAATATAATTACCCAGGCTCCCCCAAAATAGTGGACAATGTCACTATATGGCTGGGTTTCCAGCCAAATGCCTATTCAATCCACGTGATTAAATGATGGCTATGTCTAGATACAGTTGTTCAAATGTCACCTCCTCTGCGTGAAGCCTTTCCTGAATCGCCAAAGGGGACTTAGTCATTCTGTCTTCTGGCTCTCAAAGCCACGTGTGTGTCCAATTATAGAACTTTCCAAAGCGTGCTGTAATTTGTCCTTTTACATGTGAAATCCTGAAGGAAAAGGATCCATTTCATTCCTCTTGGCATCTCCAGCTCCAAATGCATAAGAGGTACTGAAGGGGAGCAGGTTTTGCCACCCAAAATATGCCACTTTGGCATGAGAATTATTTTGAGCTAAAGGCAATCAAAAACCCAACAGATTCAGGAAAAGTTCTTTACCTCCCCCTCAACTGCCTAAATTTACATTGGAAAGGGGCCCTGTACCAGGAAGAGAACTATTACCAGAGACACCTTTTTACCTAACAAACTTATCTGCATTACAGGGCAACCTCTGTTTTCCAAAGCTCTCCTCTGCCTTCCTGCGAATGGCTTTCCTTTTCTTTGTATCCCCAGACCCCCACCCTTTTCCTTAGCTCAGGACGTTATATAAGCTCCAATTATCTGGCTACCTTTTGAGTCTTCATATCTTTATGGGATCCCCGTATGTACATAATTAATTTGTTTTTCTCCTGTTAATCTGTCTTATATCAATTTAACTATTAGACGAGCCAAAGAACCTAGAAGGGAAGAAGGGAAAATTTTTCTGCCCCTACAGTACTCACTAAATATTTGTTTAATCACGGAAAGAACTCATGATTTAAGTGGTTATTTTAACAGCCAGTCTCTGGACCATGAATTGCATTGGCTGTGACCTTTATGTGATTTGGCTAAAATTTAGAATTTGCTTAAAATGAAGAACTTCATCATACTTTTCCACTGTATGAAGAACACTAAAATGTTACTTTGAGCACCACAAAGAGTCCTATAGCCAGCTTCCAATTGTTAAATGAACCAGCAATGTTGTATGGGAACAAATCACAATAATGATAATAACATTTATTGAGCACTTACCATGTTCTAGTCACTTGTTAATTTTAAAGGTGTTAATCTTATTTAATTCACACACCATCCTATGAGGTATATATATATACCATTATTATCCCTAATTACGCATTAGGAACTATAGCCCAAAGTCAAACAGCAAGCAAGGCAGAGTTGGGATTTGAACTCGGGCACTTTGACTCTAGAACCTCTACTTATGATCGTTACACTATACTGCTTCAGTCAGCACCTTGTGTGTCTGCAAAATGAAGCTTCCAGCCTCTTTGCAGATGCTCTCTGACTTTCCTCCAGCTAGGCAGGGCTATGTTCTCCCAGCCTGAAAAAAGAAAAAATGATGGGCAAAATACCATTAACTCACTCAGTAACAGATTTATACCCCCAACAGGCAAGTTGGGTCAATTTATCTGTCAATGGGCACATCATCGTATGAAAACAGCCAATAGGAAAGGTGAGAGTTCAATTTCCCCCTTGGAAAAGGCCATAGAAATATCAAATCATCCTGAACTAAGATGCACTGGGTCCTTCTACTCAATTCAACACATTTTTATTGAGCTCCCTCTATGTGGCAGGCACTGTGCTGAGAAGCAAGGACATAAATGGTGAACAAAATGGATATGATTAGGTGAGGTAAACACATATGTAAATAAGAAATCAAAATAAAATTACAAATAAAAAGTAACTCCCCTACTGGAATATAAGCTCCAGGAATCTAAAACAGTGCCAGGCGCATAATTGATATTTATTACATGAATAAATGAAAGCAATACAGTATGACAAAGTCTCCAATAGGACAGGTATGAGGCACAGAGAAAGAGCCCTACCCCAGAAAGGGCGATGAAGCAAGGCTTTCTAGAAGAAGTGATGCCCTGAGACCTGATGATTTCACAGCCAGAAGTTAGGAGTTAACCAGAAGAAAAGTGGTGAGGGAGAAAAGAGAGTGTTCTGGTACATACGTACTTAACAAGGATGTGAAATGGGAGAGGTGAAACAAAAATCAGAATGAAGTGAGTCCCTAATTATAATGCTGCAATTAGACTTATAAGCAGATAGAGAAAACTGTCCAACTGCTGTGATTGAAAAATGGTGGCCTCTCCACCTCTGCAGGCTGGACTTACTCTTTCTTGGCTGTCTTGGTGGTCTCTCCTTCCTTTCTCACTTCCCCACTCCCCTACTGGGTTTGCCTTCACCTTCCAAATAAACCTGGTCTCAAATGCTTGTCTCAGGGTCAGCTTCTGAGGGAACCCAAACCAGGATGCTCAGTTAGTCTATGGTAGTAGCAAGCTATAGAAAGAGAGGAACAGAGAAGACTGGTTTCCTCACGAGGAAGAAACTGGGCACTGCAGGCAAACCTCTACTATTTCACAAGCTTCCCGAAGCTGGCCAAAGTTCCAATTTCTACCAAGGAAAAGCCATTCTAATGGGCAGCTCCTATAATTGGTCATGACACACCCCCGGGAATATGCTAGAATCTAGGCAAAGCAGCTGGACTTGGGAATAGACTGAGAAAAGAAATGATGTGTGCAGATCAATTTGGTGCTGAGTACTTAAGGTGTCTACCCACTCATGGCCCCTGATACCTTAATACCTGAGAGCACCAAAGTGGGGAGCTCAGATGGGGCTGGCCTCCCAGCTCTGACAACTCTCAGCTAGCCCTCTGGTGCTGGGGCTGTTAACAAACTCAGGTTCAGCTGCCTGCTTGAAAGCCAATACTCGAGAGACGAGTGTTGGTTGGAAAGGAAAGGCTGCTTTATTCAGGAGGCCGGCAACCTGGGGAGAAGGTGGACTAGTGTCCAAAAACCAACTCTGAAGATTCTGTTCAACCATGAAAGTTTTTAAAGGGAGAATCATTTGGGGAGGGTGGTCAGAGTCTTCCTTATCTTCCAATGTGTTCAGATTTTATTCTGATTGGTTGGTGGTAAGGTAACAGGGCAGAGTTCCTGGGAGCTTTTGCTCAGCCTGAAGTTACCATCCTCCACCTGGGTGGGGGCCTTAGTTCCCTGCAGAAGAACTCAAAGGTATTATTAGTGTACTACTTGAGGAGGAACCACGACCCTGCTGCACTGTTGTTTCTTGACTGCTCCTTCCCTGTTTCTGCATTCCCTCCCTTCCCTGATTAGCAACTGTTTGAATCTGCCCTTTGGAACTCCAGGAAGGTCAAAGAGGCTGAATGAAGCCTATTTCGTACAAACAAGAAACAGGGGACCCAGCTTTCTAGCACCTAGCAGTCTCCAAACTGAGGTACCTGCCCCACAGAAAATACACAGGTATGTTGGACAACAGAAAGCAAAATATTAGAACTCATATTTTCTTATTCTTTCTGAATTTTCTATTTTCATTTATGTTTGGTAATGTAAACAAAATATGAGTTCAATAGTATTAGTTGTAAATAAATAAATGTAACTGTATCAGAGGTCCATTCTGAAAAAGCTTTCACTGCGACAAGTTCATGATCAAAAACATTTGAAGAATCTTATTTAAAGAGCCTGCTTCCTTTTGAAGAGAGGGAAGGAATACTAATACATTTTCATAAAGAGAAAGGATCAATATCCATATCCATATATCAATATCCAAATATCCATATTTCCAGGGATGAGTTCTGGGTACTGAAAAACCACATTAAGTAGGAGAAAAGAGAGGCCATGTTTGGCAAGTCATTAGAAAGTTATTAAAATAAATCAAAGGTGGGTTATAAGTCACTATCAGGTGAAAGAAATTCATAAAGGCCAGGGCTGGGCAGATCTGTCTATTGGGGTCACCTGGTCAGCAGCCACAATGACAGGCTGAAATAGCTGTCCTGTGTTGAAGCTTATGAATTCATCATTGAAAGGCTCCATCTTGGGTACAAAAGTTGAGCTTTCCATGGTTGTGACTTAATAAATACCAGATTAGTAGATCCCAGAATTTAAATTTTGACCACTGATAATCTAACCCTAGCTATGTCCTAGATGGCTTGAGTTTAAAACAAAGCAAAACAAAACAAACAAAAAAACTCCTTATATTAACCTTGAATGTTCATAAATCAAATGAAAAAGCTTCAGAGAGAGTAAGAGGGAATAAGGACACTCTACCCACTCTACCCTGTCTCTCCCATGGAATGAAGCTATAAAACCTGGACAGAGGGCTTCCCTGGTGGCGCAGTGGTTAAGAATCCGCCTGCCAATGCAGGGAACAAGGGTTCGAACCCTAGTCCGGGAATATCCCACATGCCACGGAGCAACTAAGCCGGTGCACCACAACTACTGAGCCTGCGTTCTAGAGCCCTCAAGCCGCAACTACTGAAGCCCGTGTGCCTGCAACAAGAGAAGCCACAGCAATGAGAAGCCCGCACACCGCAACGAAGAGTAGCCCCCGCTCACCGCAACTAGAGAAAGCCCGCGCACAGCAATGAAAACCCAACACAGCCAAAAATAAATAAATTTATTTTTTTAAAAAAACCAAAATCTGGACAGAATCCATGGACCAGCTATTTGAAGACTGGCAAATTCCAAGATGGCTCCTAATGATCCCTGCCTCCTGGTGTTCATGCCTTTGTGTAATCTCCTCCCTTTCAGTATAAGGCTTGACCTAGTGACTGCCTTCTAATCAACAGAATATGGCAAATGTGTTGGCCTGTCACTTCCGTGACTAAGTTATGAAAGACTGTGACTTTCTGTCTTGCTAGCAGACTCTCTCTATTGCCTTCACAACTCGTGTGCTTCTGATGAAGTAAGCTGCCGTGCTGGAGAGGCCCACATGACACAGGACTGAGGGAAGTCTCTGGCCAAAAGCCAGCAAGGAACTGAGGCCCTCAGACAGACCTCAAGGAACTGAATCTTGCCAACAACCACGTGAGCTTGGAAGCAGATCCTTCCCCAATTAAGCCTTAAGATGAGTGCAGCCCAGCCAACACCTTGATTGCAGCAGCTTGTGAGAGATCCTGAAGTAGAGGGCCCATGTAAGCTTTGTCCAGATTCATGACCCACAGAAGCTGTGAGATCACAAATGAGTGTTTTAAGCCTCTAAGTTTTTTGTAATTTGTTATACAGCAATAAATAAGTAACACAAGGACTCTAGAAAGTAAATAGCAGAAGGCATACTGAGGAAGATCACAGTTTGAAGTACCACTACGCTGGCAGTAAGTTGACCATTTTTTCCCCTCCAATTCCCCCAGACTGGATTCAAGGAAGCAGAAATTAAAATCAAAAGCACAGTGAGAGTGCTTACTTCAGCAGCACATATACTAATATTGGGACGATACAGAGAAGATTAGCATGGCCCCTGCGCAAGGATGACACGCAAATTCGTGAAGCGTTCCATATTTTTCAATGTTCATTGCAGCTCTATTTACAATAGCCAGGACATGGAAGCAACCTAAGTGTCCATCAACAGATGAATGGATAAAGAAGATGTGGCACATATATACAATGGAATATTACTCAGCCATAAAAAGAAACGAAAGTGAGTTATTTGTAGTGAGGTGGATGGACCTAGAGTCTGTCATACAGAGTGAAGTATGTCAGAAAGAGAAAAACAAATACTGTATGCTAACACATATATATGGAATCTAGAAGGGAAAAAAAGTGGTTCTGAAGAACCTAGGGGCAGGACAGGAATAAAGATGTAGATGTAGAGAATGGACTTGAGGACACAGGGAGGGGGAAGGGTAAGCTGGGACGAAGTGAGAGAGTGGCATGGACATATATACACTACCAAATGTAGAATAGATAGCTAGTGGGAAGCAGCTGCATAGCACAGGGAGATGAGCTCGGTGCTTGGTGACCACCTAGAGGGGTGGGATAGGGAGGGTGGGAGGGAGACGCAAGAGGGAGGAGATATGGGGATATATGTATATGTATAGCTGATTCACTTTGTTATAAAGCAGAAACTAACACACCATTGTAAAGCAATTATACTCCAAAAAAGATGTTAAAAAAAAAAAAGCACAGTGAGCTAACACTGCACACCTATTAGATTTTTAAAAAATTCTAATAATATCCAGTGCTGGCTAGGATATGGAGCAACTAGAACTCTTATACTTTGCTGGTGGGAATGCAAAATGGTGCAGCCACTCTGAAAAAATAGTTTGGTAGTTTTTCATACAGTTGAACATGCATATGGCACTTGCCATACGACATAGCAATCCTACCCATCCGTGGATATTGACTCCAAAGGAATGAAAGCTTATATTCATACAAAAACCTGTACACAGGTTCATATGGTCAAATACTGAAAACAGCCCAAATGTCCTTCAATGGGTGAATGGATACACAAACTGTGGGACATCCATACAGTGGAATGTTATTTACCAATAAAAAGGAACAAACTACTGATACACACAAGCTGGATGAATCTCAAAGGCATTATGCTGAAAGAAGCCAGGCTTAAAACGTTGAGTACACTTATATGACATTCTCAAAAAGACAAAACTGTAGTAATGGAGAACTGATTAATGGTTGCCAAGGTTTATGGGGTGGGGGCGGATATGACTACAAAGGAATAGCAAGAGGGAGTTTTGGAGGCGATGTTCTGTATCCTGACTGTGGTGGTGGTAACACTAATCTACCCATGTGTTAAAATTCACAGAACTGTACAACAAGTCGGTTTTACTGTACACTTATTTAAAAATACATTTTTTAAAAAACTTCAGAGCTGGCTCTGGCTTAGCACCTTTGGGTCTGTAGATATTAAAGTCCCCACGGGCTGACTCTGACTGCCGAGGGCCTTCTTAAAGCACAGCCAGAAGCAGTGTCTGCTGCTGTAAACTACGAGCACTAAGGAAAACACTTGCCTTTCCCTCTGACCTCACTTTTAGCTCTCTATACATGGGCAAAACTCAAAAAGCAGAGATCCCAGTGAGAAAACACATCCCATCCATCCTTTACTTAGCAGATACTTACTGAGCAAGTTCTAGCTACGAGGCAGGGATACAACAATGAATACATTCTGATTCATTTCCCTACCAGGTTCACAGTGTAATGAGGGACATGGGCCCGTCCACAAACAATTTCAAGACAGGAGGTGTAGGTACAGAGATATGCCATGTGCTATTGGAGCCCAGAAGGATATGAGCCCTACCAGGGCAAGTCAAGTAATGCTTCCTAGAGCATACAAAGTGGAGAAAGGCATTCCAGGGAACTCGGGAGCAGGTTACATTTGAGTAATGTTTCCTGAGACTAGGGGATAGAGGGTGTATAGAGCAGAGGATGGGGATGTGAACCTGAGGAGGCAGATTGGTGCCAAGTGTGACTGTTCTTGAAAATCGCAGCAAAGAAGTCATACTTTAATCTGTCAGTTAGGGATTGCAATTTCAAATGCTTACATAGGCTGGAGTACATAATATAAATGAATAAAGCAGCCTGGGTGGAAATGATGGGACATTCTAGAGAGTTCTTGTCTAAATGAGGCAGCTGCTACTTACCAGTAGCTCCCTCTTAGGCTGCCATCCAGAAATCCTGGCCCACTGTTACCCAGTGTAATTTTTCAAGAGAAACTGACATACTTTTATGTAAAATCTCCCTATTTTTAAATGTCAGTATGAGTGTACTTCTACAAATTATAAGATGCCATCGATTACAAAGTGTATTATTATTTTATGTACGAATAAGAAAGAAAAAAGCCACCCATCAAACTATGACACTCCATCGATTTTAAGGCACGTTCCAATTTCAGAGGTGCTAAAATGTGAAAAAATGTGCATCTTAGAATCAATGAAATGCAGTAATTCTCATTTTCTCAAAACACTGTATAGACTCCGGGGTGAGGCTGCCAGATTGCAAACTCTGTTTAAGTGAGGGGGAGCCTAAGAGTAATCTGATTAGATTCACACTTCAGGAAGATCACTCTGAAGGTCAGATGTGATGACCTGGGAAAAAGCCGGCCAGAGAAAGACCAATGAGGAAGCTCCTGCAAGGATCCAGGAGATCGATGATAAGTGCTGAATTAAAGCGATGGCAGTGGAGATGAGGGGCCAAATGTGAAAGCCTTTTTCTTTTTAATGTGAAAGTGTTTTAGGTAATAAGTCCCACAGGTCCCAGACTGGGTATAGGTAGCAAGGGGGACAGAGGCATCCAGAATGATTCCAAGGTTCCTAGTTTGGAATACCAGATGGATTCATCACTTCTTCAACAATGCTCACTGGGTCCCAGGCACTGCACTGGGCCCTGGGGGTACAATGATGGATACATGGTCCCTGCCCTCTCGTCATTTACGGTCTAGTCAGTGACGCCATTAATTGCGGTAGAGTGCTACCGGGTATGGGGTAGGCCACAAAGGGGGACAGGCGTGTTTATGGTGGAGAAAAATAACGAGTTAAAATGTCCTATAGCCAGTAGAAGCTCCTTTTAAAGCCCAGAGCCCAGAAAATAAATCAGGTCTGCAGGTTCTGATTAAAGAGGTCATCAGGTTACCGATAACAGCTAAAGTGATTAGAGAAGATAAAACAGGCTGGGAGAGCTTGTAAAGTCACAAGGCTATAGGGGCAAAATCAGAAGCCCGGAGGCATAGAGACATTTAAAGGGAATGAGGAGGAAGGAGCAAACAAAGGAGACTAAAAAAGCAACAGTCCAGCAAAGAAGAGGCCCAGGAGAGAGGGTTATCTGTAAACCAAGGGAGACATATTATCATATAATCCAATATGCCTTTATCTATAATTACTGCACAGAGTAATTTACCTTGGCAATGTACAATTCAGATTTTTAGAGTTTATGGGTGTTTTGCATGAATTCCAAATAGGCTTATCAGAACTGCTTCTTATTTAGAGAGTTGTGATATTTTTAAATATTGCCACAATCTGTTCGTTTAGCTTGCATGTGCTTGCGTTTTGCAGGCGCCTCAGTTTGACATCTAGCATGAGTCAATGGCAGAGCAATGTAATTCCTTCTTTTTTTTCCTTCTGCAGGAGCTATAATCTGTCATTCCAAGACAAATGTAAAACAAAGAATACACATTTATGCAATTCCCTCTCATGTCAAAGCACTGCGAATTGGGCAAAACTGACCTAGGCACAGACAGCGGAGCCCCCTTGCAAGATCATCACGAGGGCCTTGGCCCAGAGTTCTGTAACAGGTGAGCCTGTGATATGATAAGATACTCTGGTCCTCTGGACTTGTTCAGAAAGGCCCTTCATTTTATGGGAGAGGAAACCAGGCCCAAAGAGGTTAAGCAGCCTCCCCAACATCATAGCTGTACAACTTGGTGGCCAGTACTCTTTCTATTACATCAAGGTGATCCAATTCCACCCTATAAAGGTAGCTCCAGGGATTTCCCTGGCGGTCCAGTGGTTAAGACTCTGCGCTCCCAATGCAGGAGGCACAGGTTTGATGCCTGGTTGGGGAACTAAGATCCCGCATGCTGCACGGTGTGACCAAAATAATAATAACAAATAAATACCCTTCTAAAAGATAGCTCCAATACAATATATATTAAAGTATGACAAACTCCATACACAGAACATTAATTCTACTAGAGTTGACCAAACAACTAGACAGAGGAAGGTTAACTTTTAAACATATAGTGCCATGTCTACCCAGATTTCATTCAATTTATCTGCTACTTTAAGAGTTTTTATCCTTCCCTCTAAGTTTTACCAGTTCCACACAGGTTGAGGGAAAACAGACTCCTAGATTTTCACTTCACTGGTTGCTGAATCTTTTAGCCTGACTTGCAGGCTCAGGACACAGTCCATCGTCACGCTTGTAGATTTACTTGAAGAGGATTCCTCAGGCTCATCTGGAATTTTCCAGAGGTAGATTCTAGAATTATTCTTTAATAGGTTGCCTTGGCAACCCCACAATGATGGAGGCAGGTATGACAGTACCTGCCAACAGAATGTGAACAACACAACCTGGATGAGAGAACCACTTCCTGCTTACTGGGAAGGCAGGTTCCAGGTTCTTCAAGCTTTCTTTTTGCCAACCGTTGCCTCCCTTTCAACCATTTTTGTTTTTATGAACACAGACAACAACAGTTGGTTCCTTAGAGGAATGCTGACACTATTACCTAAAGCAAGGCCGAGGAAAGATCCATGGCTTTCTTTTCAAAACACTTGTTAGTACTGCCTCAGATGACTAAGAGTTTATGGTGAAGACTGTGGAAAAGTTTTTAGTTTAAGAACACTTATTCTTGGGAATTCCCTGGCGGTCCAGTGGTAAGACTCGGCACTTTCACTTCCATGGGCCTGGGTTTGATCCCTGGTTGGGGAACTAAGATTCCACAAGCTGCAGAGACGCGGCCAAAAACGAAACAAAACAAAAACTTATTCTTGTCTTGGTTTTATTCATACATTCATTCAACAAATATTTGTTGAGCATCTATTGTGTGCAAGGCACTGTTCTAGACCCTGGGGATATACTACCAACCGAACTGACAAGGTTGGTCCCTTCCCTCATGAAGTTTATAGCCTTGTGAGGGAAGCAAACATTAATCAAATAATCATAAAAATAAATGTGAAATTGCAAAGGAGAAGTACATGTATTATAAGACTGAGTCAGGAGGTCAAGCAAAGGCTTCTGAAGATAATATTTTTTAAAAAAATTTTATTTTATTTGGCCACACAGCATGGCAGGTGGGATCTTAGTTCCCCGACCAGGGATCGAACCCATGTCTCTTGCATTGGGAGCGTGGAGTCTTAACCACTGGACCGCCAGGGAAGCCCCTGAAGTCGATCTTTAAACTGACATTGGAAAGACAAATACTGATTACTTAGTTGAAAGTGCTGATAGGGGAATGGAGTCAAGCATACACTTGAATTAAGGTTCAGTGACCTGGAGTACATAACTGGACTCTATGATTTGGGGACTTTCAAAGGAGAATCTAGGGTTTAATATGGGTCTCAGTTTACTAAAGCTGAAGTTAGTATCTTCACCAATATCCCAAAGAGGGCACAATCTGTGAGTGTCATTTACATAAAACTCTCTAAAACAGTGCTTCTCAAACTCTGATGTGCTTATAGATAACCTGGGGATCCTGTTAAAACACAGATTCCTGGGCCCAGCCCCTAGAGGTTCTGATTCAGTAGGTCTGGAGTAGGGCTCACGAATCTGTATTTCTAATTAATTCCCAAGTGATGGTAAAGCATACTTTGAGAAGCACTGCCTCATAACACAGTATGATACTTGTTTAAATCTCTATTTCTTTTTCAACCCACTCTTTCATGACTTTTAAAGTCAAACTATATTCTACAATGCTTTTGTGATTTTTACGGTCAGTTCAGTAGTATCACCAGAACAAGAGAATGTTGTGATGTATAAATCAAACAATGCCATAAGCTAAAGATTTCAAATATTTGGAAAGAATGAGAGAAGTAACAATTATAAGCAAACTGAGGTATCAGTAATGTACTAAAACTTCACTAATTTACCCCAGTGAGGTGGACTGTTATTCTTATTTTGTAATAAGTTTGATTTACAAAGTGGTTTTAAAGAAATGTAATACAAATTAACCTGATGCAACTAAGGACAGGCAATTCCTATATGTTTAATGACTCTTACTTTAACAGGTAGATAAGAGCTATTTGTAATGAATACTCTCACATTTTGAATGAAGCTCTGGATTTTACATTACATGAGATAAGAATAACCTCCCCGCTTAGGTCTCTGTTTCTCACTACTAAACACAATTCCTGCTGATACGCCATGATCCTGTTGGTATGGCTACATGAAAAGGACATTAGGAAAACCAGTTGGTGAGAGATCCAAGATTTCTCTGCACTGTTTTTCCTGAGAAGGTTGTGAAGTTAATATAGGGTCTGGAGCAAACTACTGTCATTTTTAAAAATAAAAAATGAAGTCTCGGGCTTCCCTGGTGGCGCAGTGGTTGAGAGTCTGCCTGCTAATGCAGGGGACATGGGTTCGAGCCCTGGTCTGGGAGGATCCCACATGCCGTGGAGCAACTAGGCCTGTGAGCCACAACTGCTGAGCCTGCGCGTCTGGAGCCTGTGCTCCGCAATGGGAGAGGCCGCGATAGTGAGAGGCCCGCGCACCGCGATGAAGAGTGGCCTCCGCTTGCCACAACTAGAGAGGGCCCTCGCACAGAAACGAAGACCCAACACAGCAAAAATAAATAAATTAATTGATAAGGGACATTGCAAGTTTAGTTATTAAAAAAAAAAAAAAATGAAGTCTCTGTGCGTGGAAGAATAGATTAGGAAAGGGGACCAGGAGTAAGTTCTTGTAATTTTGAGGAAACATCAGCTCTGCCACTTACAAGCTGGGCACCTTAGGTAACTTATATTACTTCTCTGGGCCTCAGTCTTCTCATTTTTAATATGGGGATAATAATATTTAAATGGAATAATCTAAGTGGAAAATTCTTCATAAACTATAAAGTGCTAAACAGATATTAGCTACCATTTCTAGGAGAGGCCTACATTTCCTGAGTGGTTACACATCCTGGAGAAGAAATGTGGTCTGCCCGGTGGGTCGGGATGTGTCTGGGAGCATCAGAGAATTCGGTTCCAGAGTCAGATCTAGCTCCACCACTTAGCAGCTGTGTGTGAGCTTGGGAAAATTACATGACCTCTCTGTGCCTGTTTCTTAAAAACCAGGATAGTAATAGCACCACCCACACTGCGTTGATGTAAGGAATAAATGGGTTCATACATATTGTGGCAGCCACTGCTAGTTGCCTAGCCAGTATCTATTCTCCTTTCTTCCTTACCAATAAAGTCCCAATTTTATTCTAGGTGGTAATGGACTCAGCCACCAAAACCTGATTTGCTAGGATCCCTTGCAGTTAGGGGTGGTCATGTGACTCTGTTCTGGCCAATACGATATAAGCTGAAATCTACTGGCTGAGGCCCCCAGAAAAGCCATTTTTCTGACAAAAAAGACAAGACTCAGCTGTCATGAGCCCTTTCCTTTTTGCCCTTCCCCCACTGTGCCTGGAACCATGACATAATGCCTGGAGGAGGAGCAGCCCTCTTGAGTGCATTAGGAAGAGAGGCTCATGCTGAGAATGATACTGCAGAAAGACTGAAGGATGAGCCTGGGACACACATGATGATGTGAAGTTGCTTCTTTCCTAACTTCATATCACATGAGATAAAAGCCAACCCCTCTGTGTTAAGTCCCTGTTATTTCATCATTTACCTCATCACACGCAGCCAAACATTCTCCAAGCAATACAGTCGTAAAGCAGTTTGAGTGATGCCTGGCTTACAGTTAGTATTCAGTAAATGTTATTATTTGCCCAGCATTTTGTTGCCTAAGCAGGTGGCCGACAAGTATTCCCCTCCATCCCTTGCAATAGTACCCCAATTTTCCTTTATGAGATCAACCCTCTCCCTATTCTAAGCCCTGTGGTTTGCATGGGATTGACACCACCCTCCACTCTAAGTGTGAGACTTCACTGGCTTAATTCAATCAGCATGAGCGCACTTCCCAAGCAACAGTGACTGCCCAGGGCTGGGCACATAACACAGGCCTAGGCAGCTCGCACATCCTCTTCTCCTGGCAAAAGGGAGTGTTCAGGTGGGCATGTAACTAAAGACAGGCAATATGAGTAATCTCCGGGCTCCTATTCTATTTAATCAAATCTACAGTCAAGTACAATAAAAAATTCATATCCAAACTGCCTTTCCCAAAGAAAAGAAACAGCAATAAAATCTACCACTTGCAATTGTGTGAATTCATTCAAATTTCTCTTCCAAAAGAAAAAAACCCCAGCCGGCTGAAACTGTTTTGTTTTTGTTTTTTGTAAACACGTCCAGGAGAACTCCTTTAAGAACAGATGTGCATCTGGGTTTTAGAATGAACGTTGGACCCGGAGGCAGACACTGGAAACCTATGACTAATATTGAAATAATATTCACAGACAGTTGTCATGGCAGCCTGCTCATTCTGCACAAAATAGAACCCACTGCATTTTAACAGGATTTAGCAAAGGAAAGCTGCTAGCCTGCAGACAGCCTCTAACTGAGTTAAACAACCTATTAATTGGTTTTGGTTTTATTATTATATATAGCCTTCAGACTATCCCCTAACTGTATCCAAAAAAATCACAAACACTTAAAATCACTAATACAAACACATAAGATGATCTTTGTTTAACACCACCACCACTCTTGAAATCTTCCCATCAGACTACGAGGAAAGCTTAGAGGCAAGTCCCATTGTGTGCACAGCTGAATCCACTTAAATCTAAAGACAGTAAGTTTGGTGGAAGTAGAGTGAAATTTCATTTCCGTCACCAATTAGCATTGGCTGGATGCCGCTATCAGGCACTTCCTTTTAAGTGGGGTTCTGTAGGAGTGGGGAGTAGCCAAATTGTTCTGTGCTCAATTACATAGTCCCAGGGGAGTGACTTTAGAAACTGGAGGCATCTCAAGTCATATAAATAAGGGAGGGGGAGACAAAGTATTTTCAGCTAATCTGTTTCTCTCTTGAGCGGCTATCAAATCTAAGATCATTGAATGTGATTGCAGGTGATTTTGTAGATTATATATAGCTGGTGTTGAGGGGAATACTACACGAGGCCATCTTTCCTTTTAGACAGGCTTTTGCATATCACCCTGCCCCTCTGCCTTCTCTTTTGAGTTTCTTCTTCAAGAAAGAAGAGACAGGGTCTAATTAAAATTCAGTAACATCCAAAGTTAGGAAAAACCACATCAAGCCATTATCATCCATTAATATCTTGGAATAAATCAGTCCTTTGGGTTAATTAATGTTCTTCAAACTCCTTGAGATGGGGCCATGTCATACACTTAAAAAAACAAAACAAAAAATTCCCACCCTACCAAACACTGGGCTCCTAGACATACTGCAGGTATGTGACAATAAACAACTTCAATCAAGGGACTGGGACACTGAGGAGCAGTCCCGCAGTAGCTGGTGGGCAGATTAAAGACATTGTCAAAATGGTATAGGAGAGAAATGTGGAAATACTGAATCAGTAGTGATTGTATTTTCCCTCATATAACTGAAACGCCCACTAAACAGTAGCATTAAAGATTAGGGATTTTGGGCTTCCCTGGTGGCGCAGTGGAGTGGTTGAGAGTCCGCCTGCCGATGCAGGGCACACGGGTTCGTGCCCCGGTCCGGGAAGATCCCACATGCCACGGAGCGGCTGGGCCCATGAGCCATGGCCGCTGAGCCTGTGCGTCCGGAGCCTGTGCTCCGCAACGGGAGAGGCCACAACAGTGAGAGGCCCGCGTACCGCAAAAAAAAAAAAAAAAAAAAAAGATTAGAGATTTTACTTTTCACATATAACCAGGAGTCTGGAAGTAGTAAATTTGGGGCTGGGACCCAGGTTACTTCCTTCTTTCTGCTGAGCAATGTAGCTTTCTTCTTCATAACTGTCAACTCATGGTCACAAAATGGCTGCCCTCCCTCCAGCATCACATTTGCATTCTGAGGAGAAAGTGAAGCTAAGGGCAAAATGGGGCATACCAGCTGAGTCTACCTCCTTTTAAAGAAATGGTTTTGTAAACCCAACTACTTCCATACAAGTCATTGGCCAGAACTGTGTCACACAGTCGCTTCTAGCTGTAAGCAAACCTGGGAAATCAAACTGTTTTAGCTGGACACATTGCTGAGTCAAACAAAATCAGGCAGTGCAGTGTAGAGGTTAAATACAGCCTATAGAGCCAGATGGCCTGGGTGTTAAAACCCCACTCCTTGATTTACTATCTGTGTGACTTAGTTACCTAATTATTCTGTGCTTTGGTTTTCTCATCTGTAAACTAAGCATAGTAACAATACCTTTCTCACAGGGTTCTTGTGAGGATTAAATGAGTTAATATGAGTAAAGAGTTTGAATAGTCTCTAATACATAGCAAGCATTCTACAAATGTTTATTCTTTTTTTTTTTTTTTTTTTTTTGCGGTACACAGGCCTCTCACTGCTGCGGCCTCTCCCGCTGCGGAGCACAGGCTCCGGACGTGCAGGCCCAACAGCCACAGCCCACGGGCCCAGCCGCTCCGCGGCATGTGGGATCCTCCCGGACCGGGGCACGAACCTGCGTCCCCTTCATCGGCAGGCGGACCCCCAACCACTGCGCCACCAGGGAAGCCCTATTCTTCTTATTTTTATTACTGACAAAAAGAAGAATGGATATTGAAAAAGCAACTAGCAGTATCTGCCACAGATGTGTTGCCCACTGTGTAACCTCAACCGTCCTGGTTACTGTAATACGTGGGAACAAGTGCCCTGCTGCATCTGAGAACTGATGGCTACCCAGGACGCCGGAAAACCAAAGCCCTGACCTGCCAAAGCAGCGATTCCCATGACCACCAGCCTCTTTCTGCATTTCCTGGGAACTGAGGGGAACAAAATTTCCCAGTGTCTGAGCCAGGGAAGCACTGCCAGCCATTGCAGTGATGCCCAACATTTTAGACATGAACCATCAGGACTCCTTCAGTTGCAAGAGTCAATAAACCCGACTCCCACTGGCCTAAGCAAAACTGGAAATGCACCCTTCAAATAGCTGAAGAGTCAACAAGTATACTTAAGGTCTGACTTGGTCGAGGCCTTAAATGATAGCACCTGGTCGCTGTTTCTCAGCTCTAACCCCTGGCTGTTGGCTCCATTCTCAGGCTTCAGGCAGGCAGCCGATGTCTTTCAGACTTTGTGGTCACCCACACTATCTTCTCAACGTCCTCCCTATGTTTTGGTAATTCCCCACATCTGAGTCCTCGAAGGAGAAACAAGAAATTTGCTTTTCCAGCCTCTCTCGTAGCAGGAGCACAGGTATGTGACCTAGGCTCTGCCAGAGACCTAAATTTAGAAAAGGGCAACACAAGGAGTCAAGGGGTTATGAAAGCCATCGTCTCCCAAAGTTAGTGGCAGAAGGGTCCAGTTTGCAGATACAGCAGTGATAGAGACTCTGGGCCCCATCACTGGCTTGCATTGCTAACTCTGTATTCAGAAGGGGCAGCAGTGGGCAGGCATCTTTGATGGCGCAGCCCCGCAGTGAGATTTAGACATTATTCCTGGCTTTGGAATCTCCAAAGCCTTCTCAGAGAGCCTGTGGGCCACTGTATATCCTTTGATAAATTCATTTTCTTCTTAAACTAGTAGGAGTGTTGAATCAGCTTAGGTGATGTTATACCCCAAATCTTAGTTTACACTTATCAAGGTTTATTTTTCACTCCTGTTCCTGCACAGGTTGGCTGCAGTTCTGTGACATGTGGTCTTCCCTGTAAGACTCAGGCCAACCTCTCTCTGGGGCACTGCTGTGCTCATAACAAAGGGGAAACATCAAAGCAGCACCCTACAAGCTGGCTCTTCACACCTGTGCTTGGAAGTGAGGCACATCGCTTCTGCCCACACACCCAGCTGGCAAAAGTCAGTCACTCGGTCAAGACTATCAGTGGGGCAACTGTGTAAAAATCCCATGTAGGGGGCTTCCCTGGTGGCGCAGTGGTTAAGAATCCGTCTGCCAATGCAGAGGACACGGGTTCGAGCCCTGGCCCAGGAAGATCCCACATGCCGCGGAGCAACTAAGCCCGTGTGCCACAACTACTGAGCCTGTGCTCTAGAGCCCGTGAGCCACAACTACTGAGCCTGTGCTCTAGAGCCTGCACACCACAACTACTGAAGCCCGCGCGCCTAGAGCCTGTGCTCTGCAACGAGAGAGGCCACCGCAACGAGAAGCCCACGCACTGCAACAAAGAGTAGCCCCTGCTTGCTGCAACTAGAGAAAGCTCATGTGCTGCAACGAAGACCCAACACAGCCAAAAATAATAAATAAGTAAAATAAATAAATTTATTTTAAAAAAATCCCATGTAGGGAAGAGCAGTAAATATTTTGGGCGAGAAGTTTCTGCTGTAGGCAACTCAGAGCCCCGTCTGATACAATGCAATGATCAGATGGCAGCAGAACCTCCAGCCTCTGGATTAGCTCACGTTGAGTCCAGGGTGAACACGGAAATGTCTCTTCTCAGGAATTCACACAAAAGGCCCAGGATTAGCTTTGACTGGGACTGACCTGGCGTGAGTCATTCCCCAACCCTGAACAGATCCATTCAAGACATATTCATTGAGCGGTTACTATGTACTAGGCGCTACTTAGGTTCTGTGGAATACAGCAGTGAACAAAACCAAATCCATGCCTCATGGAACTTTCATTCTAGTTGAGAATGATAGGGGACAGACAATACCTAGAAATAAGTGAATATCTAGAAAATGAGATAGCGATAAGCACTGTAGAGAAAAATAAAGCAGGAAAGGGGGATACTGAGTTTCCAGGGTGAAGGGGAAAGGAAAATAGCAATTTTTAAATAGGGCAGTCAGGAAAGGCCTCACTGAGAAGATATCTGGGCAAATACCTGAGCAAGATGAGACAGCAAGCAATGGGGCGACCTAGGGAAAGAGCAGTAAAGGCTGCGAGAACAGCAGGTGCAAAGGCCCTGAGGCAGAAGAGTCCTACTGTGTTTGAAGAACAGCAAGCAGGCAAGTGTGGTCTTGTAAAGGCAATGTAATAGGATATATGATCAGAGAGGTAATAAGTGGAAGATCAGATCATGTAGGGCCTTGCAAGCCACTGTAAGGCTCTGGCTTTCTTTCTAGTTAAGGTGGGGAGCTATTGAAGGGTTTTGAGCAGAAGTGACACAATCTAACTTAGGTCTTAAAAGGATCACTCTGGCTACTGTGTGGAGAATAGTCTGTAGGGAGAAAACGGCAGAAGCCAGGAGGCCAGAATATGAGGTTCTCGGCAATGATCCAGACAAAAAGTGATGGTGGCTTTGATTAGTATGGTAGCAGGGCAGATGGTAGAAAGTGATTAGATTCTAGATAGATCTTGAAGGTGTAGCCAATAGGATTCGCTAGTGAGATTAGATTTGAAGTGTGAGGGGAAAAAAAGAATCAAGTATGATTTCTTCCATTTTTTTCTACGTTTTAGGCCTAAATAACTGGAAGGATGAGGTTGCCCTTATCTGAGACAAGGAAGACTGAGAAAGCAGAGGGGGTGGAGATCGGGAGTTTAGACACAGACAGAATAGGATTGAGATACCTATTAGACATTTAAATGGACATGCATAGTAGGTAGATTTGGAGTTTGGGAGAAAAGTCTGGTCTAGAGATATAAATTTGGAATTCATCTAGGTTACAGACCATATTTAAAGCCATTAGATTAAATGAGGTCACCAGAGTGGTGAGAATGAATAGAAAAGTCCACCAAGGGGCTTACCTGTGGAAGTTCTCTTCAGGTTGCTTGCATTTTTTTTTTTCATTGCAATAAGGAAGCAAGGTCATCAGCTGTAGGTGAGGTTGGGGCAGGAGGTACAGGAAGTTTAGGGAGAGAAGACATGAACCTGTCCTCTAGGTAAGGTGGAAAATGAATGGACAGGGAAAGTAGACATGATTCTGGGCCACATTAAGAACACACTTGAGGTACTTACTCAAGAATTTAATGTGAAACCAGTAGGCCTGAAGGTGGGTTCCTCCTGGGGCCATATTCAGAGGTGGAGTGGGGAAACAGTTGGATTTAACAGACTGGTTTTGCCAACAAGTACAAGCAACAAAGAGGCAAAGGAGTGATAAAAATGACCACAGAACTTGAAGTGGGTAAGAAGACTGAGGGATGTAATTAACTATGAAAAGGTAGGTGGGCAAAAAGTAACGAATAGGGCTTCCCTGGTGGCGCAGTGGTTGAGAGTCCGCCTGCCGCTGCAGGGGACGCGGGTTCGTGCCCCGGTCTGGGAGGATCCCACGTGCCGCGGAGCGGCTGGGCCCGTGAGCCATGGCCGCTGAGCCTGTGCTCCGGAGCCTGTGCTCCGCAAGGGGAGAGGCCACAACAGTGAGAGGCCCGCCTACCGCAAAAAAAAAAAAAAAAAAAAAAAAAGTAACGAATACCCATTCCAACAGGCTAGCTTCAAATGTTTTGATGAGCCGTAAAAGGGGAAAAATAAGGTGAACTCTGCCATACTAAGGTAACCACTCACTTTCCTTAGTAAATACTTGAATATACACTGAAAGACAAAGTACAATCATTTCTAAATGAAATCAGGTCAATGAAGCTTCCTAAGTCAACTCGGTGTTTGGGGCCATGTTTCCTTGGTTAACGAAAGCCAGACCATCAGTGAAGGAAGCCATCATTGAAGCCAAACGCTGAGGAAGCCACACTAAACACCTGAGAAATCAGAGGACTCAAAAAGTTTGAAGTGACTTCTACTCTTTATTTGCTAGTTTGTTTATTTCTCTGGTAGTTGTTCAGATGATTATGGGCAGACCCGGGGGTGACAGGCCTCACAAACCTGACTGAACAGACTAAAGTGCCAGGGGAAACTGTGGCCAGCTGCAGCACTAGCCCTGACGCTGGTGGTATCAAGGTGAAAGTCATCAACAGCGGTTTACGACAGGCTCTTAGTTCTGGCTTTTAGGGATTTCATTTAAAAATTACAAAAGACAAGAAAGGTATCCACTTCCTCACTTGCATGCATACAAAATATTACAGGAGACCAACGGCACTCTTATGGGAACAACATGTAGCCTCTATGAACACAGGCCTCCCCAAATCACTTAGATATCAGAAAACTGAGTATGAACCCAGCCCTGCCACTCACCAGCAGAATGGTCTCGGCAAGGCATTCGAACTCTTCGGCTTCAACTTCTTCAGCTGAAAAATGGAGATAGTAATACTTACCATGGCTACCTCATAGGAATGTATGTGAAAGTGCTTTGTAAACCATATTGCACTTTACTAGCAACAGAGATTGTGAATACACCTTGAAGGCAGCAGAGGAGTGGAACAAAAGTCTCCCTCCTTTTTGCTAAAGGCAGAATCCTGTGTTGCGTGCATCAGAGGTGTACCAGCCTCTTTTCTTTGTGTGGGAAGCTGGCCAAAGCTTGCACGTGGCGAACCCACCCTTATAGCAAGGGCAGATAGAAAGCTCGAGGAAGGGCAAAGTATTCCCTAGAGACAAACCAAAACACGACAAGTGAGTGTAATTTTAGGCCCAATTCTTGACAGCCTTGTTTTGAACTGACAAGGGTTTGGCAATGGGTTAAATATACTGATTACTGGGCATCATGGGAGTCATTATGGCTCACTGACTAGCAGGAAACATGGGAGTTTTCATGAATTCATCCTCTGGCTAGTGGCTGTCCACTCATGGTCATCTCATGGCTCACAACCTAAGCGTCAAGTGCTCAAGAGGCCTCTCGAAACGTATCAACAAAAAGGCATTCTGGAAGGGGTCCATGATGAACATCACAGGGAGCTAACTAGGATACAGGAAACCTGGTGCTAAAGAACCTAAGCCAGCCTGCCTCTAACTATTTCTGTGGAAACATTTACATGGCAGATAAGTGCCTCCATTTTCCCAACCTGGAAAGTAGAGAGAACATTTAGACCCAGAGGGGAAAGGGGGTGTCTGGTCCAGCCCATGCGTTTCACAAAGGGGGATACAGAGGCTTGGAAAGTGAACTGATGTTCAAGAGTACACAGCTAGCGAGTAGCCAAGGCAGCGCTCGGATCCAGACCACCACCCCCAGGTCAGTGCACCTTCCACCCACCTGTTTCTCCCAGGGGCCTTCCCAGGAAGACAGGAGTTGGCTGAAGGGGCTGCTTTCATACAATCAGTATCACTTCTCCATCATTCTGCCAGCCTCAAAGTCAGACGCCTGGGAAAAGGACAGTCGCAGCCTTCAGCCACTCCAACTCACCACTGAAAGAGCCGCCCCCCCACCCCCACCCAAATGGTTTCAAGTGAGTTTTCAAGCTTGAGGATGGCGAGCAATCCCAGGATGGTGACGAAGATCCATCCAGAAGCACTGGGGAGGGCAAACGGCACCGACAATGGAAACCAAGAAACGATACCATACAGGCGCCCTTCGTAATGGAGGGTCCCAGCACCTTATCGGGACCACAGTCCTGGAAGCACAGGGGCAGGCTCATGGGCTGCACTCTCACGGGCCCGCGCCGCGTTTAATGCTCTGCTGTCGTGGTTGTGGAATGGCCAATAACTTATGATCAAGGAACCTGATATTTTCATTTTGCATTGGGCCCCTCAAGTCTTGTGGCCGGTCCTGCTTGCCCCTCCCCGCGCCAGCCAGACACGGCCTGTTTATACCGGCCTCCTCACCCCTCCCCTACCCGAGACAAATAAGATCAAACAAAAGCCCTGTAATGTTTAGCCCCTCTGGGGCTTCGGAAGGGGGAGAATGTTGTGGGAAAGGTCAGGGGAGCATTAAGAGCCTGTATCCTCGGGGAAGAGGCAGACTGACCAGCTGCCTTTTCCAACCCTGGCAAAATAAAGGCCAATATAAAAATGAGCCCCCAGCCCTCCCCCCACAGCCCCGCGCTGCCTGAATCTTCGGCTCCTTGTGGTGCTCCTGTGCGCCCAGCTCCGGACTCTAGGCTTCCAATGCTGCCGGAAGCGGCTCAGTGTGCCTGTGGGGAAAGTGGGGAAGTGCGGGTCCCTCACAGGCAGAGGGGAGCTGCCAAAAGGGGCCGCGCCCCGGGCACTGTCCCCTTCCGCCCACCGGGCCGACCTCGCCGACGCCCGGGCTGCGGGAAAGTTTGGGGAAGGGTGACTAGTGGGGCGGCGCTCTGGCCAGGAGGGTAACCCCTCGCCCCGGCCTCCCCGTGGTCGCAGGGGCGACGAGTCCGGCGGGGAGGGAGGACGAGCGGCCCAGACGCCGGAGCTGGAACCGGAGCCCGCCACTTGGCCGCGAACACCAAATCTCGCTTGGCGGCGCGGGGCCACGGCGGGGGTGGAGTTACGGCGGATGGGCGGGGTTTCAGCCGAGGAGCCGGTTCTCATGTGACACTATGAATAAAGTAATGATAAAACAGGTTTCTGAGGGGGTTCCATAGTGTAGTGGTTATCACGTCTGCTTTACACGCAGAAGGTCCTGGGTTCGAGCCCCAGTGGAACCAAACTTAAACCGCAGATTTTTCACTCTTTAAAAAAAGAGAAGTGCTTTTCTTTCTCCCATTAATTTTTTTTTAATCTTTATTTGTCTACTTTTTGGAATGTTTTTATCGCAGAAGCGTAATGACAGATAGCCACTCCTCCCATCCCTGCCGCCCTCACCCGACCTAGGAAACAGCATAAGTGGGGGCCTGGCCGTGTTGTAGTCCCGAGGGCGACCCCGCCCCGCCAGGGTCCTACCCCGACCTCTCCTTCGGTGCTCCGGGGCGACCTCGGGAAATCCGGCGCTCGTGAAAACCAAGATCACCCAGCACGGCCCCTTCCTTACAAACCAAGGCAGGCCGGCCCTCCAAAGCCTCCAACTAAAATATGGCAGTACAGCGATGCTTTGACTGCAGTTAAATTATTAAAGGTTTATTATTA